>NC_139146.1:152572724-153021393 GCF_964270905.1 Leucopleurus acutus | reverse complement strand
GATTGAAATCATATCAAGCATCTTTTGTGACCACAATAGCATAAAACTAGAAATCAATCACAAGAAGGAAACTAAAAGAGTTACAAATACATAAGATTAAACAACATAATACTGAACAGCCAATTTGTCGGAGAAATCAAACAAATACCTGGAGACAAATGAAAACAGAAATGCAACATTCCAAAATTTATGAGATGTAGGAAAGTCAATTCTAAGAGGGAAGTTGAGTGATATAGGCCTACCTCAAGAAACAAAAATCTGAAATAAACAGTCCATTCTTGAAAGTAAAAGAACTGGAAAAAAAGGACAAACAAACTCCAAAGTTATTAGAAGGAAGGAAACAATAAAGATCAGAGCAGAAATAAACAATATAGACACTAAAAATTTAAAAAATGGAAAAGATCAATGAAACTAAGGGTTGTTTTTTGGAAAAGATAAATGAAATCAACAAACCTTTAGCTAGACTCACTTAGGGAAAAAAAGAGAAAGAGTTCAAATGAATAAAATTATAAATGAAAGGGGAGTTGTTACAACTGATACCAGAGATATACAAAGGATCATAAAATACTACTATAAATAATGATACAACTAACAAATTGGACAACGTAGAAGACATGGATAAATTCCTAGAGACATACAAGATGAAAACAAACATAAAATCTCTCAACAAAGTGAGTATAGAGCAAATATATCTCAACACAATCAAGGCCATATGTGACAAACCTACAGCTAACATCATACTCAACAGTGAAATGCTGAAATCTTTTCCTCCAAAGTCAGAAATAAGACAAGCATGCCCACTCTAGCCTCCTTTTCTCAACAAACTATTGGAAATACCAGCCACAGAAACTAGGTAAGAAAAAGAAACAAAAGGAATCCAAATTGGAAAGGAAGAAGTAAAACTGCCACTATTTGTAGATCACCTGATACTATATATAGAAAACCCTATAGACTCCACTGAAAACCTGTTAGAACTAATAAATGAATTCAGTAAAGTTGCAGGATACAAAATCAATATACAGAAATCTGTTGCCTTTATATACACTAATAATAAAATATCAAAAAGAGAAATTAAGAAGAACCCAATTTACAATTGCTTCAAAAAGAATAAAAAAATTATACTTAGGAATAAATTTAACCAAGGAGGTAAAAGACCTGTACACTGAGAACTATAAGATACTGAACTTAAAGAAGGCATGTATAAATAGAAGGATATTTTATGTTTACTGATTGGAAGAATTAATGTTAAAATGACCATACTACTCAAGGCATCTATAGATTGAATGCAATTTCTATCAAAATACCAATAGCATTTTTCACAGAAATAGAACAAATAATTCTAAGATTAGTTTGGAACCACAAAGACCTTGAATAGCCTAATCGCTCTTGAGAAAGAAAAATAATTCTGGAGGCATCATGCTCCCTGATTTCAAACTATACTACAAAGTTATAGTAATAAAAACAATATGGTTTTGGCATAAAAACTGACACATAGATCAATGGAAAAGAATAGAGAGCCCAGAAATAAACCCATGCATATGTTGTCAATTCACTTATAACAAGGAACCAAGAATATGCAATAGGGGAAGGACAGTCCCTTAAATAAATTGTGTTGGGAAAATTGGACAGCCACATACAAAAGAATGAAATTAGACCACTATCTTATACCATACATAAAAATAAACTCAAAATTGATTAAGGACTTGTATATGAAACCTGAAAACATAAAAACTCCTAGAAGAAAACATAGGTGGTAATCTTCTTGATCTCAGTCTTGTCAGGGACTCTTTGGCTCTTACCCCAAAAGCAAGGCAACAAAAGCAAAAATAAACAAGTGAGACTACATCAAACTAAAATGCTTCTGGAGAGCAAAGGATACCATCTGCAAAATAAAAAGACAACCAACTGAATGGGAGAAAATATTTGCAAACCATATGTCTGGTAAGGAGTTAATATCAAAAATGTATAAATACTTCAAGCATGTCAATAGCAAAACAACAAACAATCAGTTCAAAAACATGGGCAGAGGATCTAAGTAGGCATTTTTCCAAAGAAGACATACAGATGGACAACAGGCACATAAAAAGATGTTCAACATCACTAACTATCAGAGAAATGCAGATCAAAACCACAGTAAGATATCACCTCACACCTGTTAGAATGACAGTTATCAAAAAGACAGGAAATAATAAATGCTGGATAGGATGTAGAGAAAAGGGAACCCCTGTGCACTGTCAGTAGGAATGTCAATTGTTGCAGCCACTATGGACAACAGTATGGAGATTCCTCATAAAATGAAAAATAAAACTACCATATGACCCAGCTATTCCACTTCTGTGTATTTATCCTAAGAACATGAAAGCACTAATTCTAAAAGATATATGTGCTCCTATGTTTATTATAGCATTATTTACGATAGTCAAGATATGGAAGCAAATTATGTCCCCATCCATGGATGAACAGATAAAGAAGACGTGCTATATATATACAGTGGAAAGCTGCTCAGTCAAATAAAAAGAAGGAAATGTTGCCATGTTCGATACCAGACCAGAGGGTGTTATGCTCAATGGAATAACTCGACAATTTCACTTGTATATGGAGTATAAAAACAAAACAAAAGAACAAACCAAACAAAACAAAACTCATAGATACAGAGGACAGATTGGCAGTTATCAGACTGGAAAGGGTAAAGAGGTTGGGGAAATGGGTGAAGGGGGTCAATTGTACGGTAATTGATGGTAACTAGACTTATTGTGGTAATTGCTTTGTAGCGTATACAAAGATTGATTTTGTTTATGTTTTACGGCTGAAACAAATATAATATTATATACCGTTTTTACCTCAATTTTTTAAAATGCATAAATGTAGACACAACAACCCATAATGCAAACCTAAGATGATTTTGTCTAGGGCCATACCTCTCAAAGAATCTTGAATGCTCCTGAAATTATAGCTGTTCTATGGCACAATGTTCTTGATATCTTGGAGAATTAAACATTATTCTCCGTATACTCTGAGGAAATTTCCCAGATGTAAGCAAATTTAGAAAACTTTTAATAGAAGTAAAAGAATCTAAAATGGAGAAATTTTCTTTTTTGAAGCATTCAAGGACACTAACAAGAATATTAGTAAAATGTAACAAATAAGAGTGACTCTCTTGGGCTTGTGTTTTGGGGGTTCTTTATGAAGCAGCAAAGAATAAGTGGATAGGTGATAGCTTTCTTGAGTGAGAGTAAAGAATATCTAAAATTTATATGCAAAGACATTATAGAACCCCAAGATCACTAAGGTAAAGGATTCTCCCACCTCATTTCCACAGACAACCCATAACATACGATTTTTACTTCTTTTCATTATCCAAGATGATGTTCACTTCTTCATGCTCATTTTCAACAGAAAGCATGGAAGGAAGAAATTAATTCCCTGGAGTTTGTTTCACCTTTTGGGCTGTACACTCTTTGAGTTTAGATTCTGATTCTCTAGGAATAAACCTGAGTGATGAACATGTTCCTTCGTTCCAGAAAAATAAATCATTTATTTGTTTTATTAATATTTATTGTTTGTAATACATTATGAAGTATTTGAAGCAAAAACTTCCTTTACCCACTTTAACACTTCATAAGCTATAGGGTGTTGCTCAACTGTAATAGCAAATACGTAGAGATTCATTGTTGGTAATTATAGAAAATCTTAGAGCCAGACCTTTATGGTTTAAGTTTCTGTGATTCCCACCAACACAATGGTATATAACCTGCTTACCACGCTTAAACAAGTGATTTGGATGAACTGTAAGTGCCTCCCAGACAGTAGAATGGATATGAAAATGTTCCAATAATTCTCTTCAATTCTACATCTTATTTCATTAAGCTCCTCAGACTTCACAAAGTCTAGAGTGTATCATGTGAAATACACAAATTATACACAACCTCTATTTATGTACTCACATTGATGTCTTCCAAATCTAAGTTGTTCAGAATAATATTGTTGCGTTTCCAGATGATCGGAGGTCTCAGTTCTCCCTGAATGGCACAGCTCAGAACTGTACTCTGTCCCACAGTTGCTGCTGTGATGCTTAGTTTCTGATCTTCAGGCAGACTCAGCTGGATAACCTCTGTAAAGATAGTATCAGGAATGTTGATGAGCATGTAGTTTTGTAAAGTTAATTAGTATAAAGTTTCTGAATACAAGTAATTAAGGCTTTTAATTTGTATAAGATGGAAAAAGCTTGTGATGAAATGAAAAAAGAGTAAATTGTTTCCAATAAAAGGTCAGAATGACATTTCAATTTAATTGATTGACAGGCATCCTCATGAGGCAAAGCACTATTAAACATGAAATGAATATCAGAAGTAGAGTTATAATAAGCCTGGCAGATTGCACCCAGAAGAGAGAAATTATTTAACTGCCAAATCAACATGTAGTGTGTCATTGGCATCATTGGCATTGAAATAAAAATGATGTTGTTTATTCACTGATAGATTTATATTGTGGGTGAGGTGAGATCATTGCTGGCTGGCTTCAGAGAACACTAGCATAGCTGAATGGGTAAAATGCATCACTATGCTGGGGAACAAAAACTGACTCTAAAGGAATAAGATTTATTTGAGAAGTTGAGGGAGGAAAAACTGAAGTTCATCAACTAAACAGCAAATTCCTGAAATTCTGTCAGCTGCCTTTATCAGACAGTGTGGGTCCAGTACAGTCCTTTCCTTATTCTTAAATTTTAAAGTTAAATATATTTTTAAATAACCATTAAACGCATTTCTCCTAGTAATGATGCCACAGCAGGAAATATACTTTGTGACCTGGATCCTCTTTCCTGTTTCCAGACAGTCCTAACCAATCTTGGGAATGAACCATGACATTTACAATGATTGTCCATGGTCACCAGAGATGCCTGGGATAATCCCACCAGTGTTTACCCATGTGACAACTGCCCTTTAGTTTTCAACTGACACTCGCTGACACACTATTGTTTCTATATCATGTTGAAGTCTTGCCTTGTGACTTTGCTCAGTCTCAGCCAGGTGAGAAATACCAAAATCACTATTCTTACTGAAATTTCCATGTGGGTGGGGAGACCATAATTGTCCTTTGTTCCTTTGTTGTGGTTGATGATATTTTTCATGATGGAGGGGTTGACTGTCCAAAGTGGTGGCTTTTAATTTGCAATAAATATGATCAGGTACAATCAGAGCTGTATCCTCCACAAACCCCTCTTCTTCCCTTCCATCATTTGACCTTCTTTTTCTCTCTGTCTGAATCCTATCTTCCTCTTAAGGAGGAAGAGAAATGCTAATCAAATGATTTTTATAGACTATAACTGTTCAACAAAAAGTTCTTTGAATTTTTGGTACCGCCACAAACTGTAATGTCAAAAAATGGCACAATTCTTTGTCTCAGAAGGCCGGGATTGAACATGTAATCCCTACATGCACTTGTTAAGTGTTGATGTTCCACACCATTATCTGATAAAAATAAGCAGAAGGAGATTGACTCTGTTATACAGGATCTTGTCTTTAAGAGCCAAGTTATTTAAGTCATCATTGGTTTGTGTTGTCAAAGAGTGGGGTAGGCAATCTTTTGAAATTTCAAAATCCTATGAGAGAGACTCAGTTCAATGTATTCTTTTGATTTTACATCACTAAGAGAAATAATAGAAATGGGGAACAAACATCTTGGTCAGTCTTTTGTATTGACAGTTTAATTTTTCCTAATGACATTTCCATATTCACATTGTATTTCAATGTTTCCTGAGTAATAAGACCACAGGGAATGTGTTCAATCTTCTTTTCTTTAATACCCACTCTGTTATACATATTTATATAAAATTACTAAAAGAAAATATACTTGACCAATTAGGCATAGAAAATTTTTGAAATTTGCAGACACAGTGTGTTTTATGTCTTTAATATTACAAACTTACGGGAAGAGAGAAAACTATAAAAGTAATAACATCATGTAGGGTATCAAATAAGAATTATTAACAATTTCCATTAACATTCCTGAATTTCAGCTTCTGTTTCCTCATAAAATCACATACAAGATAATAAGGCATCTATTCTAAAAAACGGCATGTTAGCATTGGCTATTCTGACATTTAGAAATACAATTGGTACTAAGTCACCTTGAAATGTTTTCACTAACCTTCTGCATCTGGTATTAGGTCCCAGGCCTTTTAGATTAGTTGTGCTTTTGGTAGTTATACATTACAATGCTAATTAGATAATATGAACATCTTAGAATAAATGCTGAGATTTGGCATAACATTATGTGGGACAGCCTTGTAAAATGGACATCCTTTGAGAGGATGCTTAATTAGAAGTAAGAATTACTATTCACCCGGGAAATATTAACATGCATAGTAAAAACTTATACGTTAATTTGGAGGTTACATTTTTAAATGATTTTTTAAATTATCTTAGTAATACATGCTATTAAATAATATGTATTTCAAAAAGTCTATAGAATTTTTTTCCTGCATGCTTCACCTTTTCTTTAATGTATTATATCGAGCTACATCTATAAAACCAATTACGTTTACCTGTTATTCTTCAAAATCAAGTGGTCATTTTCTCAAATAAATTTAGCTGTAAGATTTCTTTTACTTACAGAACTGTCGTGCTCATCTTGACTAGTCTTTCTGATAGTTATTACCAGACTAAGATTTAGTCTCACAAAATCACAAATGTTAAACATTTTTATTCTATATTCTAATGTCATTCAATATGCTTTAATGGATTAAATGTTTATAAAACATGTCACATTTATAAATTTCAGAGAGAAATGGTGATTATTTCTAGAGATACATTAACAACCTGAAACAACAGCTATGAATTAATCTGTAAACTAATTTAAAACTGCATTTAAGATGTAAGATCAGTTGAATCTGAGCATTTGTGTATATTTGAGTGATCATAGTTGTTAGTTTAGAAATCAGAGTTTCAAAGAAAAGTATTGAAATTTAATTCATTATCAATTATCATTAATATACAATTTTGTAGATATACATTAAAGGTAACATATTTTATTCTATAGCACTCTATTCACAAACATCATATGCTAGTTATGTACAGACAAGTAACAGTTATGTGCAGCAAATAACATCTATCATTTTAGTACTCTATCTCTTTAGCTCCAGTGATATTGCACATTTGAAGGTCTAAGTAAAAACATGTATCATATGACATCAAGAGTCATCTAATGTCCTGACCAAACGTAAAAGCATATAGGTTAGACATAACAGATATTGCTGGGTTTTTTGAAACATGTCAGTACTTCTTTTGACCTATAAATTATTCCTCTTATTGGAGGCCCTCTCAAGTATTCAAGGCAAGAAATCAGAGCTCTAGTTGTGGTGCTTCCTTTGATCTTGTATTATGAAGACTATTAATGCCATTTCCAGACCAGCTTCTTTTGTTTGCTCATCTGGGAAAGCTAAGAGGCAAATAAATGTTTTTCTTTCTGTGGATCCCTTTCTGCACTTTCTCACCTTCACAGCTTGGCTTAGAGGAATATAAAGAGTTTGTTTTCAAAGAAATGAAAAATTGTGTTCTCCTCTAGCAGAATCTGAAGTTGGAGAGACAAGTGTAGTTGAATAAAATTTCAAACACTGCACATCAGTATTTATGAAGCGTTTAGTCCAGTAGTAACTAGGTGGTGGAAATAGCAATAAAAAGTTTGGTAAAAATAGTATGTAAATTTAAAATGGAACAGAAAAGGAATAAAATATTTTGAATATTTGTGAAACTCCACTTTATAAAAGAAGATGATTTCAGTAAATTTGTTTGAAAATCAGTTCTGTAAAATCATAAGAAGAAAATAATGTATCATAAACAGAATTCTGTTCTTCTAAATGCCTACATCTTTTCAAGTTCCAAAGTACATACTTATGTTGAATATTTTATTTAATTTATTTAAATACTAGTCTCATAATCTTGTTGATCTGATCATACTTACAATTTCTGTTTTAGGAATGATACCTAGAAGAAATTTTATCAGTGATATTTTCAAATAGCATTTATGTTCCCTTCTCTACTCCACTGAAATGAATTACTAATCAAAAGCAGATAATAATTAAAATAAAAAGAAATACATCACAATAAAAGACACTTAGGAATGCTAGAAGGAATAAATTAATTATTCTCATAATAAGAACATCACAATTACTTAATGACAAGCTCTTTAACTAACTGGGAAATTATGATGGTGTCTTCCGTCAAGAAATAGGTGATATCCAAATAAATGTGACGTCCGAACTAAGTTAGACACACCACTATATATACTAAGTTATTATGATAAAATGTCTAGAGTTTTTTATGCTAATTGCTTATCTGTAAACTATTACATGCTTATATCATAATATGTATTATTAAAATAAAACAAAATAAATTAAAAAGAGATTTAGAAACTTCTTCAATAACAATGCAGTAGATAATTTGGACTAACTCTTCCACTGGAGAAATAAAACAACAGCAAAGGATAAATAACCCTGGATTAAATACACATAATATATTTTAAAGAATAAATGAAAGAGATAGTCTTTCTCATTCTTATCTATGAAAGAGACAAGAAGACAATAAGGAATTTCCCAGCCTATGTCCTGAAAAGAATTGTAATTTAGAGAGATGGGATTGCACCTGGAGTCACATTGCTTTGGGAATTTTTCCACCTTAAGAAAATGACTGATCAGCCTAAATGTCCTATATGGCTTCTTATTCCTAGAGACATGGGATAGATGGGATAGGTACAGTACTAGACCACCTCCCTCTCTGTGCCAGGACTTTAAAGCACCTCACTCTGCAAGTGAATGTGTGGACTGCAGGCTATTTTTGTCTGGGTGTCTCATAAAACATAAAGCCTTCCTCTCTATAATAAGATAACATCATTCTAGTTCATCTAATTATTGTTATAAAAAATTTTTAAATAAAATATCCAGTACACAATGAAGGATAATATAGAAAACAAAGAGAGACAACAGCATTAAGAGAATGAGGAGAAATAACATACAACCATAACAAAGTCACCAGGATTGTAAAATTTAGGTTTATGAAAATAAAATCAGCTTAGATATTCTAAAAAAGAACTTAAATATATAATCTATGAACATTATAAGTTTATGAAAGAGTTATATAAGTAGAAAATATGATAACTGAAATTAAGATTAAATTGATGTCATTAAGAACAGATTAGACACAGTACAAAAGAGAATTAGTAAACTGAAAAAGAAATATTATGGAATAAAAAGCAGAAGAATAAAGATTTAAAAATGCAGTTGAGGTTAACAAAAATAGGTTTATGTGAAACCCAGAAGAAGGAAACAAAGAAAATTGGGCAGAGGCCATATTTGAAGAAATAGTAGTTAAGAATTTTCCATTAGTGTTGAAAGACACCAATCTATAAGTTTAAGATTATTAAATGTCAAGCAAAGAAAATGAAAAGCTAGAATAACCCACATCTAGACACTTAGTAGTGAAATTGAAGAAAATCAAAGACAGAGCAATCTTAAAATTATGTAAATGAAAAAATACAGATTGCATTTACAGTAAGGAGAGTTAAGCAACTGCTATAATGAGCAAAAATAGGAATAAAAAGCTACTGGGATTATATTTTATGTGATGAAACAAAGTAAAGTCAATCTTACAATTTTATACACATACATAAAAATTAAAATAAGTATATTTTCAAAAAAACAGTAAGAAAATTCATCTCTAGTAACTCGTCTTAAGATAAATTCCAAAGGATGTTCTTCAGGCAAAAGGAAAATGATCTCAGATGGAAGCTTAAAGATGCAAAAAGGAAAGGAGAGAAAAAAATGTGTTTAAATATGTGTTAAACTTTAACATTAAATGTTGATACTTCAAGAATGCTTGATAATATAATATATGATTATGTACAATTATAAACATTTATAATAATAATAAATATATTTATAATAATACATAATGGAGATATAATATCTTCATAATCTTACGGTAGAGAAATATTCTTAAACAAGGCACAAAAAACTCACCATTACAGAAATGATTTATAAGTTTTACTACATTATAATTTAGAGTATCTTTTCCTCAAAAGATACTATTAAGAGATAAAAGATGCAAGCCGCTGGGCAGGAAAAGATACTTGCCATCTACAAAGCTATCAAAGATCTTATACGTAGAATTAATAAAGATCTCCTAAAAGTAGATAAGAAAAAGACAGTTCCAAAGAACTACCAACAGGAAACTCAAACAAATGCTCCATGAATGAGTAAAACCATGTGACTA
Organism: Leucopleurus acutus; assembly: GCF_964270905.1. NCBI lineage: Eukaryota > Metazoa > Chordata > Mammalia > Artiodactyla > Delphinidae > Leucopleurus > Leucopleurus acutus. The sequence continues at coordinate 153,011,128 of NC_139146.1, read as the reverse complement.
AGAAAAATCTAGATAAGTGCTCAACTATATGTATAATCAGGGAGATGCAAATGTAAGCCGAACCTTTCAGATTGGTATGAATCACTAGGTCTAGTGTCAAGAAGAATATGAAGCAACATGAATTCTTATATGCCTTGAACAAGAGTGTAATTTCACATATAAACTTTCTGTATTGGTAAATGAAGCCTCAACTAGAGCAAATTGCCCTGTCAGCTCCTGTTTCCAAGGACCCAGTTAGCCATATGCCTTGTAGAAGCCTAGAGTATGGCACAGAGATGGCAGAGTATTCAGGTGTTATAAAGACAAAGCAGAGGTAGTGATGCATACATTTTCAAGATACCTTTAATATACTGGACAAAGGAAAAAAGAAGAGAAGTCTAAATGTGGAAAGACAAATCTGATAAGGAATAGGAAAAAGGAATCTCAAGTTTATCCAGAAGAAAAGAAGCCACTAGTGAAGAAATTCTGAGAATTCAAGTGAGAATAGAATGACTTCTGTCACAAGTTCTGAAAGAAAGAAGGACTTATAACCACAAGCATAAATAAAAATATTTAGTAGTTAAAACAAAAAAGTCATTTCTTCCTATGTCATTGGTGGGATTTAAAAGTTATGGGAAGAAATAAAAAGGCTTTTCCATACAAGATTTTTCTGTAAAACAATGAAGCAATATGTTCTTGTGTAAAATTAGAATTTCATTTTTTATTCACCTCATAACTCTGTAATAAGCGCAATACATTATTATAGACAGGACTGTATTTTGATAATACTTCAAGCAGTTTTACAAGTTAACAATAAGGAGTCTCATTTTCCTTTTTATTTATTCATGATTTTGATACTCCTTCTGTGCTCTTACAAACATAATACAATTACCATTCAACTTCTTGTTCCATTTAATTTAATTTCTTTCTTTCAAATAATTATATACAGTTGAATTTTAAACTGGAGTATGTGAAGAACAAGGTTATTCATTCAATGATATGTATGACACTAACAACTTGAAAAATAATTCTTTCTTTATGAAGAATAGTTTTCATTTGAAACCTGACCTAACAAAAACTGTATCCAACAGAGAATTTGGTGGCCCCCCCAAGTAGTAAGGTTAGTTTTAACTGTATGATTTGGAAAACTTCAAGAGTGCATACAACTGGATGATTTTCACATGATAGGTATATAGGCTGGAATTATAAGTATTGATATTTCAAGGTGTGTTATACCAAGTTTAATGTTTCTTTACAAGTGAATTGCTCCTTGTAGGACTAGGATAAAAGAAAACTGTCAGCATTCACTCAATGGTTAATATTTGCCAGGCATTGTTCTAAGTGGTTGATTCATTTAACCTTCACATCTAAGAGTTAGATGCTATAATGAGCCTATTTTTTTTTCTTTTTGTGGTACTATTAGGTAAGGAAGAAGTAAATAATTGAAGTTTCACCAGACGTCTTGTGATCAGATAGGAACTTTCCCCACAAAAGGACACAGAAAGAGGAGTTGAGTTCCTTGATCACAAATGGTGAGAAGAAAGAAAACACCCTATCATTGGATAATGTGTAAAGCCATTGTCTTAAAAAGATGCATGCTACTGACAAAGAAGCCTGCATAACATGGGGATGAAAGCATGAACTATACTACCAGCAAGTCATATTTGAGATATGATTTGATGACTGCCCCAGTTTGATTTCTCATGCACACTATTTAGAAGACTTTTGACAAGTGACTTAAACTCCAAGTCTCAATTTTTCCATCTTTATAATAAAGATGGTACCGAACTCTTAAGAATATTGTGAAGATAAGATATGATATTTAAAAATACTTATGACTGTGTCTAGCCTTTAGTAAATTCTGCATAGGCTGCAGCTGCTATTACTAGTGAAGAGCTATCAAAGTGCTTGTAGGTTAAGATAGGCGCCATTTCACCCAGCTTATAAATATAACCTTGTGATCACTTTGAGAAAGGTACTGCTTATATAAAATCTCATTGGTTTAATTTTCATAGATATTACTTAAGCATGAGAGAAAAAATCCCAGCCTCATGACCCATTAGGCTGCTTGTGCTGTAGTTTTACTTTCACCTACAAACTAAGTACCCTTGAGGTTGAACTTATATATCTGCATGTTAAAAAAAAAAAGAGGCTATGGAACACAATGATAATCACTCTTCTATTTATAAACAATTGTGAAGAATATCAATGAAATGTTGAAGTAATCAAGTATTTTTCCCTGTATGATTTACTGGTATAAATATCATATGATTTGAGAACATTTGATATTGAGATCCAAATCCCTGAATGCGTAAAATACTGAAGTTTCTTGCTGTCTTTAATATTTCTTTTAAAGTTTCAGTATGATTACTTATATATGGAATTCAATGAGGTAATCTGGGATGAGAAATTGCATAGATATATGAAAGAGACAACCCCACATGAACAGTTTGCTGTGAGTCCTCATTTGTCAGTCCGAGTAAAGCAATCAGCTAATCAATACACATTTCCTGTATGTTAAAAGTGTGCTCAGTGGCCTGTTAAAAAGCTATTACAGATACGAGGAAAGAATGTTAACCTGTGTTCATTCCCTCAGTTTATCTCTGGGAAACCCCAGGATGATAATGCAGGAGAAGTGAATCAGACGATGCATTATTTGCTCTGTCTTTAATAAACTGAAAAAATGTCACCATTTTTTAATATTACGGCCAGGCAGACAGAGCTAAACAAATGAACTATTCATTCCACACAGTGAAAGAGAATTTGAGCATTTTCCACTGAAAAAGACTTTAGCATTGTTTGTCTAATTAAAACAATCCAGGTAAGAAAGTCTGCTATTAGTCATAATGCACTGCTACTACTGGTAAAACTGAAGCTGGGCTCCAGAGCACTGGCCTTCACTACGAAGTTTTACAGATTTAGAGCCTCTCTAAGATGTTACAGCAAATGGATGGGAAGGATGGGGAACTGAACGTTGGCTGTTCATTCTGGCAGCTCTTCACATCTGAAGATGGGCCTCAGCTATGGAAATCCAGAAACAAAGTTAAACAATTCATCCAGAATTAATTAGCCCATTGGAGACTGACTGAGCTAATCAAAACCACAGGATACTTTTGTTCATCCTGGAATACCAATTTATTCATTTACAAATGGGAAAGCCTCAGGTTTAGTAAGTAGTGTCAGCTGAGAGCCTGGGAATATCCCTTGTAATGCACAGGTCAAAAAGCTTCTCAAGACTGATGAATAGAAAATTACAGAAAGGGGAGCTGGCTATTCCTTAACCAGTCAAGCTCTAATCAGCTAATGAATTGCCCTTTTCAACTCTAAAGGCATTTCTGTGTAGAGAGCCTTTCTTTTTCTTGTCACTTTCAAGTTTACTGACAAATTCTTAGTTCTTGGTCTCCTTTTCCTTTGTTTTTTCACACCACGCATATCACCATATGTTTGCAAGTAGACCATTAACTCAGGTAGGCTATAAAAGAGTTCAGCTATTAGAACCTTCTTCAGATACGCAAATGTTCCCACAGTTGTAGGCTTGGCAAACTACATCCATGAACCAAATCTGGCCCACCACCTGCTTTTATAAATAAAGTTGTATTAGAACTCAGCCATATCCATTCATTACTACTGTCTGTGCTATTGTCTATGGCTGATTTCTGCTATATAGGCAGAGTTAAGCAGTTGCTATAGAAAATTCATGGTATGCAAAGTCTAAAATATTTCTGCTGGCCCTTCACAGAAAGTCGCTTACTCAGCTGAAACACAACTTTGATGGTTTTACTTTCCTTCAATATGCTTCACTTATTTAAATGTGATCTATTGGATTCTGCTCATTCTCTAGGTCAGAACAGTAGTGAGCACTAAAATATTGCTTCTGCCATATCAGTAAACAAAGGATGTTGCAGCCATGAAGCCATTACATGAGGGCTGCCCAGACAGTGCACCCTGGGGAACCTCAGGATGAGAAAGCACAGGGTGCTGGCCCCAGAGAGCTGAGGTGCACATCAAAGGAATGATTTCAGTGAGCCCGGACTCTTGTGTCTTCCCATACAGAGAAAAGTGCTAAATTCCTTAACTCAAGATGTCTGGTTTTCTTTAATTAATAGTCATCTTCTGATGTTCCGTCTACCTGGTCTTTGTTGCAAAAACTCCTGTATATCCTGGCTCCTCCCTGACCTCTTCTGTGCAGTTCTCTCAGAGCTATCTCAGAGGCTGTCTCCTGGGCTTGAAGTCCCAAGAATGTCCGCCGAATAAAACATAACTCTCAACTTTTATGTTGTGCATTTTTTTTCAGTCAACACTAAGCATAAAATAATTACTCAGAGAATACGTGAAAATTGTACCCATTTACAATGGGTGAGTTTGTAAAGTACCAATGTATGTTTTATCTTTGAGTCCTCTGTAAAACACAGAAGGATGAGTTTCTATTAGAACTCCAATAGTTGCTCCTTTCAGAGTCCAATGCAAAATGCAAATGTGAGTTAAATTTTTCTTGTCCAAATGCAATTTCTTAGTCCCTGATGATGGCGTCCTACTGGTCCCCAAGTTTATAAACTTCCCTACGTTTATCATGTAAAACAGTGATAATTTCTCCCCTCTTCTTCCAATCGAAATACTAACTCCCAGGGCACATTCTCAGCCAGAAGGAAAACTATCTGATTTTCCCATGTAAGTCATTCACAGTACTAGTCCATGAACAAACTTGATTGCCAAGACAGTATTTACATTTTAATAGGGAACATTTTAATTCAAATGTATTTTAACCAAAAAGATGCTTAGCAGAAATGCTTTTGAGATGAAAATCTTCCTAGGAACACTTGTCAACACTGCTACCACTTTCTTTCTAAGAAATCAGAGGGACCTAGATCTGACTAGGACTGCCTTCCCGTTTTTCTCAGTTTGACCAACCTTTAGACAAAACCTGTCTGGATTATAAACCTATGACTTCCCTTTTCTTAAGAAAGTTGCAGTGTATATTCTTTCTCTGCCCCTTTGGGATGTAAGTCTTCTCTCAGCTTGCTGCAGGTTTTATAATCCAGGAATGTCTTTCTCTAGGACTCGGAGCTTTCCCTTTGAAATGTAACCATCAGGGAAGATAGTACCCCAATTTCAGTCTCTGTGAGGATGTAGGAGTTTAAATGCAATAAGTGCCAATTAGCAGACAGACTTGTCCGAATCCCATTGACCAACTTCATCTCCCTCCCCCCATTGCCATTCAGTAGTTTTCCACTTACTCACCTTGGTACCTAATAACTCTCCTGCCTTCTGTGTCAGTGGGGTTGAATTCAACCTCTCCCCGCATTGCGATAGTCTTGACTCCTATTACAAAATTCTTGATTAAAGTCTCCCTTGTCTTTTTAACTTGTCTGGTGCAGCTTTTCACTGACAATCAAAAATCAGATTTCTGTTTCTGAAAAATTACCAATATTTACTTACCTTTATTCTTTCTCACTCATACTTAAGAGAGAGAGAGTTTACAAAGTATTAACGGAAGAATGAGTAACACTTATTTATGATCTATAATTATAGAGAGGATGAGAATTGAAGGAAGATAGAGATTGTGCTGGTTGGTTTGTACCTCTCCCCAAAATAAAAATCCATAAATTTTTTTTTTTTTTTTTTTTTTTTGCGGTACGCGGGCCTCTCACTGTTGTGGCCTCTCCCGTGGCGGACCACAGGCTCCGGACGCGCAGGCTCAGCGGCCATGGCTCACGGGCCCAGCCGCTCCGCGGCATGTGGGATCCTCCCGGACCGGGGCACGAACCCGTGTTCCCTGCATCGGCAGGCGCACTCTCAACCACTGCGCCACCAGGGAAGCCCTAAAAATCCATAAATTTAACGATTTTTATAAACCTATGATTTGTTGCCACACAATGATTGTTCCTGACCACTTATAAAGCTTGGAATACATCTTCTCTGCATATGAATGTAATTTTAATTACTTTAAATATGTATGTCTCAGGATCTTCTAGGCATAATTTAAAATAATATCACTACCTCAAAACTGCAGGTCTTTACAAATCCCATGTAAATGCAGTACAATTGGAAGCTCTCCAGCAAATTAAATGCCTAAGAACTCAGATTTAGGGTCATTTATCTTCATCATCAAAACAAAGAAGTGAACAATTTTACACTTAACTCAATAACTGTGAATGGATGTTTAGTACATTGATTGCTAAAATTAGTGTACTAGATTTAAATTATACATTTAAAAATTTTTAATTCTAGAGATATAAATTTCAGAACTGCCAAAGCACATTTGATTGTTTGAGAAAAGGGGTACAGTACAATAAGTGCCAGAATTTACATTTTAAACCTTTTCTTTTTTCACGCAGAATTCTCAGTTTTTTATGTCAATTCAATAATGTTTCTCAATTCTGTGAAAATTTTACTAGCTACTATATCTTTATCCTGCTCATTTGAGCAAATTTTGTAAACAGTACTAAAAAAATTAAATACAATTATTTTTGAAAGAAACTGCTGAAGCAAACCTGAAAGGACTTTTAGTAATTCTTAAATAATAAAAGTCTAAACTATAGCATCATACAAAAAACAGGTAAAACAGATATTTCTGGTTAAGTAAATAAAAAAGTGAGCCAAACACATATACTAATGAATTCCAGCATCTGAGAATATATATTTTTGTAATAAATTGTCAAATGTCCCTATTTTTACATTTAGTCTCAGTTTTGTATTTTTAATTTTGTATTACTAATTTATAATAAAAGTACATAATTTTTATCAGATGACATTTGTTTACATTTTTTAATTCTTATTTTTGAGAATAATTATACTTATTTTAAATTCATGAAAAAAAATTTATAATTGGTTTTAATTATATATTTAACAGGGTGTTTCAATGTACATTTATAAAATGTCATAGGAAAGCTTTTTAAGCTTTTTAACCTGTTTCATGTAGAATTAAGTCTATTTTAAGATATGATCGAACACTGTACTACATATAAAATTCTAAACAGTAATTTTGTTTCAGCTGGGTACTATTTCGTGTACAATAAAAGGAAACTGAAGGATTAATGTCAAAAAAAACACTATAGGTTTTCACCACAAATAGAATTTTTTAACACAAATATATATTTTGGCAGGAAGCTAAATTGTAAAGTTTTACAGCACTGACATTGTTACAAAAATAATTCCTTTGGAAAGAAAGCAAAGGTGAAAAAGAATAGAAATGAGGAAAGAATAAAAAGAGTCGGTATAGCTGATTCAATGGAAGAAATGTACAGAATAAAAGGCGCCAAATAAAAGATACCAAAATCAGGCTTCCCTGGTGGCGCAGTGGTTGAGAGTCCGCCTGCCGATGCAGGGGACACCGGTTCGTGCCCCTGTCCGGGAAGATCCCACATGCCACGGAGCTGCTGGGCCCGTGAGTCATGGCCGCTGAGCCTGCGCGTCCGGAGCCTGTGCTCCGCAAAGGGAGAGGCCACAACAGTGAGAGGCCCGCAAACCACAAAAAGAAAAAAAAAAAGAAAAAAAAAAAGATACCAAAACCAGACAAGGACACTACACACATAGACACAAAATTATAGGTTGGTATCCCTGCTGGACAGAGATGCAAAAGCCCTGAAAAAAATATTAAGAAACTGATGTCAACATACACTAAAAGGATCATACATCATGATCAAGAGGGATTTATTCCAGGGATGCAAGAATGGTTCAACATCTGCAAATCAGTCAATGTGATATACCACATTAACAAAGTAAAGAATAAAAATCATATAATCATCTCAATAAATGCAGAAAAAGCATTTGGCAAGAATTCAACCTTACTCTCAACAAAGTGGGGATAGAGGGAACATACCTCAACATAAGAAAGGGTCTATATAGAAAGCCTACATTTAATATCATACTCAGTGGTAAAAAGCTAAAAACTTTTCCTTAAAGATCAGGAACAAGACAGGGATGCCCACTCTTGCCACTTGTATTCAACATAGTAGTGAAAGTCCAAGCCAGAGGGATCAGGAAAAAAAGAGAAATAAAAGTTATCCAATTTGGAAAGAAGGAAGAAAAACTGTCACTATTTGCAGATAACATAATATTATATATAGAAATCCCTAAAGACTCCATTAAAAAACTGTTAGAACTAATAAATTCAGTAAATTTGCAGAATACAAAATCAATATGCAAAAATCTGTTTCATTTCTATACACTTATAGTGAGCTAGCAGAAAAATAAATTAAGAAAATCTACATTACAATTGCATCAAAAAGAACACAAAACCTAGGAATATATTTAGCCAAAGAAATGAAATAACTGCACACTGAAAATTATAAGACATTAATGAAAGATACTGAAGAAGACATAAATAAATGGAAAGATATTCCATGCTGATGGATTGGAAGAAATAATATTTTTTAAATGTCCTTACTGCCCAAAGAAATCTACAGATTCAATGAAATCCCTATCAAGACACCAATTGCATTTTTCCAAGAAAATAGAAAAAACAATCCTAAAATTTGTATGTCACCACAAAGACCCCAAATAGTCAAAGCAATACTGAAGAAGAAGAACAAATCTGGAGGCATCATATTCCCTGATTTCAAACTTTACTACAAAGCTTTTAGTAACCAAGACAATATGGCATAGGTATAAAAACAGACATACAGTTCAAACAGAATAGAGAGCCCAGAAATAAACCAATGGATATATTGACAATTAGTTTCTGACAAAAGAGCCAAGAATATGCAATAGGGAAAGGACAGTCTCTTCAATAAACTGTGTTGGGAAAATTGGACAGCCACATGCAAAGGAATGAATCTGGACCACTATCTTCCACTATATGAAAAAATTAACTCAAAATGGATTAAAGTCTTGAATATGAGACCTGAAACCATAAAACGTCTAGAAGAAAAGATAGGCAATAAGCTCCTCCTTGACATATGTCTTGGTGACATTGTTTTGAATCTGGCATCAAAAACAAAAGCAACGAAAGCAAAAGTAAAAAAGTGGGACTATATCAAGCTAAAAAGCTTCTGGACCACAAAAGAAATCAACAACAAAGTGCAAAGGTACAGACTGAATGGGAAAATATTCGTAAATCATATATCTGATAAGGGGTTAATATCCAAAATATATAAAGAACTCTTACAACTTAATACCAAAAACAATGATCTTTTAAAAAATGAGCAGAAGATCTGAATAGACATTTTTCTGAAGAATACTTATAGACAGTCAACACGTACATAGAAAAGTGCTCTACATCATTAATCATCAGGGAAATGCAAAGAAAAGCACAATGAGATACCACCTCATACCTATTAAAATGGCTACTGTAAAAAAGTATATATATGTATAAACATATGCATATATACATATAAATATATATGTATAAAAATATGTTATATATACACATATGTATATTATATACATATAAATATGTGTTTAAGTATATATGTATATCTAAACATACATATTTAGATATGCATATATGTATGTGTGTGTGTATATATATATATATATATACAGAGATACAGAGCACTTATTGGTGGTTGCTAGTGGCAGGGGTGGGTTTGGGAGAAATGGCTGTACAGTTTTTGTGGTTTTTAGTTTAAATAAATTTAATTTTATAAATTAAAAAAAAAGAAAGTCAACAGGGAAAATATCTTAGGAGCAATCTTATAAACCCATTGGCTTCTTTACTCCATTGCCACCCTAGCCTTTGATGTAAATAATACTCAAAATAAAAAGTAATACTTATCCTTTTATGTTTGCATCACTTCTCAGACAACAAAAAAAAATTCAAGACTCAACAACTAGTGCAGCATGGTCCAGCAGCATCTTTTGAACCACCTCAAGTCACAATGAGGGCATGGCCCTGCTGTCATATGGGTATGTCATCATTCCCAAGGGCTCTGCTGTAGGCTTGTTGGATTGGGGTATCTTAGGAAGTAGCTAATGACTAACTTAGGAGCTCAGGTCTGCAACTTAGCCGTTTATCTGGAAAAATGTAACAAGGGCAGTCAATATGCAGAAGGCACAAAGGGGGACTGTTTACATTGACAAAGAAACATTGCAGTGAAGACATGTCTCATTCTGTTTAACAGAGGAATGTGTCAGACCTCATCCCTGGGAGAACCCTTCTGGACTTGAGCGCCCAGTGTTGGCACTGTGCTTCTGGAGTTTCCATAGGAGTTAGACACCCACTGTCCCATACAGCAATTTCATGCCTCAGTATCAGAGTTCTGCTCTTTAATCTCTGGTTTGACTCACTTGAGATATCTGTTTCAATTTAATATGAATAGATTTAAAGGCAACAAAACAAGATTATAGATAATGTGGGATACTTCATAAACATTTCAGCTTAGTAAACAGATAACAACTCTAAACAGACATGCTTCTAATCACTTCAATAAAAAGTTTAAAATACACCAATGGATATATGCTTATTTAATTGCTTATTATCATAAACTAATAGCAGAGAGAGTTTAAAATTAGGTGAAAATATTTCATTAGTATTCTTCTCTTCATGAAAATTTAATAAACCAATACTGGTTTTATTTTATTTTTAAATTTGGTCCTTAAGGAGTGTCATATCATCTCTCTAAGTGCATACTTGCTACCACTTCATTTACTTAGAAGTAGTAATACAAATGAATTCACAGAACACAATATTTACCAAGTACTTCTTAATTATCAATTTAATATTAAATAATTCAAACATTAAGCTCACCATTTTGTTAAAATAACAACCCAGGAACACACTAAGATCCTTAAGTAATTCCTCTTATGCTCATAAAAACAAAGCTCTATAATTAGCACAGTTAAACGGAAAGCACTTTTATATAATCCATATTTGTTATTCATCAAAATTCTAATTTTGTAGTTTTAAGAAGCAGGGATTTGCTATATTATCATGAAAGCATAAACTTCCATGTAGTAATTTCCTCAGAAGTACAAATATTAAAATTCTAGCGAGACAAAAAATAACAATAATGTTATTTCCCCTCAAAATTATATTGTATAATCAGATTTTAATATGTTGCTAAGAAATGCTTACATAAATGTGCTTCTAAGAAAAAAAAAAAAAAACTAAACAGAAGGGAGGTGTCAAAACGGTGCTGTAGGAAGGTCTTAAACTTACCTTCTCCCAGGGACGCAGTTTTCAAGTACAAACGGAATAATTCCCTTGGAAAGAGACTTGAAAACTGGATGAACAGAACCTCCACAACAAAGAATAAAAGGACAACACTGAGACGTATAATAGAGGCAGAGATACGGGCTAGCCAAGAAAAAGTCCACATCCCAGCTGCAGCAATCCACAATTTAGCAGGATCACAAAGGTATGAATTTTTTTAATCTGGGGATCAAGAGATTCTAGCTCCACATCAGGCACCTCAACCCCTAGATCCTGCACAGGAGAGATGAGCCCCAAATAATTGGATGTGAAAATCAAAGAGGAATACACCCTGGAAAACCATAGAACTGTAGGGAATGAAAAAAAAAAAAAACTCTTAAAGGGACTGTGTGCAGATTCACTCAAGCTGAAAACCAGCACAAATACACCAGAATGAAAAGTGCATGGACCAAAGGTGAAGGGAAGCCAGTTACAAATATTGAAGTGTCTTCCAGAGAGACTGGAAAGAGTTGGGATGCTCCCAATGGAGCAGTCGCTGGCAGGAGCCATTGATGTGAGGTCAGGTACCCTGTTAATACCAGCACTGGGAGGTGCAATATTGGAATTCTCCATCTAACCTGCTAGCACTAGTGGGCATGCCCGGCTAAGAGCCTCTGCAACTTGACCAGGCCTCACAGCCAGCTGAGTGATAGCCACACCCACCATTGCCCCACAGCAGCCACAGTCCCACCGCACAAGAGGGCACACACAGCCCACATATGGGACAACCATCGAGTGCCTGGCCCGGGTGTACAGGGGAGATTGCACTTCTGAGCCACACAAGACACCTAAATAAGGCCATTCCTTCAAGACTGGGAGAGATAGCTGATATACCTTATACATAGGAAGAAACAAATTAAGCAAAATGAGGAGATATAGGAATAAGTTCCAATCAAAAGAACCTATGGGGGGTACCTCATGAGCAGAGTAAGCAATCTACCTGATAATGAGTTCAAAGTAATGGTCATAAACGTGCTAATCTAACTTGGGAGAAGAATGGATGAACACAGTGAAAACTGTAACAAAGAGGCAGAAAATATGAGAAACTACCAAACAGAAATTATAACTGAATGGAAAATAAACTGAAAGGGTTCAACATCAGACTGGATGAGGTAGAGGAACGAATCAGTGATCTGGAAGACAAAACAATGAATCTCACCCAGATAGAGCAGCAAAATGAAAAGTAAATTTTAAAAAGTGAAGATGCCTTAAGGGACATTTGGGACAACATCAAGCAAAATAACCTTTGCATGATAGGAGTCCCAGAAGGAGAAGAGAAGGAGAAAGGGTCAGAAAAGTTATTTGAAGAAAGAGTGGCTGAAAATTTCCCTAATCCGAGAAAGGAAACAGATATCCCTGTCCAGGAAACTCGAGAACTCCTAATGAGATGAACCCCAAAGGACACACACCAAGGAACACTGTAATTACAATGGCAGGAGTTAAGGATAAAGAGAAAATGCTAAAAGCTGAAAGAGAAAAATAACTAGTTATGTACGAGGGAAACCCCATAAACATTTCAGCAGGTTTTTCAGCACTACTTTTACCGGTCTGAAGGGAGTGAAGTGACAAATTGCTGAAAGGAAAAACTTCCAAACAAGGCTTCTCTACCCAACAATGTTATTATTCAGAATTGAAGGAGAGGTGAAGAGTTTCTGAGGTAGGCAAAAGATAAAGGAGTTCATCATCACAAAAATGGCTCTACAAGAAATATTAAAGACATTTTAAACTGAAAAGAAATGGCACTAATTATTCATAATAAAATATATGAAAGTAAAAATCTCACTGAAAAGGTAAATGTGTAATAAAGATAGTGGGGTGGGGGGCACCCACAAGAAGTCAAGGAGTAAGACATGGAGATCACCTTCCTCCCCACAAATACATCAAAAATACATCTACATGTGGAACAACTCCTACAGAACACCTACTGAACGCTGGCAGAAGACCTCAGACCTCCCAAAAGGCAAGAAACTCCCCACAAACCTGGGTAGGGCAAAAGAAAAGAGAAAAAACAGAGACAAAAGAATAGGGATGGGACCCGCACCAGTGGGAGGGAGCTGTGAAGGAGAAATTGTTTCCACACACTAGGTGCCCCTTCACTGGCAGAGACGGGGGATGGAGCGGGGGAAGCTTCGGAGCCACGAAGGAGAGCGCAGCAACAGGGGTGCGGAGGGCAAAGCGGGGAAATTCCCGCACAGAGGATCGGTGCCGACCGGCACTCACCAGCCCGAGAGGCTTGTCTGCTAACCCGCCGGGGCGGGTGGGGGCTGGGAGCTGAGGCTCAGGATTTGGAGGTCGGATCCCAGGGAGGGGACTGGGGTTGGCTGCATGAACACAGCCTGAAGGGGGCTAGTGCACTACAGCTAGCTGGGAGGGAGTCTGGGAAAAAGTCTGGACCTTCCTAAGAGGCAAGAGGCCATTGTTTCGAGGTGTGTGAGGAGAGAGGATTCAGAGCACCACCGAAACGAGCACCAGAGACAGGTGCGAGCCGCTGCTATCAGTGTGATACCAGATATGGGCATGAAATGCTACGGTTGCTGCTGCCGCCACCACAAAGCCTGTGTGCAAGCACAGGTCACTATCTACACCTTCTGTCTCAGGAGGCTGTGCAGCCCGCCACTGCCAGGGTCCCGGGATCCAGGGACAACTTCCCCGGGAGAACGCATGGCACGTCTCACGCTGGTGCAACGTCATGCTGTCCTCTGCTGCCGCAGGCTCGCCCTGCATCCGCAACCCTCCCTCCCCACCAGCCTGAGTGAGTCAGAGCCCCCTAACCAACCGCTCCTTTAACCCCATCCTGTCTGGGTGGGGAACAGATGCCATCAGGTGACCTACACATAGAGGCAGGGCCAAATCTAAAGCTGAACCCCAGGATCCATACGAACAAAGAAGAGAAAGGGAAATCTCTCCCAGCAGCCTCAGAGGAGCAGATTAAATTTCCACAATCAACTTGATATACCCTGTATCAGTGGAATACATGAATAGACAATCATCGCAAAATTGAGGTGGTGGATTTGGGAAGCAACTGTAGACTTGGGGTTTGCTTTCTGCATTAAATTTGTTTCTGGTTTTATATTTATCTTAGTTTAGTATTTAGAGCTTATTAACATTGGTAGATTTGTTTATTGATTTGGTTTCTGTCTTCCATTTTTATTTTATATGCATATATATATATATATTTTTTTTCCTTGTTCTCTTTTTGTGAGTGTGTATGTCTGGCCTGCCCACCAGAAAGACAAGATCCAGCCTCATCCACCAGAACACAGGCACCAGTCCCCTCCACCAGGAAGCCTACACAACCCACTGAACCAACCTTAGCCACTTGGAGCAGACATGAAAAACAATGAGAACTACGAACTTGCAGGCTGTGAAACAGAGACCCCAAACACAGTAATTAAGCAAAATGAGAAGACAGAGAAATACACAGCAGATGAAGGAGCAAGGTAAAAACCCACCAGAACAAATAAATCAAGAGGAAATAGTCAGTCTACCTGAAAAAGAATTCAGAATGACAGTAAAGATGTTCCAAAATCTTGGAAATAGAATGGAGAAAATACAAGAAACGTTTAACAAGGACCTAGAAGAACTAAAGAGCAAACAAAAAATCATGAATAACACAATAAATGAAATTAAAAATTCTCTAGAAGGAATCAATAGCAGAATAACTCAGGCAGAAGAACAGATAAGTGACCTGGAAGACAGAAAGGTGGAATTCACCGCTGCAGAACAGAATAAAGAAAACAGAATGAAAAGAAATGAAAACAGACTAAGACCTCTGGGACAACATTAAACACACCAACATTCAAATTATAGGGGTCCCAGGAGAAGAAGAGAAAAAGAAAGGGACTGACAAAATATTTGAGAAGATTATAGTTGAAAACTTCCCTAATATGGGAAAGGAAATAGTCAATCAAGTCCAAGAAGCACAGAGAGTCCCATACAGGATAAATCCAAGGATAAACACAACAAGACAAATACTAATCAAACTACCAAAAATTAAATACAAAGAAAAAATATTAAAAGCAGAAAGGGAAAAACAACAAATAATATACAAGGGAATCCCCAGAAGGTTAACAGCTGATCTTTCAACAGAAACGCTGAAAGCCAGAAGAGAGAGGCAGGACATATTTAAAGTGATGAAAGGGAAAAACCTACAACCAAGATTACTCTACCCAGCAAGGATCTCATTCAGATCCGACAGAGAAATTAAAGCCTTTACAGACCAGCAAAAGCTAAGAGAATTCAGTACCACCAAACCAGCTTTACAACAAATGCTAAAGGAACTTCAATAGGCAGGAAAAACAAGAGAAGGAAAAGATCTACAATAACAACCCCAAAACAATTAAGAAAATGGGAATAGGAACATGCATATCAATAATTACCTTAAATGTAAATGGATTAAGTGCTCCAACCAAAAGACATAGACTGGCTGAATGGATACAAAAACAAGACCTGTAGACAAACTGCCTACAAGAGACCCACTTCAGACCTAGGGACACATACAGACTGAAAGTGAGGGGATGGAAAAAGATGTTCCATGCAAATGGAAATCAAAAGGAAGCTGGAATAGCAATTCTCATATCAGACAAAATAGATTATAAAATAAAGACTATTACAAGAGACAAAGAAGGACACTACATAATGATCAAGGGATCGATCCAAGATGAAGATATAACAATTGTAAATATTTATGCACCCAACATAGAAGCACCTCAGTACATAAGGCAAATGCTAACAGCCATAAAAGGGGAAATTGACAGTAACAAAATCATAGTAGGGGACTTTAACACCACACTTTCACCAATAGACAGATCATCCAAAATGAAAATAAATAAGGAAACACAAGTTTTAAATGATACATTAAACAAGATGGACTTAATTGATATTTATAGGACATTACATCCAAATACAACAGAATACACATTTTTCTCAAGTGCTCATGGAACATTCTCCAGGATAGATCATATCTTGGGTCACACATCAGGCCTTGGTAAATTTAAGAAAACTGAAATTGTATCAAGTATCTTTTCTGACCACAACACTATGAGACTAGATATCAATTACAGGAAAAATTCTGTAAAAAATACACACACATTGAGGTTAAACAATTCACGACTAAATAACCAAGAGATCACTGAAGAAATCAAAGAGGAAATGAAAAAATACCTAGAAACAAATAACAATGAAAACACAGCAACCCAAAACTTATGGGATGCAGCAAAAGCAGTTCTAAGAGGGAAGTTTATAGCAACACAATCCCACCTCAATAAACAAGAAACACCAGAAATAAACAACCTAACCTTACACCTAAAGCAGTTAGAGAAAGAAGAACAATAAATCCCAAAGTTAGCAGAAGGAAAGAAATCATAAAGATCAGATCAGAAATAAATGAAAAAGAAATGAAGAAAACAATAGCAAAGATCAATAAAACAAACCATTAGCCAGATTCATCAAGAAAAAAAGGAAGGAGACTCAAATCAATAGAATTAGAAATGAAAAAGGAGAAGTAACAACTGACATTGCAGAAATACAAAGAATCATGCAAGATTACTACAAACAACTCTATGCCAATAAATTGGACAACCTGGAAGAAATTCTTAGAAAAGCACAACTTTCTGAGACAGAACCAGGAAGAAACAGAAAATATAAACAGACCAGTCACAAGCAATGAAATTGAAACTGTGGTTAAAGATCTTCCAACAAACAAAAGCTCAGGACCAGAGGGCTGCACTGGTGAATTCTATCAAACATTTAGAGAAGAGCTAACACCTATCCTTCTCAAATTCTTCCAAAATATAGCAGAGGGAGGAACACTTCCAAATTCATTCTACGAGGCCAGCATCACCCTGATACCAAAACCAGACACAGATGTCACAAAGAAGGAAAACTACAGACCAATATCACTGATGAACATAGATGCAAAAATCCTCAACAAAATACTAGCAAACAGAATCCAGCAGCATATTAAAAGGATCATACACCATGATCAAGTGGGGTTATTCCCAGGAATGCAAGGATTCTTCAATATACACAAATCAATCAATGTGATAAACCATATTAACAAACTGAAGGAGTAAAACTGTATGATCAACTCAATAGATGTAGAAAAAGCTTTCAAGAATATTCAACACCCATTTATGATAAAAACCCTCAAGAAAGTAGGCATAGAGGGAACATACCTCAACATAATAAAGGCTATATATGACAAACCCACAGTCAAAATCATTCTTAATGGTGAAAAATTGAAACCATTTCCACTAAGATCAGGAACAAGACAAGGTTGCCCACTCTCACCACTATTATTCAACATAGTTTTGGAAGTTTTAGCCCGAGCAATCAGAGAAGAAAAAGAAATAAAAGGATTCTACATCAGAAAAGTAGAAGTAAAACTGTCACTGTTTGCAGATGACATGATACTATACCTAGCCAATCCCAAAAATGCTACCACAAAACTACTAGAGGGATTCCCTGGTGGCGCAGTGGTTGAGAGTCCGCCTGCCGATGCAGGGGACAGGGGTTCGTGCCCTGGTCCGGGAAGATCCCACATGCCGGGGAGTGGCTGGGCCTGTGAGCCATGGCCGCTGAGCCTGCGCGTCCGGAGCCTGTGCTCCGCAAAGGGAGAGGCCACAACAGTGAGAGGCCTGCATACCGCAAAAAAAAAAAAAAAAAAAAAACTACTAGAGCTAAACAATTAATTTGGTAAAGTACCAGGATACCAAATTAATGCACAGAAATCTCTTGCATTCCTATACAGTATTGATGAAAAATCTGAAAGAGAAATTAAGGAAACACTCCCATTTATCACTGCAACAAAAAGAATAAAATACCTAGGAATGAACCTACCTAAGGAGACAAAAGACCTCTATGCAAAAAACTATAAGATACTGATGAATAAATTAAAGATGATACAAACAGATGGAGAGATATACAATGTCCTTGGATTGGAATTGTGTACATTGTGAAAATATCTATAATACCCAAAGCAATCTACAGATTCAACACAATCCTTATCAAATTACCAATGGCAGTTTTCACAGAAGTAGAACAAAAAATTTCACAATTTGTGTGGAAACAAAAAAGACCCCAAATAGCCAAATCAATATTGAGAAAGAAAAACAGAGCTGGAGGAATCAGGCTCCCTGACTTCAGACTATGCTACAAAGCTACAGTAATCAAGACAACATGGTACTGGCACAAAAACAGAAATACAGGTAAACGGAACAGGATAAAAAACCCAGAGTTAAACCCATGCACATATGGTCACCTTATTTTTGATAAAGGAGGCAAGAATATACAATGGAGAAAAGACAGTCTCTTCAATAAGTGGTACTTGGAAAGCTGGAGAGCTACATGTAAAAGAATGAGATTAGATCACTCCCTAACACCATACACAAAAATAAACTCAAAATGGATTAAAGACCTAAATGTAAGGCCAGACACTATAAAACTCTTAGAGGAAAACATAGGCAGAACACTCTATGACATAAATCACAGCAAGATCCTTTTGGACCCACCTCCTAGAGAAATGGAAATAAAAACAAACATAAACAAATGGGACCTAATGAAACTTAAATGCTTTTGCACAACAAAGGAAACCACAAACAAAATGAAAAGACAACCCTCAGAATGGAAGAAAATATCTGCAAACAAAGCAACTGACAAAGGATTAATCTCCAAAATATACAAGCATTTTATGCACCTCAATATCAAAAAAAAAGCAACCGAATCCAAAAATGGGCAGAAGACCTAAATAGACATTTCTCCGAAGAATATATACAGATTGCCCACAAACACATGAAAGGATGCTCAACATCACTAAGCATTAGAGAAATGAAAATCAAAACTACAATGAGGTATCACCTCACACTAGTCAGAATGGCCATCATCAAAAAATCTACAAACAATAATTGCTGGACAGGTTGTGAAGAAAAGGGAACCCTCTTGCTCTGTTGGTGGGAATGTAAATTGATACAGCCACTATGGAGAACAGTAGGGAGGTTCCTTAAAAACTATAAATAGAACTACCATATGACCCAGCAATCCCACTACTGGGCATATACCCTGAGAAAACCGTAATTCAGAAAGAGTCATGTACCACAATGTCCATTGCAACACTATTTACAATAGCCAGGACATGGAAGCAACCTAAGCATCCATCAACAGATGAATGGATAAAGAAGATGTGGCACATATATTCAATGGAATATTACTCAGCCATAAAAAGAAACGAAACTGGGTCATTTGTAGTGAGGTGGATGGACCTAGAGTCTGTCATACAGAGTGACGTAAGTCAGAAAAAAAAAAACAAATACCTTATGGTAACACATATATACGGAATCTAAAAAAAAAAATGATTCTTAAGACCCTCAGGGGAGGACAGGAATAAAGACACAGACATAGAGAATGGACTTGAAGATACAGGGAATGGGGAGGGTAATATGGGCCAAACTGAGAGAGTGGCATTGGCATATTTAAACTACCAAATGTAAAATAGCTATTGGGAAGCAGCCGCATAGCACAGGGAGATCAGCTTGGTGCTTTGTGTCCAGATAGATGGGTGGGATAGGGAGGGTGGGAGGAACACACAAGAGGGTGGAGATATGGGGATGTATGTATACGTATAGCTGATTCACTTTGTTATACAGCAGAAACTAACACACCATTGTAAAGCAATTATCTTCCAATAAAGGTGTTAAAAAAAAATTAGGCAACATGCAAGGACAGATAGATAATGTAAGTAAAGGGGTGGATACTCCAAAAGAATAATAATAAAAAAAAGATAGTGAATCAGTTACTCATAAAGCAAGCATGGAGGTTAAAAAACAAAAGCAGTAAAAACTGAAATTGCAATATTTAGTTAAGGGATGCATGAAATAGAAAGTTGTAAAATGTGTCATCAAAGTATAAAACAAGGGTGAGGTGATAAAAGATATAGCTTTGGAATGTGTATGAATGTAAATTGCTACCACTTAAAACACACTACTTATTACAAAGGATGCCGTATGCACCACCAAGGAAAAAACCTATAGTAAATATACACAAAAGAAAAAATGGGAAAGGAATTTAAACAAAACAATTAAGAAAACCACCAAAACACAAGGAAAGAGAGAAAAAGAATAAAAGAAAAAAGAGGGACTATAAAACCAACCAGAAAATAATTGAAAAAGTGGCAATAAGTGCTTAACTATCAATAATTACTATACTTTATATATAAATGGACAAAATTCACCAATCTAAAGACATAGAGAGTATGCATGGATTTTTAAAAAAGAAGACCCATCTATATGCTACTTACAGGAGACTAGCTTTGGAACAAAAACACACAGGCTGAAAGTAAAGGGATGGAAAAATATATTCCATGCAAAAAATATGAAAAGAAAGCTGTAGTAGCTATACTCATAAGTGACAAAATAGACTTTGAAAGAAAGACTGTAATAAAAGACAAAGGAGAGAATTACATAATGATAAAGGGGTCAATCCAACAGACACCTTTATATTTTTCTTCCTGAATTGATCTATAAATGTAAATTTCCTTTTATTCATGTAAAATATGATTTTATAAATGTTATATATCACTTTTAAAATATAATGAAGAATCAGTCTCAATTTAGGGAATTTATATATACCTGACACCTAATTTTGATCATAGCTATATAGTAACTAGACTTATCATGTTGATCATTTCACAATATATAAAAATATCAAATCACTATATTGTACATCTGAAACAAATATAATATTGTAAGTCAATGATATGTGATAAAAACTCATAAAAACTACAAGATGCTCATTTCAAACTATAGAATATAGTTGTTTGAGAAATATTCATTTATTTATACCATATAACTGACATATATTGCCAACTAATAAGAAAAAAATAGAGAGAAAGAAACAGGCAGACAGAGACAGACAGAATCATAGAGAGACAGAGAAATATAGAGAGCCAGCCAAAAGGGAGGCGATTAGAGAGATTGAGAGAGGAAGAGGGGAGGAGTTAGGGAAAGCAAGAAAGTATTAACAACGTATTTTATCTTGGGGAAAAATTTATAATCTAAGATGAAATTAATAGCTACCACTTTATAATATATTGTTTTTCTTTATTTCAAAATTATCATTCATCAGTTAACAAGTATTTAATGTATGCCTCTTAATAGCGTACATTTGGAAATGTCATCACTTCCCTTCTTGAACCTATTAGTATTCTTGGGGAGTCAGAACAGAAACAGCTACAAATTTTCTTGTGTCAGTTCTGATCTCTGGTCCCTGCAGCTCCCACGTGAGAACTGAGCAGGTGTGCCCTTTCACGAATAATCTGGAGTGTTCACTATAGTTTTCTTAAGACTAAGAAGGCTGAAATTTAATGCCAGACAAATAATAAAGAAAACATGGATTTTTATAAGCAGATTGGTCAATATCTGTGTTGGATGCAAATGTATAATATATATAAAGATTATTATATGTAATATATACCAAGTATATATAACACGATTTATAATATAAATAAATATATTATGTATATGTGTATATATATCCCACACACCTGGATATAAATCCCAGTGACCAAACAATCCTCATGAAAATTTATTCCTCGTGGAAGGGAATATGAGGGGGATTGAAGGGAGTAATTTAAAATATGCTGTTTTGTTTTTCACTCATCAAGAAAAATAGATTATTTGCAATAATCTTTGGCCCCTTTTGTTAGGCATTTGGGCTCAGAGAAATGCAACAAAGAAAAATGAACCAATCCCTGTAGTTTCTAAGATCCAAGTACTTTCAAGTTTGTTTTCATCATTATTACTACTACTACTGATAATATAAATTACAGAAATAAATTATTGAAAATATAGAAAAAGAATGCTATAATTATATGAGTCAAGCTGAATCCAGAGAGGGGTCTATCATTGCATTTGATCAACAGAAAGAAGAGGGTGCATTTATCAGAGCTACAGATAGATTTTCAAAATAAACTGTAAACCTAGTGGAAAGTGAGAAAAGTTTCAAAGTGATGAAAAGTGAGAAATGGGAAAACAGCAATACAGGATGAGATTTAATTTAGATAAATATAAAGTAATACACAGAAGGAATGCTGAAAGAAAGAGACAAGTTGAAGTGTACTGGTTAGAGAACACCATTTAGAGATTAACTATATACTGCATGGGAAATAATTTTGGTACATGACTGTGAAGTAAATTCTAAATGAAATATGAGTTGTAGTATATGAAGGGTATTATTAGCTTTTGATCCATACACATAGAGTCCATTTTTAGCAAACAAAAAAACTTTAAAAACAACAATAATAACTTTAATAACTGAACATTGTTGAACACTAAGTATATGCTAGACATCGTACTAAATTCTTTTCTCAGCATTGAAAATTCAAATATTGAAGCAAATATTATTATCCTCATTTTACAGATGTGGTATTAGATCTCAGAGAGGTTAAATAATTATTCAAGGTTGTATAGTTATAAGCAGGGGAGCAAGGATAATATAAATATTGAAAACTTACAGCATAAAACAAGAGAAAATTAAAGGAAGCATAAAAAACACTGACTAATAATGTATAAGAATAAAGATTTCAGTAAAACATGATTTTCTCAATAATTTCTAACACACTTTAAGTACTTACTATGTGCGACACACTGTTTTCCATGCTTTATTAGGTTTTATTCACTTAATCCTCCGTTATTTTGGAGGATTAATGATTATTGCATTTTAAAGTTAGGAACACTGGAACAGGGAACAACTGTGTAACTTTCCTAAGGACATATGACTATTAAGTGGCAGATATGGGGTTGGAATACAGCACTCCCCAGCCCCAGCTCCAGAAATACGAGCCCGTCATCATTATGCTACACTGGTTCTGCTGTAGCAGAGACTAGCTGAGACACCCCCATTATGTTAGCCCTTATTCAGCCCTTATTCTTTCCTCCCATTCAACTGGTCTCCTACAGATGGTTTTTCTCCCCTTTCTTTCTTGCATAATTGCACTCTGATAGTGACTGCCCTCTAGCTAAAGTGGTACTATGCACCTGATGTTTACTTCTCCAAGACAACACTCCCTAGCACTCTTCCTTTGTGAGCATTCTTCATTCCAGAAAGAAAGTCACAAAAAGATAACTTCAAGGACCACCAGAACCTATTCCGGAACTACCTGACGCCAGCCCTAATGACCTCAGTGCCACCAGGAGGAGAAGAAGAATGCAAGACAACATCAGCCCTGATCCTTATCTACAGCCCTATTTTCCACCTTGAAACTATAAGACCCCTTCCTATTTCCCAGGAAAGGGGGCACAGTCATATGATCTGCTGGGTACTATGTGTGTGTTAAGTACATTTTTGAAATGGGCAGAAATAGTCCTGTCCTCACAGAACTTATATTCCAGAAAGTATAAAACAATATTATACCAAGGCCCAAATATTTACACCTTTATTTCTAATTGTATTCTTCCAGCTAGTTTTGAATCAAAATGTAATTACATGATATAAAGTTAAATCCACTATTATATCAAGGATATTAAAGATGCAATTTTAACTTAAAAACTTTTCTTCACATAAATATGTTTTTATGTAAGGAGAAAATCTTGTGCTAAAAATGAATATAATCCACATATCAATTTAGGAACTGAGAGCTTTGAGATACAAATTAAATAGATGTGAATATGATGGAGTTAGATGTAATGTTATACATTATCCTTGCCACATCACATTCTGAGCTCTGAATCTACTTAATTAGATCAACGTTTAACCACCTACCCACCTCGTGTGCACAGTGTCCTAATTCTAAGCTGTTCTTTGTCCCTTCAAGACACTTCTTCATTCCTCAACCCTTCCATCTCCTTTGAGCTTTACATCTGCTAAGGTTTACATGAAGACATTATTTAATCTGCTTGATGAAGGGCTACCTTAAAGCTTTAACTATTCTGCTTTTGTTTGTTTTCATCTTTCTCTCTCTGGCATCTTCATATGGGAGGGCAAGGATGTGCTATAGACACTCACATTCCAAGTGGTGTGACTTATGCCACCTTCCTTAGAGGTTAGGGTTTGTTTTTATTTTATTTATTATTATGTTTTATTATTTTATTTAATATTTTTCTTTCGATTAAATAAGGAAAATATTTAGAGAAAAAATTATGATAGAGTGTATGTTTTCAAATGTATTTCTAATTTCCCCCTGGAAAAGGGGGTATCTTGTCAAACAAGAAATTTACAAAAGATTAAGTAAAAACTTTAGGCAACACACTAACAGTGGCATTATGAAGACTTGAAAATAGGAGGTACTGAAAGATTGAAAATAGGAAGATCTTTGAATTCCATGCTTTCTAATCTATCCTGTTTGTAAGGCCCTCTGGCATACAGAAAAATACATTAAATCATTCAGTTCAGTGAAGTGTAGCACTGAAAATGGTAATAGTATGTAGATGCCATCCAGAAATCAAACTGAATTACAGAGTCCAAGAAAAAGTTTCATTATATGAGAGAGTAACTATGGAAATCAATTAATGAAGCAGATAAATCCAGCCCTGGGTCATGTCAATCAAGTAAAAACAGTCTCTGTGTGTGTGTGTATGTGTGTGTGTGATTTGAAAATGATCTTCATAAACTAGAAATGATTCCACTAAAAATGTGTAAATACTGGTATTGCAAACACTTTGATGCCATTGCTTATTTTTGGTTTTCTCTTTTATAAAAGTAAAATCTGCAATAACAAAAAACTGTATCACAGAAAATATGAGAAATACAAAATCGAATTAGGAAACAATCTAGCACATATCAGAAGAATTTTGGTACCATTTTTCAAGCTATTTTTCAATGAATGGATGGATGTTTGTGCATTTCAAGACGTTTATGTTTATTTTCCATCCTTGTAAACAGAAGTACCTCATAAAGTATCACATTGGCACTGACCAATCAGAAGAGGCTGTACAGGAGATACTAGTAAAACTGTCCATGACAGATGATTATTAGCCCTGGTGATGATCAGAATTTGCACAAGAACTGATTTCTCATTCAAAATCATCATTTAAAAAATGACTAGATTTTATCATGTGGACTAGATATAATTTAATTATTCTTTTTAGTGTAATAAACACAATACAATAATATACATATTAATGATTATATACTTTCCCCCTTATTTTATATTATCTTGTCCTAATTTCAAAAGAGGAATTCAAAGGTCAAAATTTAAAATATTTCTTAAAATTCTTGGTACATATTGTTAAATTGCTTTACAAAAGAAAACTGAATTGTCCAACTCTTATATGTATGCATATATATACATACAAATCTGATACTACTTCTACATTTTAATGTTACATATTAAACATACTTAGTATGCAATTTTGGGGAAAATAACCAGAAAAAAAGCCGTACATATTATATAATAAAGGTCTCCCATAATTCTCCTGAAATATTTTTATGTACATATCAAATAATTATATAGTAAGATCTAAATTTTGATAAATATGTGTGTATGTATTTTTCTGTGTATATACATAAAACATTATTATATAAACATATGCATATATATGGTAACATAAGACATACAAGTGTAATGTCGTATCTGTAGATTTGTATCCTTTTTCTCAATTATATGTTAGACATATTTTTATATTGTTACCCATATTTCTTTATCATTTTTAGTAATTACACTGTTTTACATTATGTAGATGTAAAATATTTATAATTTATTTAATCAGTCTCATCGTTTTGGTATCATGGTCATTTCAATCTCCATTACTATTTATTCTAAATGAATCATATCTTGTATACAGTACACACTCTTTTTTAACAAACTTTTTTTAGAATAAATCCTTAGAATATGTGAAACAAATTTTGTTAACAAATTTAAATTTTTCATTCATATTTGATATTTGAGCTGTCAAAATGCATACCAATTTTCAAACTAATAATTTGGACTAAGAATGTATGTTGCTCTGGCCCCTGCCAACATTATGTATTATCACTAAGCAGCACACATACACACATACAAACAGACACACTTTGACAATTAAAGAAGTAAAAATGTGTGCCTCAATTCAATTTGCTTTTTTGTAATTATTTATAACAATGAAATATTTGAAGCAAACTAAAAGTATAACGACATGCTAATGGTGAAATAAATGTATACTAAATTGATCTTGATTTTGTACAATGTTTAACATTTATTTATCTGCCATACATGTCACAAATACTTTTTTATGGCAGTTTATGCTATGGAGTCATATTTAATTATGTGCAGTTCAATTTAACAAATATGCTTCAGTATTTATTCCATTAATGTTCTTACACAAAGCTTTCCAGAACCTGTGACTAAAATGTATTTATTATTTTCTGTTAGTTCACTTATTTCTTTTTATCATTCGGAGCCATTTTACATTAACCTTCCCCTAAGATATGAGTTAAGATTGTAAGAATGCATACTATTTTCAAATAGTTAATCACTGAAACTTTCATATCACTTTGAATAGTGTAAACACAAAAGATTTGATTCTTTCTCAGGTACTGGGGAGAAGTCTAGAATTGGTGGCTTGACAATATCACTAGAAAGCTAGGATTCTTCTCTCTTCTTCACTCCTTCTGTTTTCCATCCTCAAAGCTACGTCTTGATCCAAAATAACTATTACACAGTCTTAACATTCTACACAAACTGAAAGGAAGAAAGTGCAATGAGAGAAATGAGCCTTTCTGGAAATTCCGTACCCAGTTTTAATCTTATTTTTGAAAAGTAGTCATATTTGGATTGATATTGGAATGCATTAAATTCATTAGTTAAACCCTTCCTTACAATAATACTTTTTTTTGGCATAAGCTATCTTAAAACTTAGTGACTTAAAAGAAAAACATTGTGTTCAGTCATGATTCTGTAGGTCAGTATTTCAGCCTCAACTCAACCACTTAATTATTCTTTTCCATGCCATTCACTTTGTTGCATTCTGCTGCTCAGTGTGCTAGACTAGAAAGTTCCAAGAGTCTCTGCTCACATGTCAATGGCGCATGTGCATCAGTGCTCTTCCACAGGACCATTCTCTCACCACCTTGGCCTTTGGCTTCCTTACAGAACAGTAATCAATAAGTATTTGGACTTCTTACACGTCACTCAGCTTGCCATTTTTATTGTGTCACATCTTTCAAAAATGTTATGACTTCCCATTTACAGACAAATTCTTATGTACTTATAATTCTAAAGGGTTTTTCCTCTTGCAGCTGATACATTTTTATGGGTAAGTTAATTATACAGTTGATACAGTGAATGTCATCTTTCATTGTATTTTCTAAATGTTTATTGATGGAATCAGGAGTAGTCCTGCTTGAGTATTCCTCCTGAATCCAAAAGATTTCTCAATTATAGTGCTTTTTAATTGAGATCTTTTGAGATCTCAATTAAACCTTGAGATCTAGGTTTCCTAGATATACAATTACATCATTTGCGAATAATAATTGACTTTTTCTATTCTTGTCTCTTACTGATTTTATTAGCCCTATTATGGTTAGTTAATTTCAAAACAAACAAATTACTTGAAGTCATGAACAACTTCATTTCATGCAGCACTGGATTTTGTTGGGAAGGATTTACATCACTATACACAGCTATATATATATTCTGTACATATTATTTCCTTTTAAGTATTTTATAAGTTAAGACTACACAATAGGAGCAACTATTTTGAGTAAAATTAAAAAATGTTTGCTTGACAAAGTCCTCTTCAGCTTGGGATAGGATAGACTTTTCTTTCTCCAATCATAATGAACTCTATACAGAATAAACTCTATAAGAATAATTTTTTCAGTTTTTAAGAAGGTGACTTTTGTTGAGTTTTATGGAAAGGTCCTTTAGTTTTTAATGCGGCACACTCTATGACAAAGGTAGCAGGCAGGTGTGATCACTGAGATTTTGTAACATGGCTAGTTTGACTTGTGATGAGCTGTATCAAATACACACTATTATAGGCAGTACAAAAACCCAAAAGATCTTATTAACAATCTTTATATTTACCATACATTAAAATAATGTTTTGATATATTGATTTAATAAAACATATTTTAAATTAAATCTCATCTGTTCTCTTTTATATTTTTCACATAGCTACTAGAAAATCTAAAATTACACATGTGCCTGACATTAGATTTCTATTCAACAGCACAATTCTAGAGGGCTTATTTTTTAAACTGAGATAATATTCACACAACATACAATTAAACATTTAAAAGTATACAATTCAATGAATTTAGTGCATTCACAATGTTGTGCAACTACCATGTCTCTGTTGCTCCAAAATTTTTTATCTCCCCAGAACACTCCGTATCTTATTCCTCCTTTCCCTCATTTTCTGGCAACCACTAATCTGCTTTCTGTGTCTACAAATTTGGGTGTTTCACATAAAAAGAGTCATTTAATATGTGACCTTTTTGTCTAGCTTATTTCAGTTATCATTGTGTTTTTGAGATTCATCCAGATTGTAAAATGTATCAGTATTTCATTTATTTTTAAGTTTGAAAAATATTCTATCGCATGGATATACAATTCCTTTATCCATTCACTCATAGTTCAACATTTGGTTTGTTTCCACCTGTCAGCTACTGTGAATAGTGTTGCTACCAATGCCCATGAACAAGATCTGTTTGAGTACCTATTTTCAGTTCTTTGGAGTGTCTACCTAGGAGTGAAATTAATGGGTCATATGATAATTCCAGGCTTAACTTTTTGAGGATCCACCAAATTCTATTCTGCAGTGGCTGCACCATTTTACATTTTTACAACAATGTATCAGGATTCCTATTTCTCTACATCTTCTCCAACACCTTTCTGGTTTTTAACTATAACCATCATAGTATGAAGTGTTACATCACTGTGGTTTTGAATTGCACTTCCTTAATGACACCTGATGCTGCAGATATTTTGATATGCTGTTGGCCATCTTCATATGTTCTTTGAGTAAATGTCTGTTCAAGTACTTTGCCCATTTTTAATAGTTTTTTTGTCTTTCTGTTGTTGAGTCATAAAAGTTATTTATATATTCTAGATGCAAAACTTGTACCAGATTCATCATTTGAAAAAATTTTCTCACTTTCTATAGGTTGTCTTTTTACTTTCTTAATAATGTTGTTTGATGAATAAAAGTTTTTAATTTTTAAAGACATCTATTTTTTCTGTTTTGCTCATGGTTGTGTGTGTGTGTGTGTATGTGTGTGAAATGAAAGAATACACTGTGAAATTCAATGCCATGAAGATTTCCCCTTATGTTTTCTTCTAATAGTTTTAGAGCTCTAGATCTTATGTTTAGCCCATTGACCCATTTTGAGTCAATTTTTTATGTATAGAATGAGGTACACTGTCCAACTTCATTCTTTCACATGTGCCTATCCAGTTGTCCCAGCACCATTTGTTGACATGATTCTTTCCCCCATTGAATGGTCTTGGCACACTTGTCCAAAATGAATTGGTCATAGAGGTTTGGGTTTATTTCAGGACTTTTAATTTTAATGTGTTGGTCCATATATTTATTCTTATGCCAATACCACACTATTTTGATTTGTGAAACTTTTGAAACTGAGAAGTGTGAGTCTTCTCAAAACTCACACTGTTCTTCTTTCTCAACACTGTTTTTGCTACTGGGGGAACTTTGACGGTTCTATTTCTGAAAAATAAAATTAAAAAAAGGGCACTGGAATTATGATAGGAATTGCAATCCAAGAATAAGGGATGTCTTTTCATTTACTAAAGTCTTTAATTTCTTTTGGCATTGTTCTATAGTTTTCAATGCACAAGTCTTTCAGATCTTTGGTTAAAATTATTTCCTAGGTATTTTATTCTTTTAGATGATATCATAAATGGAATTATATTCTTAATTTACTGCTTGGATTGTTCACTGATGGGGCAGAGGAACACATCTAATTTCTGTGTATTGATCTTTTAATACGCAATTTTGCTGAATTTGTTAATTAGCTCTAGTAATTTTTTGTGATTCCTTAAAACTTTTTCTAGATAAGATCATAGTATCTCAAAATATCAGTGGTGACAATGGGCATTTTTGTCTTGTTCATGAGCTTAGGGGGAAAGCTTTCAATTTTCACCATTGAATATGATTGTAGCTACGTGATTTTCTTAAATGCTCTTTATCATGTAAAGGAAGTTCCATCGATTCCTAGTTTGGTGAGTATTTTTATCATGAAAGAATGTTGAATTTTATCAAATGCTTTGTCCACATTTGTTGAGATATGGAGATTGTTTTGTTTTTTTATTTCTTTCATTCTGTTAATGTGGTGTATTACATTGATTGATTTTCTTATGTTGAATCAACTGTTTGGGGCTGAATTATGTCTCCTCTAAGTTTATATCTAGAAGACTTTACCCCCAGTATCTCAGAATGGGACTGTATTTGGAGATAGAGCCTTTAAAGAGGTAATTAAGTTAATATGAGGCCTTTAGGGTGTACCCCAATACGATCTGACTGCTGTCCCTATAAGAAAAGGAAATTAGGGTACACAGAGAGACACCGGGTATGCACCTGCACAGAGGAAAAACCACATCAAAAAACCTGTAAGAACAGCAAAAGCCCAAGAAGAAAGGCCTCAGAGGAAACCAAATTTGCTGGCACTTTGACCTTGGACTTCCTGCCTCCAGAACTGTGAACACATGAATTTGTTAAGTAACCAGTCTGTGATATTTCATTTTGGTAGCTCTAGCAAATGAATATAGTACCCTTGCATTCCTGAGATAAATGCCATTTGTCATGGTGTATAATCATTTTAATATGTTGGATCTGGTTTGCTAGTATTTTACTGAGAATTTTCCTGTCAATATTCATAAAGGACTTTGGTCTCTAGCTGTCTTTCCTCTTGACATTTTTATCTGGCTTCATCATCAGATAATGCTGTCCTGATAGAACCTGTAAGGACATGTTCCTCCTCTTATATTTTTGGTAGGTGTTTGAGTAGGACTGGTGATAATTCTCCTTTTAATGATTTGTAAAATTCACCAGTAAACACATCTGTTTTTGGAATTTCTTTGTTGGGGGTTTATGAGTATGGATCCAATATCTTTTCTTATTATATGTCTGTTGGGATATCCCATTTCTTCTTGGACTAATTTTAGTAATATGTGTATTTATAGGAATTTGTCCATTCCAGTTAAATTATCTACTTTGTTGGCAAGCAAGGGCTCCTAGTATTCTACAGTAGTATTTTTCATCCATGTAAAGTTTGTAGTAATGTCTCTATTTTCATTTCTTATTTTAGTTTGCACATTTTCTCATCTTTTCTTAGTCAATCTAAATAAAACTTTGTTAAATTCACTGATCTTTTCAAAGAACCAAATGTCGGTTTCATTAATTCTATTGTTTTGCTATTCTCTATTTCATTCATCTCTTCAATCTTTATTACTGCCTTCTTTCTCTTGCTTTAGGTATAGTTTGTTCATCTGTCCCTACTTTCTTACAGTGTACAGTTAAGTTATTAATTAGAGACCTTTCTCCTTTTTAAATGTAGATATTTAGAACTATAAATTTCCCACTGAGTGCTTTTTTTTACTACATACTACAGCTTTTGGTATGTTGTGTTTTTGCTTCCAGGCATCTCAAAATATTTTATCCTCTAGTGATTTCTTCTTTAAACTATTTGTTGTTTCAGAGTGCATTTTAAAATTTTCATGTATTTGTGAATTTAGTTTTCCTTCTTTTATTGATTTCTAGCTTTATTCCATTGAGATTTGACGTCTTCAACTAATATACTGTTTCCAACTGTATTATTGTAGAGTTTCCAACAATACTGTAGACATCTGTTGCATAACTTTCTTCAATTCTGTCAGTATTTGCTTCATATATTTTGAGGTTTACTGTGTATATATATATATATTTATAATTGTTATTTCTTCTTGATGAATTGACACATTAGTATATAATGCTCTTCCTTATCTCTCATGACACGTTTTAACATAAAGTCTATTTTGTCTAATATTAGTATAGTCTTTCAGCTCTTTTGGTTACTACTTGCATGAAACATTTTTTTCCATTCTTTAACTTTCAGCCTATTTGTTATTGAATTTACAGTGAGTCTCTTGTAAACAACACAGAGTTGATTATGTTTTTTTAATCCATTCTGTCAATCACCTCTGCCTTTGAGAGTTTCGTCCACTTTCATTTAAAGTAATTACTGATAAGGAAGGACTGCTTCTAAAGTACTAATTGCTTTCTGTTTTTATTCTTCATTTCTTTTCTTCATTTCTTTCTTCACTTTTATTCTTCATTTCTTCCATTACTGTCTTTCTTGTTTTTAGTTCAGTTTTTGCTGTGAATTATTTTGACCCCTGCTCATTCTCTTTGGTGTGTTTTCTAAAATATATTCTGTTAATGGTTATATTGGTGATTACAAAGAATATCTTACATTTATAACAATAAATTTGAATTGATACCAGCTTAGTTTCAATATCATAAATTAATTCTATTCCTATCCAAGTCTTTCCCCCCACCCTTTTATGCTTTTATTGTCACAAGTTGCATATTTACACATTCTCTATCTAGTAACATAGATTTACACTTATTGTTTCATGCATTTGTCTTTTAAATAATTTAGGAAACTAAAAGAGTAGACACCAAAAATAAAATAATTCTGCTTTTTATATTTATTTATGAATAAATAAATATTTATCTTTCCCAGTGACCTCTGTTTCTTTGCATGGCTACAGTGTCCTGTTCAGGTGGAAGGAGTCCCTTTATCATTTATTGTGGAGCAGACGCCAAATGGACACAGCTTTTGTTTATCTGGGAGTGTCTTAATTTTTCCCTCATTTTTGAATGATGGCTTTGCCTCTTATAGACTTCTTATTTTACAGGGTTTCTTTTCTTGAGCACTTAGATGTATCATCCTACTGCCGCCATACTTTCTGATGAGGAATCAGCTGATGAGAAACCTCTGTACATGATGAGTAACTTCTTTTTTTGCACTTTTTAAAGATTCTCTCTCTGTCTTTCACAGGTTTGATTATAATGTGTTTTGGTGTAGATCTCTTTGTTGTACCTTTCTTGGAGTTCATTCAGCTTCTTGGATATGCAAATTCATATATTTCTTCAAATCTGGGAAGTTTTCAGACATTATTTCTTTATATATATTTTCTGCTCCTTTTCTCTTTCTCTTCTCTTTCTGCAATTCCCATAATTCCTATTTTCATATGTTTCTTGGTGCCTTAGGCTCTGTTCATTTGTCTTCATTCTTTTAAAAACTTTTTTTCCTCCAAAGCCGATTTCAATTGCCCTATCTTCAAATTTGCTGTTTTTGTTTTTTTCGGGGGTTTTGGTTTTCTTTTTTGTTTTTTTCCCTGCTTGCTAAAACCTGCTATTGGACCCCTCTGCCCTCTGGTGATTCAATATCAAATTATGGACACTTTTCCTTTCAGTTACTTTACTTTTTAGCCACAGAAGTTCTATTTGTAATTCTATTTTATAATTTATATGTCTTACTGATATCCTCTGCTTATTCTTACATCATTCTCTGGATATCCATTGTTTTCTTAATCCATGGTTTCTTTCAGTTCTTTGAGCATATTTAACACAGTTAGTTTAAAGTCTTCATCTAATGAACCTAATATCTGGGCTTCCCAAGAGATGTTTTCTGATATTTTTGTTTCTTCCTATGAAGAGGTCAAATTTTCAGGTTTGTTTGGATGCTTTAAAATTTTTTGTTGAGAATTGGACATTTTTAATATTGTAATGGGTTGACTCTGGGAATTAAATTATCCTCCCTCCCCAGAGATTATTGATGTTACTTGTTGAGGGCTGCAAGTTGTTCATTTGTTAGTGACTTCTATAAGCTTTTTTACTTTTATTTTTGCAAAGACTGTATTCCTTGTCATGTATGATCACTGAAATCTTTGTTCTGTTATCTCTACAGTCATCTAATGACCTTACAGTGATTTCCTTAAATGCCTGGGCCCAATATAAAATGAAAAAAAAGATTTTTTTCTTTAAATTATGTTTTTACAAATGCTACCTGGGAAGCCATTTGAGCCAAACTCTGCACCAGTTCCCCAGCAAACCAACAGACAAATTAACATGCAACACTGATATCTATAGGATAAAGTCCATATTGTCCAACCAGGCGCCAACAAGCCACATCAGGAATGTATGTAACCATCCCCAGAGTTGGCTGCATGAAGCTCGGGAATAGGGATGGTAGCTGTTATATGAAATGCTAAAATTCCTCAAATTTTACTGGCCTCTTTATTCCTCAAGCACTCTCCTGGGCACTACAACTGTTCCACTAGAATCCAGAGTCCTGATAGTTGACTTTGACAATTCTTATTGAGCTATTAGCCCAATAGCTGTTTCAGTGAAGGGGCCATTTCCTGGAGTTTCCTGCTCCACCATCTTCCATGACATTCTGGAGGGCACTTTGGAACCAGTATTGAAAAACAATGGTCAATAAGAAGGTCTAAAAATTGAAGTTCACAGAAGTAATAAAATTTGGAGGAGAGTGAGTCGTAAGAGAGAGAGAACTGAAGAAGAAAAGTAATTTGATGCAACAGTTTAAAGCTCCAAAGAGCAAGAAAGAAATATGAAAAGCATGAGGAACAGTAAAATAAACAGGAAACTTGATTTTAAATTTTGTGCCTGTCCTTAATTAGCTGACTAATTTCAATACATCATATACCATCTAAAATCCTTGTTTCTTTATTTTCAGAATAAAGGAGTTATGATTTCTATTTTTCTTTTCACCCATATAATTTGAAATTTAAATGTGCAAAAAACAGAAGTGTTCATGTTTTTAAGTTTTTATTTAAAATCATGCCTATGGGTGAAGGCGGAAGATGGCGGAAGAGTAAGACGCGGAGATCACCTTCCTCCCCACAGATACACCAGAAATACATATACACGTGGAACAACTCCTACAGAACACCTACTGAAGGCTGGCAGAAGACCTCAGACCTCCCAAAAGGCAAGAAACTCCCCACGTACATGGGTAGGGCAAAAGAAAAAACAGAGACAAAAGAATAGGGACGGCACCTGCACCAGTGGGAGGGAGCTGTGAAGGAGGAAAAGTTACCACACACTAGGAAGCCCCTTCGCGGGCGGAGACTGCGGGAGGCGGAGGGGGGAGCTTCGAAGCTGCGGAGGCGAGCACAGCAACAGGTGTGGAGGGCAAAGCGGGGAGATTCCCGCACAGAGGATCGGTGCCGACCGGCACTCACCAGCCCGAGAGGCTTGTCTGCTCACCCGCCGGGGCGGGCGGGGCTGCGAGCTGAGGCCGGAGCGCAGGGAGAGGACTGGGGTTGGCGGCTTGAACATAGCCTGAAGGGGTTAGTGCACCACTGCTAGCCGGGAGGGAGTCCGGGGAAAAGCCTGCACCTGCCGAAGAGGCAGGAGACTTTTCCTTCCCTCTTTGTTTCCTGGGGCGTGAGGAGAGGGGTTTAAGAACGCTGCTTAAAGGAACCCCAGAGACGGGCGCGAGCCGCGGCTGAAAGCGCGGAATCCAGAGACGGGCGCAAGCCGCGGCTAAAAGCGCGGACCCCAGAGGCGGGCGGGAGACGTTAAGGCTGCTGCTGCCGCCACCGAGGGGCCTGTGAGCGAGCACAGGTCACTCTCCACACCCCTCTTCCGCGGAGCCTGTGTAGCCCGCCACTGCCAGGTTCCCGGGATCCAGGGACAACTTCCCCGGGACAGCGCACAGCGCGCCTCAGGCTGGTGCAAAGTCACGCCGGCCTTTGCCACCGCAGGCCCGCCCCGCACTCTGTGCCCCTCCGTCCCCGCCGGCCTGAGTGCGCCAGAGCCCCCAATCAGCGGCTCTTTTAACCCCATCCTGTCTGAGCAAAAAACAGACGCCCTCCAGCGATCTACACGCAGTGGCGGGGCCAAATCCAAAGCTGAGCCCTGAGAGCTGTGAGAACAAAGAAGAGAAAGGGAAATCTCTCCCAGCAGCCTCAGAAGCAACGGATTAAAGCTCCACAATCAACTTGATGCACCTGCATCTGTGGAATACCTGAATAGACAACCAATCATCCCAAATTAAGGAAGTGGACTTTGGGAGCAAGATCTATGATTTTTTCCCCTTTCCTCCTTTTGTGAGTGTGTCTGTGTGTGCTTCTGTGTGAGATCTTGTCTGTATAGTCTTGCTTCCACCATTTGTCCTAGGGTTCTATCCGTCCATGGTTTTTTTTAATTTTTCTTAATAATTAATTTTAATAACAATATTATACTTTACCTTCGTTCTTTCTTTCTTTCTTTCCGTCCTTCCTTCCCTCCTTTAGACAACGAATCATCCCAAATTGAGGAGGTGGTCTCTGACAGCAAGATTTAGGATTTTTCCCCATTTACCTCTTTTAGTGAGGGTGTATGTGTATGCTTCTGTGTAAGATTTTGTCTGTATAGCTTTGCTGCCAACATTTGTCCTAAGGTTCTTTCCGTCCCTTTTTTTTTTTCTAAATAAGAATTTTTTAATTCAATAACTTTATTATACTTTATTTTATTTTTACTGTATCTTCTTTCTTTCTGTCTTTTTTCCTTCTTTCCCTCCTTCCTTCCTTCCTCCCTCCCTCCCTCCCTCCTTTCTTTCCTTCTTGCCTTCTTTCCTTCTTTGCTTCTTTCTTTCTTTCTTCCTTCCTTCCTACCCTCCTTTCCTTCTTTCTTTCCTCATACTTCTACTAATTCCCTCTACTTTTTCTCCCTTTTATCCTGAGCCGTGTGGATGAAAAGCTTTTGGTGCTCCAGCCAGGAGGCAGGGCTCTGCCTCTGAGGTAGGAGAGCCAACTTCAGGACACTGATCAACAAGAGACCTCCCAGCTCCACATAATATCAAACGGCAAAAATCTCCCAGAGACCTCCATCTTAACACCAGCACCCAGCTTCACTCAACGACCAGCAAGCCACAGTGCTGGAAAACCTATGCCAAACAACTAGCAAAACAGGAACACAACCTCGCCCATTAGCAGAGAGGCTGCCTAAAATCATAATAAGGCCACAGACACCCCCAAACACACCACCAGACGTGAACCTGCCCACTAGAGAGACAAGATCCAGCCTCATCCACCACAACACAGGCACTAGTCCCCTCCACCAGGAAGCCTACACAAGCCACTGAACCAACCTTAGCCACTGGAGACAGACATCAAAAACAGGAGGAACTACGAACCTGCAGCCTGCAAAAAGGAGACCCCAAACACAGTAAGATAAGCAAAATGAGAAGACAGAAAAACACACAGCAGATAAAGGAGCAAGATAAAAATGCACCAGACCTAACAAATGAAGAGGAAATAGGCAGTCTACCTGAAAGAGAATTCAGAATAATGATAGTAAGGTTGATCCGAAATCTTGGAGATAGAATGGACAATAGATTGGACAAAATGCAAGAATCAGTTAACAAGGACCTAGAAGAACTAAAGATGAAACAAGCAACGATGAACAACACAATAAATGAAACTAAAAGTACTCTAGATGGGATCAATAGCAGAATAACTGAGGCAGAAGAACGGATAAGTGACCTGGAAGATAAAATAGTGGAAATAACTACTGCAGAGCAGAATAAAGAAAAAAGAATGAAAAGAACTGAGGACAGTCTCAGAGACCTCTGGGACAACATTAAACGCACCAACATTCGAATTATAGGGGTTCCAGAAGAAGAAGAGAAAAAGAAAGGGACTGAGAAAATATTTGAAGAGATTATAGTTGAAAACTTCCCTAACATGGGAAAGGAAATAGTTAATCAAGTCCAGGAAGCACAGAGAGTCCCATACAGGATAAATACAAGGAGAAATACGCCAAGACACATATTAATCAAACTGTCAAAAATTAAATACAAAGAAAGCATATTAAAAGCAGCAAGGGAAAAACAACAAATAACACATAAGGGAATCCCCATAAGGTTAACAGCTGATCTCTCAGCAGAAACCCTACAAGCCAGAAGGGAGTGGCAGGACATACTGAAAGTGATGAAGGAGAAAAACCTGCAGCCAAGACTACTCTACCCAGCAAGGATCTCATTCAGATTTGATGGAGAAATTAAATCCTTTACAGACAAGCAAAAGCTGAGAGAGTTCAGCACCACCAAACCAGCTTTACAACAAATGCTAAAGGATCTTTTTTAGGCAAGAAACACAAGAGAAGGAAAAGACCTATAATAACGAACCCAAAACAATTTAGAAAATGGGAATAGGAACATACATATCGATAATTACCTTAAATGTAAATGGACTAAATGCTCCCACCAAAAGACACAGATTAGCTGAATGGATACAAAAACAAGACCCTTATATATGCTGTCTACAAGAGACCCACTTCAGACCTAGAGACACATACAGACTGAAAGTAAGGGGATGGAAAAAGATATTCCATGCAAATGGAAACCAAAAGAAAGCTGGAGTAGCAATTCTCATATCAGACAAAATAGACTTTAAAATAAGGACTATTAAAAGAGACAAAGAAGGACACTACATAATGATCAAGGGATCGATCCAAGAAGAAGATATAACAATTGTAAATATTTATGCACCCAACATAGGAGCACCTCAATACATAAGGCAAATACTAACAGCCATAAAAGGGGAAATCGACAGTAACACATTCATAGTAGGGGACTTAAACACCCCACTTTCACCCATGGACAGACCATCCAAAATGAAAATAAATAAGGAAACACAAGCTTTAAATGATACATTAAACAAGATGGACTTAATTGATATTTATAGGACACTCCATCCAAAAACAACAGAATACACATTTTTCTCAAGTGCTCATGGAACATTCTCCAGGATAGATCATGTCTTAGGTCACAAATCAAGCCTTGGTAAATTTAAGAAAATTGAAATTGTATCAAGTATCTTTTCTGACCACAACGCCATGAGACTAGATATCAATTACAGGAAAAGATCTGTAAAAAATACAAACACATGGAGGCTAAACAATACACTACTTAATAATGAAGATATCACTGAAGAAATCAAAGAGGAAATCAAAAAATACCTAGAAACAAATGACAATGGAGACACAACGACCCAAAACCTGTGGGATGCAGCAAAAGCAGTTCTAAGGGGGAAGTTTATAGCAATACAAGCCCACCTTAAGAAGCAGGAAACATCTCGAATAAACAACCTAACCTTGCACCTCAAGCAATTAGAGAAAGAAGAACAAAAAAACCCCAAAGCTAGCAGAAGGAAAGAAATCATAAAAATCAGATCAGAAATAAATGAAAAAGAAATGAAGGAAACAATAGCAAAGATCAATAAAACTAAAAGCTGGTTCTTTGAGAAGATAAACAAAATAGATAAACCACTAGCCAGACTCATCAAGAAAGAAAGGGAGAAGACTCAAATCAATAGAATTAGAAATGAAAAAGGAGAGGTAACAAGTGACACTGCAGAGATAAAAGAGATCATGAGAGATTACTACAAGCAACTCTATGCCAATAAAATGGACAATCTGGAAGAAATGGACAAATTCTTAGAAATGCACAACCTGCCAAGACTGAATCAGGAAGAAATAGAAAATATGAACAGACCAATCACAAGCACTGAAATTGAAACTGTGATTAAAAACCTTCCAACAAAGAAAAGCCCAGGACCAGATGGCTTTACAGGCGAATTCTATCAAACATTTAGAGAAGAGCTAACACCTATCCTTCTCAAACTCTTCCAAAATATAGCAGAGGGAGGACCACTCCCAAACTCCTTCTACGAGGCCACCATCACCTTGATACCAAAACCAGACAAGGATGTCACAAAGAAAGAAAACTACAGGCCAATATCACTGATGAACATAGATGCAAAAATCCTCAACAAAATACTAGCAAACAGAATCCAACAGCACATTAAAAGGATCATACACCATGATCAAGTGGGGTTTATTCCAGGAATGCAAGGATTCTTCAATATACGCAAATCTATCAATGTGATAAACCATATTAACAAATTGAAGGAGAAAAACCATATGATCATCTCAATAGATGCAGAGAAAGCTTTTGACAAAATTCAACACCCATTTATGATAAAAACCCTGCAGAAAGTAGGCATAGAGGGAACTTTCCTCAACATAATAAAGGCCATATATGACAAGCCCACAGCAAACATCATCCTCAATGGTGAAAAACTGAAAGCATTTCCACTAAGATCAGGAACAAGACAAGGTTGCCCACTCTCACCACTATTATTCAACATTGTTTTGGAAGTTTTAGCCACAGCAATCAGAGAAGAAAAGGAAATAAAAGGAATCCAAATCGGAAAAGAAGAAGTAAAGCTGTCACTGTTTGCAGATGACATGATCCTATACATAGAGAACCCTAAAGATGCTACCAGAAAACTACTAGAGCTAATCAATGAATTTGGTAAAGTGGCAGGATACAAAATTAATGCACAGAAATCTCTGGCATTCCTATATACTAATGATGAAAACTCTGAAAGTGAAATCAAGAAAACACTCCCATTTACCATTGCAACAAAAAGAATCAAATATCTAGGAATAAACCTACCTAAGGAGACAAAAGACCTGTATGCAGAAAATTATAAGACACTGATGAAAGAAATTAAAGATGATACAAATAGATGGAGAGATATACCATGTTCTTGGATTGGAAGAATCAACATTGTGAAAATGACTCTACTACCCAAAGCAATCTATAGATTCAATGCAATCCCTATCAAACTACCACTGGCATTTTTCACAGAACTAGAACAAAAAATTTCACAATTTGTATGGAAACACAAAAGACCCCGAATAGCCAAAGCAATCTTGAGAACGAAAGAAGGAACTGGAGGAATCAGGCTCCCTGACTTCAGACTATACTACAAAGCTACAGTTATCAAGACGGTATGGTACTGGCACAAAAACAGAAAGATAGATCAATGGAACAGGATAGAAAGCCCAGAGATAAACCCATGCACATATGGACACCTTATCTTCGATAAAGGTGGCAGTAATGTACAATGGAGAAAGGACAGCCTCTTCAATAAGTGGTGCTGGGAAAACTGGACAGGTACATGTAAAAGTATGAGATTAGATCACTCCCTAACACCATACACAAAAATAAGCTCAAAATGGATTAAAGACCTAAATGTAAGGCCAGAAACTATCAAACTCTTAGAGGAAAACATAGGCAGAACACTCTATGACATAAATCACAGCAAGATCCTTTCTGACCCACCTCCTAGAGTAATGGAAATAAAAACAAAAATAAACAAATGGGACCTAATGAAACTTCAAAGCTTTTGCACAGCAAAGGAAACCATAAACAGGACCAAAATACAACCCTCAGAATGGGAGAAAATATTTGCAAATGAAGCAACCGACAAAGGATTAATCTCCAAAATTTACAAGCAGCTCATGCAGCTCAATAACAAGAAAACAAACAACCCAATCCAAAAATGGGCAGAAAACCTAAATAGACATTTCTCCAAAGAAGATATACAGACTGCCAACAAACACATGAAAGAATGCTCAACATCATTAATCATTAGAGAAATGCAAATCAAAACTACAATGAGATATCATCTCACACCAGTCAGAATGGCCATCATCAAAAGATCTAGAAACAATAAATGCTGGAGAGGGTGTGGAGAAAAGGGAACACTCTTGCACTGCTGGTGGGAATGTGAATTGGTTCAGCCACTATGGAGAACAGTATGGAGGTTCCTTAAAAAACTACAAATAGAACTACCATATGACCCAGCAATCCCACTACTGGGCATATACCCTGAGAAAACCAAAATTCAAAAAGAGTCATGTACCAAAATGTTCATTGCAGCTCTATTTACAATAGCCCGGAGATGGAAACAACCTAAGTGCCCGTCATCGGATGAATGGATAAAGAAGATGTGGCACATATATACAATGGAATATTACTCAGCCATAAAAAGAAACGAAATTGAGCTATTTGTAATGAGGTGGATAGACCTAGAGTCTGTCATACAGAGTGAAGTAAGTCAGAAAGAAAAAGACAAATACTGTATGCTAACACATATATATGGAATTTAAGAAAAAAAATGTCATGAAGAACCTAGGGGTAAAGCAGGAATAAAGACGCAGACCTCCTAGAGAACGGACTTGAGGTTATGGGGAGGGGGAAGGGTGAGCTGTGACAGGGCGAGAGAGAGTCATGGGCATATACACACTAACAAACGTAGTAAGGTAGATAGCTAGTGGGAAGCAGCCGCATGGCACAGGGATATTGGCTTGGTGCTTTGTGACAGCCTGGAGGGGTGGGATAGGGAGGGTGGGAGGGAGGGAGACGCAACAGGGAAGACATATGGGAACATATGTTTATGTATGACTGATTCACTTTGTTATAAAGCAGAAACTAACACACCATTGTAAAGCAATTATACCCCAATAAAGATAAAAAAATAATAATAAAAAAAAATAAATTCATGCCTATGATGTATAGGTAAAAAAGAAAATATCCTATATAATTAGCTTATATAAAGATTTTCACTCTTATGCAATATTAATATATTTAATTCTTGTTGAACATTTAATGTGAACTATTTAGTGCTAGTCACAAGAAAGGATAAAATTTTCAGCTCAAAAACAAGACCAAAGCAGTCTGCTTTCTTTCTCTCCCTAACCTTCACCCCTTGGGTTTTCTAGAAGATGTGCACTGTGTTTCCCAAGTAATAGCCTGTTTTCTGTGGTAACTTGGAATCTCCTGTAAGAGTTGCAGGATATTTTATTATTTTATTTAATAGAAAAATAATCTACAAGAAACTCATTAGTAAACTCACATTTAACATATACAAAATGAACATAACTTTGTCCATTTCTTTTGTGGTACATAAAATGCTGAATTTCTGCAGAATACAATTATATAAATTTATGTTAATTTGTACATTTATATGCTGATATTTTTATAAAGCATGTAACATGCTGCTAATTATGACATGATTAAAAGAGAAAGATTTGCACTTAAAATGTGTGTTTCAGTTACATATTCAATTACAAATTCTATTAACAATGTTGTAATTTGGAGCTTCTTATCTCTTTTTAAGTTCTAGTTCACTGTTTCCTCAAAAATAATGGTAAAATTCTAAACTAATAAACTTTATGGAGGCATATTCTTTCTATCTGAAACTGAGACTGAATTAAGCTTGTGTTCATTTGCTTTGCCACTATAGAATGTAATTTAAAAGCAGTCACATTTTAAAACCACAAAAAGCATCCTTTAATCTATAGACTATGCATCAAGTTTAATGAGTATTTCATCATATGTGTATATGCACATTTTGATGCATCAAAGTATCAAAAAAGAAAAAAATAATATGTACTATGTTGAGATAATATTTGTTATCAATAAGTTTAATTTCTGTTCATATGGGTGACGAAGATTCCAAGATACTTAAAATTCACTGAAATTAATATTTTGCATTTTCTTAAATGTTGTCATAAATGTCATTCTCACTTAGAAAAAATATTAAATATATATTAAAACATTTTCCCAAAGTAACTTTCACAAGTAAAACTGAAGCTATTGTTTTTTTCTCCCAAGAAAACCCAGAAATATTTTAATATCTGATTACAAAAGTGAGAAGAAACCAGCAAATTATAGATTTATTATCTACCATAAAATTGGGACAAGTTTTAGGCAAAGCAAGGTGTGACTTTTACAAACAATATCACTGTGTTTTTGTAATGACCATTCATGCTCACAAATGGTAATGGTCTAAGAAATTCTCCGTATTTTCTTTCTTATTCAAAATATAAAGATTTTATTATAAATGCATGTAGTTAAGGAGCAACTGATTTGACTTAAACAGTTGTTAAGTGATTCATTCAAACATGATATTCAAACTATGTTTGAACTGTATATGGAATAACAAACCGTTATGAAACAGTTCAAAAAT
This sequence comes from Leucopleurus acutus, assembly GCF_964270905.1. Classification (NCBI taxonomy): domain Eukaryota; kingdom Metazoa; phylum Chordata; class Mammalia; order Artiodactyla; family Delphinidae; genus Leucopleurus; species Leucopleurus acutus. The sequence continues at coordinate 152,967,209 of NC_139146.1, read as the reverse complement.
GGTTTGTTTCATTTATGTTTTGATGTTAGTATAAGAAGTAGTGGTAGTGGTGTTTTAACAGGGAAGAGCCAAATCTGACTACATGTTGGATCTGTTTCTTTTACTTTAAACTGTGCTTTCTGCTGCTTTTGTTCACTAAAAGGATACTGTCTATACATAACGGCCTACCTCGGGGAACCCTGCCCCTCTGCCTGAATGTTAAACCAAAGTGCCTTTGTTCCGGGATGCATCCGGACTCTGTCCACCTGTGGATGGCTACAAGAAAGAAGAAATTAACACATCTCCTCCCTGAAGCTGGCCATTCCAGGGGATATTTGCAAAACTTACGGCCTTTTTACTTTACTTCCTCATCTCCTCCCCCTCTCTGTCCTATAAAAGAAACTGGCATCCAAACCCCGATAAGATGGTTATTTTGAGACTTTAGTCTGCCATCTTATCAGTCTCTGGACTTTCCAAATAAAGTCGTCTTCCCTGCCTCAACACCTCATCTCCTATTTATCAGCCTGTACTGTGGCGAGCAGAGTGAGCTTGGACTCAGTAACAGTGTGTGATTAGATTGATACTATACACTCATCACCTACATACAAATATGTTAATGCACTTAATTACATTAATATACTATTTAAAAGATATTATGTGGGTTATTTACATCATACTATATTATGTAATGTGATTCCTTAGTACGTATTTAAATATGGTTCCAAGTAGGCATAAATATGTTCTGACATTGGTGGTACTTGTGAAGTTTCGAAAAACTGACCACAACGTTCTCCTACTTAAATCATTAATAATATCCTTCGATTTACAATATTAAATCTAAGCTATTCTATGGCTTTGGAATTAATTCTTTTATGACACTCAAAGTGCAAGTAAAACCACATTAAACTTTAAAAATCTTTTCAAATCAGATGAAAGTTTAGTGTGCCTGCATTTGATGGGAAGGACTAGAGGAACATTAAACAGTGATGTCATGAAGCTTGGTCATGGGGACCTTTAGGAAGGTCCCATGGGCACAGGGATTTTTTAATGGCCATTTATCTGCAAGCAGCCATATACTTATCCCCCCAAAAGAAGTGCCCACGCCAGGGTATGTCTTTAGAGAGAACTCACAATTTTCTACCTTCTGCCCTTTATTTCTTCTGACATGCTAGAAGGAGAGAATAAAATCATCCCTGCTAAATATCAGACTAGATAACATCCATGGATGTGACTCACCCCAAAGATAACAAACACTTTTCCCCAGGCCACCTGTTGGATGCTGACACAGCCACTTTCTATTGAGTGATTTCTCCTATCACATCACTGATGTCTCTAGAGACACTTTGCTGCTCTGGCTTCCACTGAAAAGATTATTAACTCAAGTGATTGCTAAGCCTCCCTTGCTTTATGACAGAAACAAATACAACATTGAAGTTCCTCTAGTCCTTCCTCAGAAAAATGACTGATACATAGTTGTTGTGGACTGAATTGCATCCTCACTGCATATGCTGAAGCCCTAAACCCCAGGACCTCAAAATGTAAGTTTATATGGAGATAGGGCTTTTAAAGGGGGTAAATATGGTGAAATAAGGCCACTAAGGAGGGGCCCTGATCCAATATAACTTGGTGTCCTTACACAAAGAGATGCCAGGGATGAATGTAAACAGAGTGACAACTGTGTGAGGACACAGTGAGAGGGAGTCATGTGCAGACAAGGAAAGAGACCCAGAGAAACCATAAAGGCCTGCACCTTGATCTTGGATTTCTAGCCTCTGGAACTGTGAGAAAATAGATTTCTATTGTTTAAGCCCCCAGGCTGTCTATTTGGTCATGGTATTCTGACTTTCCTATGTTCTCCCTGTTGCAACAGGTTAATAAACCTCAATTTGTTTGACTTCAGGTTTGTTCCTGGTGGTCTCTGTCTGAGGGACTTATCCTCCATTTCCTGAGGGTCAAAACCAGCCCTGAGCTCAGGTAACACCGCTTGAAGCAAAAAGCCTTATTCTATGGCACCTGTGGAGACTTGACTGCCAACATCTATAAAAAAATATTAGGTAAATACAGTAATTTAAGAAGAGAGCATGTATTAGCTTATAGTAAGTGTAAAGAGCTCACAATAAGCAGCTGTGTGGAAGTAGATGATAATTATTTAATTTTATACATAGAAAATATATGATCATTATTATTTTTCATCATTTGTTATTTAATAAAATTATCTTACTTTAGGAACAAAATAATTTATCATCATTTAATAGCTTTTTATTGAGAATGGAGTTTATATCTAAATATGTTATTGACTTATTCCAGCTTGCAGACGTAATTAGTACTAGAAAAATATTAGAAACTAAATGTCCAATTGTCAATCTAAAGCTTTTTTCCACTAAAATACCTCTTACTGGCACTCTCACCTTTTGAGATGGATTGCATTCTGTCTATGAAATGTGTATCTCTCTAAATAAACCCACTTCTTACATATCAAAAAATAAAATAAAATACCTCTTACTGTAAAAAAGAGAAGAAAATTATAGGAGATATTACAGGGTATTTGCTAATACTGAAGTGTCTTTTCCCCTTTTATTTTTCTGACTGTATTAATCATTTAAAATAATATTTTTGTAGATTAAGTATGGTTTATAAATATTTCCACTGTTTTAACAAAAGTGATTTTTAAAGTTAAAATGAGAAAATGTATATCTAATGAATTTTTGGAACATCACAACTATCACTACCTAAAAGAGATAAATCTGGATGAACTAGCTTATTTAAATTAATAAACTAATATCATCAAGAGCAGTCCAAATCCTAGATTCTGAATGAGGTTCTCAAAACTAATCTTTGCAAATTGAAATCATCTCATTGCCAACATCACCCAGCTATTAGGACAATCTTTCATTGAAAAGAGATATGAGTAATAGTAAAAAATTTGCACACACAGTTATTGATCGATTCTTAAATTAACATTACTTTTATACAGATTGTAATTAGTGCTATAATATAAATTATCTTACTGTATACCTATTCTAATGTATTTAAGCAAAAAATCATCTCAGCAAAAAATTAATTTATGTTTCTTTCTATAAATTAATTTGTTCAGAGAAATACCTTTCTAGAAAACTTGACTATAGTTACTACTACTAATAAATAATAATAATAGTAAATTGATTATAATTAGCTAATAATAGTTACCTGTACTTTTCACTTCTTTAGCAAGAAATTTAATTTTCACAAGTCAGAACAACATAATACTGAAATGAATTTTAAATCTGGTTTCCTGGCCAAATTACTATTATAGAAACATGACACGCATTATTAAGAAATGATGTTTATATGGTTAATGACTAAGTTATTTTGTTAACAAACGTACAAATTATTATGATACATTTGTTAGAAGATATAAAGATGTATGAGTTGGAAAGGAGAGAATATGATCAAAGTTAAAATTTTATGTCATTCATTATGCTACAAATGTCGCAATAGGATAAAAAAATTTAAAGAATAAAGATTGAAGTATGTACCACGTATAATATTTCTATATAGATTAACACAGCTTATTAATGAAAATGAAACCATTTAATATGTCTATTCCAAAATTTACTTCAAAGTTTCCTCACAAAATGTTGTTATTTCAATATCATTCTGCCAAATATAGTGATATATGAAAACATTTACTTTGCTAACACATTCCGTTCTCCTGAGTTTGTAAATTTAATTTTATAACATAATGGAAAACAACCATTACTAATCATCATTTAATGGTGAAGTAAAATAAGAGAATATGTTCCACAGCACAAAGGGAGTAGATAAAAAATCTTTGACAAAATTTGCTCTCTAGACAATGCTTTTTTCATTGATGTTTGGCATCTAAACCCAATAACACTGAAACAGAAAAATATAAAAAGAGGAACAAGCATCAGGAACTAATAGATATTTATTTCCTCCACCAAAACATCTTCTAAGTTTAGTAAAGGTACAGTTTATCAGTTGTAGAACTCTAATACCTGCCCACAAAATTCCAGGTTATAGAAAGTTCAAGTGAGCACATCTTACTGCCATGTAAAGGTAGGTTAGACATTGCCTATATCCATTAAAACAAAATACAAGCAAACCCAATTCAGCAATATACAAAGAGGACTGTTCATTATGACCAAGTGGAATTTATCTTATAAACCTAAGACTGTTTCAACACCTGAAAATCCATTAATGCCATACACCATATGAGTAGAATAAAGAAAAAAATACACGATCATTTGTATAGATGCAGAAAAAGTATTTGATATATTCCAAAAATCTTTGTGATAAAAATACTCAATTTCTAGAAGTTAGAGGGTAAATTCTTACTAACCCTGATAAAGGATATCTGTGAAAATCCAGCAGCTAACAGCAGGCTTAATTTGAAAGACTTAAGGCTGTCCTCCTAAGATCAGGAAAAAGAAACAATGGTTTTCAATGCTTCTTTTTGATATTATAGAGAAGGTTGAGGTCGATGTGGAGCAACTACTAAGGGGTATGGGATTTCTTTGGGGATTTTAGGAACGTTCTAAAATCGATTGTGACATAGGTTTCACAGCTCTGTGTATATACTAAAAAACTAATAAATTATACACTTGAAATAGGTGAATTGAATTGTAAGTATACAAATTATACTTCCATAAAAGTATTTTTTATTTTTATTTTTTTTTTGAGGTATGCGGGCCTCTCACTGTTGTGGCCTCTCCCGTTGCGGAGCACAGGCTCCGGATGCGCAGGCTCAGTGGCCATGGCTCACGGGCCCAGTCGCTCCGTGGCATGTGGGATCCTCCCGGACCGAGGGACGAACCCGCGTCCCCTATAACGGCAGGCAGACTCTCAACCACTGCGCCACCAGGGAAGCCCAAGAGTATTTTTTAAAAGTAATAAATACAGGACCAAGACCTGCTGTTATGTAGAAAAAAATCAGTGCTGGTAAACATTCTTAAATTCATTTGACCATTAGGTAGTGACTTCCTAGTAGTGACTGCAAGAAACATTCCTAGTAGTGACTGCAAGAAACATTACAGACTCACAAAGTAGTAGTGACTGCAAGAAACATTACAGACTCACAAAGACAATAGATGCCTTACCACAGAATTAAATCAAGACTGAGAGGCTTTGAAAACATTGATTTTCAGAGTGGCTGCCTGATATGAAGACACTCGGAAAATATGGTCATTTGCAAATCATACACAGTTCCCAGGTCCAAATGAACAAGTGTTCAGTAGTGTTATGCATAGTTAATGAACCTAGGGAATAAGTCCAAACTTACCCTCAACAACTATGTGGTTTAAAGGAGTACCTCTTTCTGGTCAAATTGTTGTAAGTGAGAAATAACTGAACAGTAAATTATGAATAATAATAATTAATAATGTGAAGGAAAAAACCCAAAGCACCCAAATGTATTTTACCCGCGTGCATGTTATTAGGAGTTCTGCCTGGGTGTGTGGAGGTGTCCTTGCACAAACAGTTGAAGTGTGAAAGCTTCAAAGAGAGTTTCTCAGACCACATGCAGTATCATTGTTTCTGTCAACTGGTGTTTCCTGGGTAAGTACTTTAAGGAAAAGTTAGGTAATATAAGGTCAAATGTGTTTCTTTGCTCTGTGATATTACTTTGAAAAGTTAATATTCACCATAACTTTCAATGTTTTCTTTTACAGAATACCCTTAAATTATATTAGAAAACACCTGATAAATTCTATCCGCGTGTAAAAATAATGCGCACCTTATAAAAAGAATGAAAGAGTAATTATCACCTGAAATCCCACAAAAACAGTGATGAAAGCATTTGATTATTCATTTAAAATACACACACACACACTTCCCTACATCTATCTCCACAGATGTTTAAAATTTTCCATTACTTACATTATTCTCTCCATTGCGTTTCATAATTTACTTTTTCTCCTAACATTATAAAAATAGGCATAATTTCATGTAAATACATTTTCATTTACGAAAGCCTTTTTTTTTGTATACTTTATTTAACTAGTTCACTCTTGATGTGGTTTGTATTATTTTACATTTCCTGTACTTAGACCTGGAATGTTTATTAAAGGGTATGCATTTTAACTTTTTGAATTTTAATGCTATATTGCTCCCCCAAAATATGTCCTTTTACACTCCCAAGGGATAACTTTTATCCACAAACTTGTGGGAATTGTGCTGCCACTTTTTTCAACCTATTGTATTTGTAAATATTTAAAACAATCTCATCATTTCAAATTTTCTTTCTCTATTGACTAGTGAGATGAAGAGTGTTTCCTATTGGTTGGTCACTTGCACTCCTACTTTTAAAAATTGCCTCTATTCCCAAAACATTCTTTGGGAAAATCTGTTTCAGGAGCTTCCCATCCAAAGGGGGTACCCAGGGGGCAGGCACACATTCATTAAAGTGTGTGAAATGGTCTGAGGTCACCACATGACACATTCTCACACAAAGAGGATGTAAATCACAACCTGAAATCCTTATTCAATTTACTCAGAACCAGAATGCAACGTAAGAACTTTACATTCTGAGTCCTATTTTCTCAGCTAAAAGTGAACTCCATCTTACTTATTTCCACATTCATTCTCTACTTAATGTTCAGACATAAAACATTTCATAAACAATATACACAATGAGGGCTATGGTGAGGAATAAAAAGGGAAAAGACAAAACATGGGATTCAAATCTCCTAATCCTCTAACAGGTCTTCTAATCCACTCGCCTGCCGCCTGTAACGAATGCTCACTCTGTCACTAGGATTTGCTGTGCTGTTGACTGGAGTCTCGCTTCCTGCCCTCAGCCTGGCTGTGTCATCTGCTTAGTCTTTTAATTATTTCAAGGTCACCTTTACATACTATCCAGTCTCTTCTAGAAACAAGGAAACAGAAAACTATCAGCTCTAATATGTATTTGTTTTAGAGACAAGCCATACTTTCTGCCCAGGGAGAAATAAAGTTTGGTTTGTGCTTTGTTGATTATAGAGGCAAAAAGATGCAGCTTTATTTAAGTAGAAGAGTTGGGAGGGTTTTCTTTGGCAAAAAAGGCCTGAGGTTATTTTCTCTATCCAATGTGTACTAGGTATAAGACTCATAATTTCAATGTCAATTTAAATATATCTTTTTCATTCTAGGTTTGAAGCTAATATAATAAATTTAATGGTTTGACTAATTATACAGTAACAATATTTCATAGTAAAACAGACTAAATAAAAAGTTTAAACAATAAGTTTTTGTTATTTAAAATACTTAATGTAGTTATATTATGAATATAGTCAGAATTGCTACCATGAGAGACAAATATTTTAAGGAGAAGGATGGTGGAGACAAGGGGAAAAAAATGCACTGAGAACCTAACGCTTGTGAGACATTTAACATGTATGTAGGTTTCTCCCTCCATGTGCAAATAGAAACCGAAGTGCAGGAAGGGCATTAGGCTGAACTATGGGAAAGTGATGATATAGGACCAGTCAAAATCCTTTTGTCTGGTGCCCAAATATTTGATAACAGTTGATCCTTCTCTCCTTATTGAAATAGTCTCTTCATTTGGCTTCTCAAATAACACGTTTTGCAATTGTTTTTTTGTTGTTGTTTCCCGTTTCACTGGCTACTTGTTCTCACCTTTTTTGCTGGATGTCTCACCTTCCTGACTTAGACAGTAGGGTGCAGAATATTGACCCTAATATGCAAGCTACTCACTCTCCATGGTCTAAAGTACCACCTATTTGTACTTCCAATGTCATTCTCTCTTCTAAGTGCCAACTTAACGTTTCTACTTTAATGTCTACAGGTACCTAAACATAACATATACCAAATTTGCCCCTCCCATAGCCTTCCCCCATCTGGGGAAGCCGCAACCCATGGGTCCAAGTTCTGAGAAAAATTCTGAGTCATCCTTGATTTTCCATTCTCATCCACTTGATACCTGATCAAAAGATATGCTCTAACTATGAAATATATTATGAAATATGTATCTGAATAATCTCCAGCCTGGACCAGAGCCAAAACTACCTTCCTGTCCACCACTTCCAATCTTTCCCTCTCTTATTCAGTAGACTTCTCTACTCAGCCATCAGAAAAAATCCATTAAAAAGTAAATAACTGGCTTCTTGCCACATTTGGAATCAAAGCCAAAATTCTTATCAGGTTTCTACATAGCACAATGTCTGTTAATCTCCTCATGACACTTTCTTCCTCACCCCCTCCCAAGATGATGGAAGCTCTTTGAGACTACTATTTTATTTACTTTTTTGTCCTCGGTGCCAAGTGATTGATATACAATCTTTGTAACTGAATGAGCGAATGAGGAGTTTATTGCTCATCTAGAAAAGAGATAATTCTGATTTTATTCAGGTCATAGCATTAAGGATAGACAGAAGAAGTTAGGTGAAAATATCTGTGTAGTAGTTTCAATACAGACTTCAAAATGGTTTGAACATTTTGATGGCTAGAATAGAGAAAAACTACCTGGTTAAAACTGCGAATATTGTCTTTATTTTTATCTGATATTGAAATTCACTTTTTTGGAACAGACTTTCCTTTTGTTTTGGAAAATTGCCTTTAGTAGAATTTTTGATGCTTGGTTAAGACATGAACGTAGTGACATGACCTGAGTGTCCATTTTTCACACTGAGAAGTTAAATGGCCTTTTTATTAATGGAAATTGGCAGGTCATGATTTCTTTAGAGATTTCATTTCCTAAACAAATATTTAAACTGTGTTGAGTCAAACCGTGGAGCTCCTACAGCTGAGTGTTTCAATAGCAAAGGCAATCACTTCCTCCATTATGAGAAACTATTACTGACTTTAGGGCAGTAACTTGTGTTTGTTCATGTAGAGCTTCGTGTTAACAGCAGGCCTCACCCACTCTGGTTTATGCACCAGTGGACAGAGCCTCAAAGTAGACAGACATAACATCAAAAGCATACCTCTTGCGTAAATGTGTAAATGAATACATTTCCCATTATCTCCACCTCAAAACCCCCCATAGGGTCAAGTAAACAAGATTGACCTCTTCAGAGAATTGGGTTCTAAGATTCTTAGAATTGTGCAAAGGGAGTCCACTTAAGGGAATTTCTTGTGATATGTGATATGTGGGCTGTTAAAAATGATTTTTATATAAAACTGTGTAATTCTTTTATCGTAATTTAACATGAAGTTTAAAAGTGTGGTTTTTATTGTAAGCAAAATATATTTATTGTTTGGCATTTTGTTAAATTATTTCCTGATAAGGATGTAATTATAAGAAAAATATGCTTATTATATTTCTGTATAGGTAAAAGTATTTAACCAATTATATATTTATATATGTAAAGACATCCATTTTTCCCATTTAATAGGTTATGTAGTTACTTAAATCATTTTTAAAATAATTTATTGGACAAATGTAATACAAAGTATGTATTATATCAGTTTGATCTGGGAAATATTAATTCCAAGTATTACAGACTTTTATCATGTGTTATGGCATCTAGCAGAGAAAAACAGACATTTATTACCTGATATTTGAAATCACTGCATGTTGTGCTTTTAAAATTCAACTGGTACACTGTTAAAATAACTGCCATATCTTATTTATAAAAAATGATGCAAATTTTGGAAAATTCTTGCTGTTGTTTTAAAACACTTTTCTTCAAGTATAGTAGATTTGACTGATCTATAATTCCATAACTGAAAAGGGAAATTGAAAATAATCTTTACCAAATTTTTATTTTATTATCAACAATATTTGAAGTCTTAGAGATATCTTTATACACTCAGTAAGGAATTCATTTAGATTAATGTCTTTTACTAATCTATGAGCAGCATCTTGGGGAAATTTGACCGAATTATTATCATTTTTATGTTCCTCATTAAATGTTTTATCTCAAAGTTAGTATTTCCTATATTCCCCATCTCTAAATTATGGTTCTTAAGGTGTAAATTATACAATATGCATCTATAAATAAAAGCACATTAAAGCATTAGCACTATGGCAGCTATACTCTACCAAGTAAAAATTTGAAGGGAGATCTGTATCCCTATATGCTCATTTTATTTCCACCGACAGATGTTTACTTGCTATTCAAATTAGTTACTATAGTTTTGCTTTTAAAAGGAGTAATTGAGTCAACACTCTTTGAAGTACCTTTGGAAGCCACTAGAAATCCACAGTTTGCATTTGGGAAATATTGACACCAATGATTCATAGACAAACCTTCATCTATAGTGACATCAAAAATAAAACTCTGGAACTTTAATGGTTAAAATCTGAGTTGCTTATGCTGAGTTAGGAAGTGGAAGCCCAAGTCCCACATGCCAGGTTTTCCCCTCACTCCCTGTAACACCTCGGAGCTTTCCTTGTAAAGCACGGTCTCCCAGAATCACATTTTGAAGACTATCACCTTGTGAAGTACGATTACAATACATTGTGCCAGAAAAATAAAGTGAGGAAAAAAAATTTAAAACACCATCCCATACAGACAAGCTTATCTTTGGGATAAAGCTCCTTAATAGAAAATGTTCAAACTCTCCCTTTGGTAAAGATTATACAAAAAGTAGTGAGTGAATTTTAAAACAGTTTGCAAAGAGTCTAAAGAAGCATAATCAGGTATCATTATACTGGTGAGCCAGGGGTCAAAGTAATTGAATTTTTAAAAAGGCACAAAGGATATCTGGTGAATTAAATTATAATTAGAGTGTGGTAACATCTTATACATAATGTGAATGCAAATATAAATGAAAAAAATACTTGAAGCTGTCTTTTTCTTTCATTTCTCTGGAATAACATGCCTAGCTTCTAAGGACTATGTGGGTGCCTGAGATTAGTTCCCAGAAATGTTAATATCACTTTTTTTTCATCCTCTCACTGATGTGAAAACACAGCTGGGAAATTAAATGCAAATGCAAACATTTCCTTGACAAAAGTCTTCTACTCTTGTAGAAATCTTTTGTATCTATTTGTTTTAATGACAAATCCTATTCAACATTTGTCACTGTTAATTAACAACATGGATTTGATTCAAAAATGAATAGTCAGGTCATCTAAGTCTTCTTGGAATATTGCTTTCCAGGCTCTTCTTGGCTCTAAAATTATTGAATTTCAAATAATTTTCTCACCTACTCTGCAGATGACTCTCATCTGATGTTCAGCTCAGGTTCCATATATCTCCTTTTAGTTCGCTTATTTTAGGTGATTTTCCCTAATTGGTATTCCAGTTCCTTTAAATATTCTGATGTGTGTAAATTGCAATGATGTATTTCCCTATAACAACACTGTTGATTTATCTATATGCATAATTAACCCCATGGTACTTAACTAGCTACTTCCTCCTTCTAGACAACTTCCATTTTAATCATTCTCACAACTTTTATTCACTTAAATATATTGTATTATATTCTTAGCCAAACTACTTTTTAAATGTCATATCTCATAAGGCATGATTCATTAGCTTTTCAGGCTAAATATACGAAATGTCACTAGAAGGGAATCATGGAGGCATGTTAATCCTTTTGGGCCACTAGAATGCCACAGAGGCTTCTGGGACCTGAATAGCTATTGTTAAAGCATGTCTTTATTAAAAATACTCAGTTAGAGCTATATAAGGCTTTTTCTAAGGGTCACTCTCACATTTACGGAGGACCAGCTACAATGCTTTCTAGAGAATATTTGATTTTATAAAAACAGAAATCTGCGAGGACAAGTCATCCAAGAGGGTTGCCAGGAAGTGCATTTCTGAAACAAGAATGAATCTTTATAATTAATGAGCACATTTAAGGCATATTTTCACCTGCAGAAATGCCATTTGTAAAGAAATGAGGAAATATAAAGACTTGTAGTTAGACACATATTTGATGAGCAGCTTCCTCCATCTACTACAATATGTGAAAATAACGATACCTAAACCGAAACTCACACAATAAGCAATTCGTTGGCAGAGTATAACTATAACTAACTATAACACTGATTGAGCTTGGCAAGAAAAAACATCAGTGGACAATTTATGTTTTTTTGATAAAATAAGCAATTGGTTTCCTTCCCTCTCTTTTTCCTTTAAGTAGGAGGTCAAGAATCTGTACTAAACAGAATATGGGCAGGGTGAAATGCCTTTAGGGTAGCCTAAATGTTGAAACTATTCTTCCCTTTGCTCTCTACTCATCTTTTTGTATCCATTTACAGAATGTACATTTAAAAGACAACAACTGGGAATTTAGGGAGAGGAATATTAAGTGTGCACTGAATCCTTGGAGATGGAATGGCTTAAAAACATTAGAATAATGCTTGGCAAACTCAGATAGGATTAGAGGCATGGACATCAATATATACACCTATTTCTCTGCAAGTAGGAGTTAAACACTAACCAGTGCTCACTGCACAGGACAGATGCCTGAATTATGAAGAGCATGTTGAAGAACGAGACCAACAACAAAACAAACCAACACCGGATTTTGAAAATCGTCTATAAACAAAGAGGAAAGACACTCCCCAAAAAGAAATATACATTTGAAGCTATTTCTAGAGAAAAAAAATGTTACTGTTTAGGTGGTCAATGAAATGCAAAATAATATTAAATCTACAAAGGAGAATGAAAGGCTGTGAGAAGAGTAAAGTATTTTTGAATGGATTTAAAGGTGAAATAAAAGTAAAACTGAATGAGATTCAAAGGGATAGGCTCTTGGAAAGAAAAGATCACAATGAAGGCAAAATAGCAAAAATAGCATTAGCAGAATCAAAAATTACAGTTGACCCTTGAGTAACCCGGGTTTGTGCTTTGACAGTCCACTTATATATGGATAGTTTTCAGTAGTAAATACTACACAATCCATGGTTGTTTGAATCCACAGGTGCAGAGGAACTGTGGGTACGATTCAGGTGCCAACTATAAATTACACACGGATTAACTCCTGTGTTGGTCAAGGGTCAACTGTGCATTTAAGGCAATAAGAGCAGACTAGGTAATGCAAATATCTAATGAGAGGTGCTGAGAGAAAACTTGAGAAAATTTTCGTAAGGATGTAGGAAAAATAAAATGCAAATGAATAGAGGTGTAGAGAAGGACAGAGAGCAGGCCACACAAATACTGTTCATGTTCTTGAGTAGATGCCGGAACAATCAAATGAGCATTGTCAGTAAATAATGAGATAATTTAAAATGAAGAATGGTTGCTTATTCTTTTATTTTTTATATAATTTTAACGGTTACTTTCCATTTACTATTATTACAGAATACTGGCTCTATTCCCCGTGTTGTACAATACACCCTTGAGCCCATCTTACACCCAATAGTTTGTGCCTCCCACTCCCCACTGGTAACCACTAGTTTGTTCTCTATATCTGTAAGCCTGCTTCTTTTTGGTTATATTCACTCGTCTGTTATATTTTTAGATTCCACATATAAGTGATATCATATAGTACTTGTCTTTTTCTGTCTGTGCACAATGCCCTCCATTGTTTCAAATGGCAATATTTCATTCTTTTTATGGCTGAGTTGTATTTCATTGTATGTATGTGTATATATATGTATATAATGTACTATATATATATATATATATATAAACTTCTTTATCCATTCTTCTGTTGATGGACACTTAAGGTGCTTCCATATCTTGGCAATTGTAAATAATGCTGCTGTGGACATTAGGGTGCATGTATTTCTTTGAATTAAAGTTTTTTGGGTTTGGGGGTTTTTTTGGACATATACTCAGGAGTGGAATTGCTGGGTTATATGGTAGTTCTATTTTTAGTTTTTTGAGAAACCTTTATACTGTTTTCCACAGTGGTTACATCAATTTACATCCCCACCAACAGTGTAGGAGGGTTTCATTTTCTCCATATCCTTGCCAAGGTTTGTTATTTGTGTTCTTTTTGATGGTAGCCATTCTGACAGGTATTAGGTGATATCAAATTGTGGTTTTGATTTGCATTTTCCTGATGATTAGTGATGCTGAGCATCTTTTAACGTGCTTGTTTGCCATCTTCATTTCCTCTTTGGAAAAATGTGTATTCAGTTCCTCTGCCCATTTTTTAATCTGGTTGTTTCTTTCTTTTTTTGATATTGAGTTGTATGAGCTGTTTATATATGGTGGATATTAATCCCTTATTAGTCATATCATTTGCAAATATCTTCTTCCATTCAGTAGGTTGCCTTTTGGTTTTGTGGATGGTTTCCTTTGCTGTGCAAAAGCTTTTAAGTTTAAATAGGTCCCATATGTTTATTTTTGTTTTTATTTCCTTTACTTTAGGAGATGGATCCAAAAAATTATTTCTGTGATTTATGTCAGAGTGTTCTGCCTATGTTTTCCTCTAGGAGTTTTATAGTATCTGGTCTTACATTTAGGTCTTTAATCTATTTTGAGTTTATTTTTGTATATGGTGTTAGAGAATGTTCTAATTTCATTCTTTTCCATGTAGCTCTCCAGTTTTCCCTGCACCACTTATTGAAAAGACTGTGTTTTCTCCATTGTATATTCTTGTTTCTTTTGTCATAGTTTAACTGAGCATAAGTGCCGGGTTTAATTCTGGGCTCTCTAACCTGTCCCATTGATCTATATGTCTGTTTTTGTGCCAGTACCATATTGTTTCGATTACTGTAGCTATGTAGTATAGTTTGAAGACAGGGTTCTTCTTTCTCAAGATTGTTTTGGCTATTTGGGGTCTTTTGTGTTTCATCTAAATTTTAAAATTATTTTTTCTAATTCTGTGAAAAATGTCACTGGCATTTTGATAAGGATTGCATTGAATCTGTACATTTCCTTGGGTAGTATGCTCATTTTAACAATACTGATTCTTCCAACCCAAGAACAGGGTATATCTTTCCGTCTGTCAGGTCATCTTCAGTTTCCTTCATCAGTGTCTCATAGTTTTCAGAGTGCATGTCTTTGCCTCCTTAGGTAGGTTTATTCCTAGGTATTTTATTCTCTTTGATGTGATGGTAAATGGAATTGTTTCCTTAATTTCTCTTTCTGAAACTTCATTTTTAGTGTACAGAAATGCGATGGATTTATATATATTAATTTTGCAACTTTACTGAATTCATTGATGAGCTCTAGTAGTCTTCTGTTGGTGTTGATTGTCTATGTATAGTATAATGTAATTTTTATTAGGAAAAAAATAACTTCCTTTTTGGAACTGAAAAAATACCTATATACATAGATCAAGAAAGTTCATCATATGCCAGACACAATAAATGGAAAAGTTAGTGAAAAGATATCCATATACACTATAGACAAAACATGCACACACATATGTATGTGTGTAAACACACATTCCTGTATATATGTGTATATACATTAATATATGTGTATATATATGAATTATTTAAAAAATTTCCTCTGGAATATAAAACATTAAAAGACATTGTAAGATGTACAGACATTGTCTATGATGCAAAATTTTTTATGTGTACATGTTTGTTTGCTTTTTTTTTAGTTTTTATCTGAAAACAATAAAAAGACAATCACATATACACCTTTATTCAGAAAAGTTACTAATTAATGTCCTATCTATAAAAATTTTTGAAGCTATATCATGGATAAATGACATGAATCAAAATTAAATGCTAAGGGCTTCCCTGGTGGCGCAGTGGTTGAGAGTCCACCTGCCAATGCAGGGGACGCAGGTTCGTGCCCTGGTCCGGGAAGATCCCACATGCCGCGGAGCGGCTGGGCCCGTGAGCCATGGCCGCTGAGCCTGCGCGTCCGGAGCCTGTGCTCCACAACGGGAGAGGCCACAACAGTGAGAGGCCCGCGTACCAATAACAACAACAAAAAAATTAAATGCTAAGCATTTGGGCAAAGGCATACAAACATTTTTTCTAAAAAAGGTAGAAACATAAGATTTAACATGAAACATCTCTATGATATAGTTAATGGAAAAAAACAGACTATAGACCCATGAACATCATATTCTAACAATTCATAATGCTTGCGCATGTTTCAAATAACTGGAAATACACTTAAGTGGTTTGTGAAATGGATGCCTCCAGGGAGGTGGGTTGTTTTGGGGAAAAGAGAAAGGGCAAAACTCTTCTGTCCCGTTGAGTCTATAAATTCCTCAATATTATTTATTTTGTACCATGTGCATATGAAAAGTTACTTGAAAGAGAAAATACAATATATAAATAAAATATATGAAAATATTACATAATACATAATAAACATATTTTTGAAAAATATATTCATAAGATTTAGTGATAGCAAGCATTTTTGATAACGTTAATTCAGTGCATCTGTGAAAAGACAAACTTCATAATATATTTCAATGTTTGGAGTCATCTGGATATTCAAGGAGAAAGATTACCTAAATCATAGGAACCATGATAAGAGTGGCTAAGTGTACTGGGCTATGTTGTAAGGACTTTATACATATCAAAACATTTAATTCCCATTACCACCCTGTGAGGTAGCTTGAATTATAATCCCCATTTCACAGCTGAGGAAAGAATCAATTAAGTAATCTACCCAAGGTAAAAACATGAGCGGCAGAGTCAAAATGTAAACACAGGCCATCTGACCGCACAGCGCACAAAGCAATTCTGCTTCTACAATGGACTCAAAGTAAAAAGACTATTTAGTGATATGGACAATTGTGATGTGATGATAATTGAAAGAATATTAGAATGCAACTCAAATAATCTGAACATAATTCTGAAAGAATAACTAAATGTATACTATACACACAAAAATAAGATGGAAGGAAATATGAATAGAGGTTTAAACTCTGCTGGTATCGCCTATGATTATTCTTAAAAACACCACATTTTATAAAGACTAAAATGCACTGTCATTCCTTTCATTATCATAAATATTAAAAGTACACTAGTTGCACATAAGTAGTTAGCTAATTAGCTAATTTACTAAGTAAGTATACCTATAGAACAGTTCCTCTGGGAGCTGATACCCTCAAAATGCCACAGATTAAGGAAGTTTTTGTCAATTAAGGAATTCTAACCTATGAAGAGGTAATCAGTGCTCTGCCAAGAATCAACCCAGAAAAAATACTTTCATGTAATTTTTATTGTTTCTGTGTCGGGATGAAGAAAAGCATTAAAGTACAATGAAAGTATAATTTATCTTTTGCATTACATATACAAGTTTTCATTTAAAAATTGAAGACAAATGAGTTATTTTGAAGAGATATTCTGATTGTTCAGAAACATTGCCTGCCTATTATGCTGCTGAGCTAGGAGTCAAATATTAATTTAATGCTTCTTTCCTGCATCAAATGTGAAATTTATAGTGGCTGAAGATGTACCCAAGTGAGGGATCCTCATGTTGCTGAATTTGTAAACAGATTTGAAAACTGACTTCTTCATTTACCTCGTAAGACTATATTTTGAGATAATAGTGGTCTTTATTTTTGTCTCCATATATTTTTAAATGATTTGAATTATTGTTTATTCTTCACAAGTAGGGAGCCAAAATTAGAGAGAGGTTGTGTATGAACATACCTGCTCCTGACTGAAATTCCACCAGAATCAGATATAGTTCCAGCCCCAGGTAGACACATGTGATTCTGCTTCAGTAGTTTTACTGAATAGAGAGAGGCTGGCCATTTTGCCAAATGCCGTTTCACTTTATTCATTTTACTGAATGACTAACCTACCAAATTGCTGAACAGGTTTTTGGAAGTTGTCAGTTGTTCTCTGACGGCTCTGTCTCTGACCCTGGTCCTCGATCTTCACGTGGAGCTGTGTGGAATATTTCTCTAAACTAACATGTAGCTTACTGTGTGTTGCAAACATATGCGTTTATCCACTTATGCTCCTCCCACTGTCCACCAGAGAGTTAGACTCTTTGTCATTAAAGTAGCAACAAATGATAATTGTAAGAGAAGAATTTCTGAAAAAGGTGATGTCTTAGTTTTGCAAAACTTGCACTAGAGAAAGGAGAGGAAAATGTGTTCAAGGAAAAGAAAGTAGCTTTTTTAAAACCATGGTTGAAAACAAAGCAAGGCAAGTTCCAAATGTGTTGAGTCAAAATCTATGAGGATGGAAAGTGATACAAACAGGAAAAAGAGGGAAGCAACTAAAATGATGCTCAAAAGGGAAGCTGAGAACAGATCCCTGAAGCCAGAGAGAGCCATTGAGAGACTCACAGCAAGATAGCAACATTTTTAAGAGTTAGAAACATCATCTTGTTGGCAGCTTAAAGATCAGAAATTAAGGTGAGAATTTTTGAAACAGAAATATTAATTAGGAGATTTGCAACAATCTAGGCAATCAATGCTGAAGGACTAATCATTTAGTACAAATGTGGATGCAGAGGGGGCATTTTTGAGAGATATTTAGTTAAATAGATTTGTAATGTTGATGACTAATTGTCTGTTTAGGCACGGGAAAAAATAAATGAAGTGAAAAGATTTGGGCGTGGAATATTGGTGCTTACCTCACAGAGGAAATAAGAGGTTGATAATAGTTTGGAAGGGATGATGATAATGTTGGTTTATTTTTGGACTTAAGATGCCATTCAAGGGAACTTGTATGGTAATTTATCAAACTGTGTGTGTGTCTGGATTTGAGCTCAGAAGGGAGAGAGATAAAGATTGGGACTTACTCAGTATAACTGAAGTTATATATCACACAGGAAACATGTATCAGTAAAAGAAAAAGTTAACAAGTATTGGTGGAAAAAGGAAGGTACATGATGGAGCCGGGGAAGAACTCACATAATTCTATCTATGTACTTTATTCTCTTCTGCTGCAAAGAATTTATTGGAAATGGCAGTTGTAACAGTCTATTACAAATACATACATAGATATATGTATATATTTGATTCTCTCTGTCTTTCTCTCTTTCTCTGCTTCCCAGTTAATAATTGTGGACAGAGAAGATTTGGCCAAAAGAGAACTTCAAGATACTGAAAACCTTCCACCTCTAGAAAAGAAGACTTTTCACGTGCTCTCTAATTGCAAATATCTTTCCTGTCCTTCTATGATTTAGCTGCATTACTGCTTAGATTTCCACCATTACAGAGTCCACATTAATCTCTATCGTGTGTCAAAAGGAATGAGAAGGGTACCTAGTTGTAACGATGCCCAGGGAGGTATTAAAAAAAACAAACAACAGCCATTAAAAACTAGCGGACTAATGGTGAAAGTTACCAGACACTTCTTCCCAAATGGAGATGTAGACAGTTGCTGAGGAGAGTGGGTAAACTGGCACAGGAATTAAGAAGGAAACTGACAAGAAAGGAATTAGCTTGTTAGATATTTCTTACCTGAAAGTCAAGGTATTACAACCTCAGAAGGATGTGAATGCCACTCACTGTGGTAGGCTGTCGCAAAGGAGTCCAAGAGAGGAATGGATATTCTGTGCTGATGACATAAGCTCATCAAAGCCTGGGATTTTAGGAAACTGTCTGCATCTGCTACCGTGATGTCTAAATCTGGAAGCTCCTCTGGACATAGGCAAAGTAGCGATGGGGGAGAAATCGGCAGACAAACCTACAAGCATTATGGAGGACTCACTTTGAAATGCCAAGCACAAAGCATCACTGCAGCAGATGGGACATGCATGATTAGATGTAAAGAAGAAATCGGTCTGTAGGTAGAGTCCAAGCTGGTGGAGTGGGTCCTACTGCTTACACAGTAAATGCGCAAGATACATTTAAGACTTGGATTAGAATGTTCTCTCATACCGTAGTAGGCAGAATAGTGGCTTTTCAAATATGCTTGTGACCTAATCCCCAGAACCTCTGAATATGTTATGTGGTAAAGGAGACTTTGCAGATATAATTAAGGTGCTGTCCTTAAACAAGCAGATTTCCTTGGATCCAGGTGGGCCCTATCTTTATTCACATAATTTCTTAAAAGCAGTGAACTTTCTTTAGCTGATGTCAGAGAGATGCCTCAGAAAGAGGAGTCAGAGAGATTTGAACTATGAGAGGGACTTGGCCGGCCGTCGCTGGAATTGGGACTATCTGGAAAATACAAAATGAATGCAGGCAGCTCTAGGAGCAAAGACGGACCCACACTGACAGGCAGAAAGTAAACAGAGCCCTCGGTCCTTCAACTGCAAGAAATTGAATTCAGCCAACAATCCGAATGAGCTAGAAAGCAGATTCATCCTTGGAATCTCCAGAGAAAAACACAGCATTCCCTATGCCTGATCTCAGCTTGTGAGACGCAACCTAACAACTCTGAACCACGACTTCTGACCTACACGATTGTGAGATAATAAATGGGCTGTTTTAAGCTGTTTCACTTATAGCAATCTGTCGCGGCAGCAACAGCGAACTAATAGGTGGGTATTAACGTGTGATATTGCTATGAACTTAGATCACATTAATAAAATTATGATGTCAAGATAGCACAATAGAAAATTCTAAAGTACTCCCCAAAGTCAATCTGAGGTGTATTTTATTTCATCTGCATATCCCTCTCTAAAAAAGACAGTGAGCAAAATGATGAAAAAAAAATTCAGATGACAAAGAAATCAACCGACTTTAAACCACCTTACACATGTGATTCAGTAATATACACCAGGTAAAAACTACACAATGAAATAAATAACATGTGAAATATAAAGACGTGTAGAACTTCTCTGTAAGTGGGCAGAATATGATAAGTCTGTGATGGTAAATAATGTCCTTTCAGATCTCCTAATAACACTTAAACGAACAGATATTATTTAAAAAGTCTTCCCCAATATTATGAGATAAAATGCTGTTCAAATTCATTCATAGCTGCCCTGTGCAGCCACCCAATCATCCATCTGCAAATGACCTTGAAAAGTCCAGAAACCTGCCACAAATGCATGGCCCGCCTGCCATCACTTTTAGGAAATGGTACCCCAGAAGCCAGCATGTTAGGAGGTCGACAGAGTCTGCCTCTCCATCTCAGTTCTCAATTCAGGGAGTGGCATATATATGCCACCTGTGCTTTCCTGTTGTTTAAATAACACTGAGCCCCTGCTGCCTCCTTTTAAGCCAAGCTATCCTGTGAGGGAGTGTGAACATAACACCAAAATGCATTTATAGAAGTTAGGTTTAAGAAAGTTTTAGTGCCTACTCGAGCACACCCCCTCCGTTTTATAACCCCCCAAATAACTCTAATAAAATGAATGTTTTGCCCTCCTCTACCCATCACTTTCCTGTAGTGAAAGTTGAGAAGCATGGGGCCAAAGAGGAGAGAGACAGCTGAGAATATTTTACGATGCTGAGCATGTCAGATTTTCAGCCTCATGGATTTTAAACACACACACTTCTGAATAACTCTGCCCTCAGACCTGCTCTTTCTAGTCTAGCAGTCTTTAAAAAGATGGCAATTACCACTTCATCATGTTCAGTGATATGTGATTTGTCTCCTTTTTATTCTTGTCAGTGATTTAAGCATTTGAAAGGAAGAACAAAAATAGGTATTTTAAGCAGAGGCAATTCTGAATTATAAAATTCTACTAAAAATATGCAAGAAACCATGTCTTCCCAATTTGAAATAAAAGCAAACAAAATCTTACTATTCCGTGTATAACCATTTATTTCCACAGGCATTTATGCTGAAGTTAGGGGGTAGCAGTTGGTCAATGATTAAAACTGCCTTCCAAGGACTTTCAGGTACTGGATATGGCAGTGATGGAGGGAGCTTCATATATTCTTCTACACAGAGTCTCAGGAGAGAAAGTAGTGATGGGCTCCCAGAGTGTGTGACCCGCCAGCAACATGGAGCATTACCTCTACTTATGTGTAAGTAGATGTAACAGTGTAGTATTTTATTTCTGTATATGTTTACTTCTCATGAGAAATTAGAAGTATTTTCAGCCTAGAATATTCTAAATCAGAATTTGTTGGAATTGTGTGTGTGTGTGTGTGTGTGTGTGCACCCATGTTTGTGGGTTCTATTCAGCTTTTCCAAGAGGAATGCTTTTGTTATTTTATGTCAATCTTATTCACTTCTGTTCATGCCAATCTTATTCAAATTCTGTGTTTTGTGGCTTCAATTCTTTTTCTGTGTGTTTGCAACATACTGAATTATATGACAGAAGAACTTTGCATGCAACTAATATTCCTTTGAGAATTATAAAGTATTCATATTATATTGGAAACTTTGTTTCTAGAATACAATGCCAAAGGAATTATAAATGAGTATTTTTGAGATGCTTTTCAGGTATATAGTACTTTTCTGAACCCATTTACAACAAATGAGAAATAGGAAACATCGAGTATCTAAACCTAAAACAATTTCTTAGAGAAGAAGATATTTTCCATTGTATTTGTATTTTGTTTACTTATTTAATATAAAATAACTTTATTTAAAATTAATTCTAATTTTATCTTTTTAAACATATTTTAAATAACTTTCATAAAGAATGTATTGAACCAATCAAGATTCTCCTACAGTGGTGTCCTTAATAGATGGCCTCAATCAACTCTTCATAGGAAAAGCTGGTACAGAAAGTTTGCAGCTGTCAGAATCTATCTTCAATTGTTGACCTTTCACCTCCCCTTTCAGCCAGATTCTCACAAATCTAACCCTTTCTCTGAAATGATGCATTGGCTCATTAGCCAGAATACTGAGCCTACTGTCCATAAATTTTGAATCAACACTAATTTACATTTTCTTGCTTGCACTTGACTGTAGAAGCCACAAGAGATTCGGAAGGATTTCATATCTGCAACTGAACATTGAATTACTCAGAATCTTATGCTAGGTAAATGAAAGTTGTTAATGAAAACACTAATAATCTCATATCAGAATAAATGGAATTTGGGGGATATAAGTATCCATTGTAAAGAAAGCAAACAAATAAACAAACATGTCCCTAGTGCCCAAGTGAAGGGAAAAATATGAGTACTTAAATATATGTATATTAATTTTTAAGATCATCTATTATTTTTATTGGACAATTTTTTTTAGAGCTGTTTTAGGTTCACAGAAAAATTAAGATGGTATAGAGATTTCCCATAAACCGCCTGCACTTCACATGCACAGCCGTCTTCACTATCAACATTCTGCACCAGGTGGTATATCGGTTACAACTGATGAACCAATATTGACACATCACAATCCCCTAAAGTCCACAGTTGATATTAAGGTTCACAGCATGTTGCACCTTCCATGGGTTTGAGATAATTTATTTTTATTATAATTAATTTTTACTTATAGTTACCAGTCACTATCAAATGAGGTTTCTTGTCTATTACTAATATTTTCAATCAATATGTTAATTCTTACATCATTGAGATAAAATTGGTGTAGACTAAACTGCATATATTTAAATATATGATTTGTTGAGTTTTAATATACATAAATACCCATAAAACATTACTACACTCCAGAGGATAAACATATCCATCACCCAAAAGTTTTTCTGTATCCCTTTGTAATCTTTTTCTTGCATTCCCCCAATCCCAGCCCTGCACCACCCCCAGACAAAACATTGACTCTCTTTTTGCTACGGTAGATAATTTTGCGTTTTCTAGAATTTATATAAGTGGAATATTGTACATGATATTTTTTGTCTGGCCTCTTTTACTCAGCATAACTATTTTGATTTATCCATTTTGTTGTGTGTATCAACAGTTGGTTCATTTTTATTGTTGAGGGCCATTCTATTATATGGGTGTACCACAATTTGTTCATCCATTTACCAGTCAATAGGCTTTTGAGTTGTTCACAAATTTTGACTATAACAAATAAAGCTGACATAAACACTCATGTATAAAATTACGTATGGCACATCCTTTCATTTTTATTGTGTAAATATCTAGGATAACTGTATGGCAGCTCTATGTTTAACTTTTGAGAAACTACCTGATTCCAAAGTGATTATTCTATTTTGTGTTGCCATCAGCAGTGTATGTGAATTTCAATTGCTCTGTATCTTTGTCAATATTTGGTATAGTCGATCTGTAATTTTAGCCATTCTAGTGGGACTGTAGCAGTATCTCATTGTGGTTTTAATTTCCATATCCCTAATGATTAATGGTGTTGAACAGTTTTCATATGAATATTTGTCATTTGTATATCTTCTTAGTGAAATTTCTGTTCACGTTATTGCCCATTTTCAAAATTGAGTTTTTTTGTCTTTCCATTATTAGGTTGAAATGATTTTTTATAGTTTCTAGGTAATGTCCTTTGTAGAATATATGGTTCTAAAATGTGTTCCTATTCTGTGCTTGCCTTTCATTTTTGTAGTGGTGTTTTTTAATGAACAAATGTTTTGATTGTTATGAAGACAAATTCAGTGATTTTTTTTCTTCTGTAGTTGATGTTTCTTAAGTATATTTAACTAAGATTTGCCAACCCAAGGTAAGTGAAATTCTATTCTATATTTCCGTTCATAAATTTGATAGTTTTATCTATAATTCATTTAGAGTTAATTTTAGTCTGTAGCATGTAGTAATGGTTAAAGTTTATTTATTTACTCATTTATTTTGCCTATGCATATGTTTGTTCCAGTACCATTTGTTGAAAGATTGTACTTTCCTCATTGTATGGCCTTAACATCTTTATCAAAAATGAATCAACTTTATACATATGCTGTTTCTTGACTCTTTTTTTCTATTCCATTGTTCTATGTGTCTATAGTTATGCTCACAGAATTCAGTCTTTATTCTATAGCTTTATGTTAATAATACATCTAAAAACTAGATATAAGTCTCCCAACTTTTTTCTTCTCTTTATTCAAATAATTTTGGCTATTCTAGATACTCTTCATCTTCATATACATTTTTTATCTTAACTCAAAAGTCTCCTGGGATTTTGTTTTCCACTTTATCTATCCATAGACCAATTTTGATAGAATTACCATGTTTTGTTCCCTGAACATTATGTACTTTTCTATTCATTTAAGTCTTCTTCTTGATCTCTCATGAAAATTGTCATTCTAAGTGTACTGATTTTGCACATTTTTGTCAGATTTATCCCTAACAGATTTCATGTTCTTTGTTGCTACTGTGG
This sequence comes from Leucopleurus acutus, assembly GCF_964270905.1. Taxonomy (NCBI): domain Eukaryota; kingdom Metazoa; phylum Chordata; class Mammalia; order Artiodactyla; family Delphinidae; genus Leucopleurus; species Leucopleurus acutus. The sequence continues at coordinate 152,942,362 of NC_139146.1, read as the reverse complement.
GTACGTAAAAAATTAATTTCCAGTTTTTCATAGCTAGTTTATTAAAAGCAGTTGAGCTTTGTATAATATAGTGGCATGATATCCTGTGTCTTTGCAAAACTCATTTATTAATTCTAGCACCTTTTTTTCATATATTCATTAGTATGATAGTTTTGTTTTCAAATAGACACTTTGACTTCATTTCTAATCTGTATAACTTTCAGGTCCTTTCCTTCCCTTTTTGCACTGAGAGAACCTTTAGGACAGTGTTAAATATAAGTGGAAGGAGCAGACAAATATTTTTTCCTCAATCATAGGAGAAAACATTCAATCTTTCAACTTTAAGTATGGTTGCTGAAGGTCTTTTGTAGATGTCTTTTATTAGGTGATAAAGTTCCCTCCTATTTCAAATTTGTGAAGATTTTGTCAGTAATATATGTTGGAATATTTTAATTATTTTATATTTATCACTTTAGTAAAATTACCAAGCTTTGTTTCATATGTTTCCTTAATTTTGTAATTAAAATTTGTGAAAATATATGATTATATTTTCTTTCATATATGGAAAATTGGTATTTCTTTTAGAAATGTAGGCAGCCACGGGAATTATCTAGACTAACTCTATATTTAGAGATAGATTATAATTCCCAGTTTGTTTAAATGACTGTCTCAGGGTTACTCAACACACAAAGTAAATATATAGAATTTCCTTCTTTGTCCATTGTCTCTCTTCTTTAAAATACAGGAATAATGTTTTTGAATTAAATTTTCAATCTGTTCGTTAATCTACATTGTACATTCAATGAGAAAATAGGAATAGATATTTGAGAATTAAATAATACTATTATAAATTCATTTTAATGGATGAGAAACATTTTGTCTTTTAAACATTATATCATATATAAACACTTTCATAAGTGTGTATTTTATCATAAGTATTCACGATATTTTCAGTCAACAAAAGGAGAAGTAAAATTTAGGTGCCAATAATATAAACAAAATTATTTAGTTACTTTTACAATGACAGTAAAGTATTTCTAAGTAGTTTTATTTTTTATTATTTACAATAGATATAGACAGCTAGGGCTAAGTTTCAGTGAATTAATGGCCTTTGAAACCCTGGACAACTTATCTCTTATCTCTAGGCCTTTTTATTTTCTGGGTAAGTATAGGTATTAAAATAAATGATTTTTTGATTCAAATTTTTTGTGATCTCTGATTGGCCTGACAGGTGATGAATATATATTAATTAACGTTTTGAAATGTGATTTACTGAAGGTATCTCATTTTATGTGTATCTCAAATCAATGTGGCTGTTTCAATATCTACTAAATTCCCTTTGATTCTATGAGAAAATAAAATATTTTTGTTTAACAAGTAGTCAGTCTTTTGAATTGAATCTAGAAGAATTAAGTTAAATATTTAAGAATTAGGTGATTTCCCTATATTTTATTATCATCTGCTTCTTCCAAGATCAGTAAACTGAAGTCTAATTGAGTCTGTTAATTTTACACAATTTGTAGTTACAAAAATTTTCTATTTGATTCAGAATTTAAAATTTGTATAGTATAAGTAATACTTTTACTTGTTAATGTATGGATTATGTCAGCAATAATGATCAGAAGGATAATTTTAAATTACTGGTCACTGAGAATTTAATAAGAGACAATAGTTTGTGTTTACATTTAATTAAATATACAGACTACCCAGTATAATTTTTTGTTTTTTGCGCTACGTGGGCCTCTCACTGTTGTGGCCTCTCCCATTGCGGAGCACAGGCCCCGGACACGCAGGCTCAGTGGCCATGGCTCACGGGCCCAGCCGCTCCACAGCATGTGGGATCTTCCTGGACCGGGGCACGAACCTGCGTCCCCTGCATCGGCAGGCAGACTCTCAACCACTGCACCACCAGGGAAGCACCCCAGTATAATTTATAACAAAGTAAGAATTTATATTGTATATTCATTCTTAGAAGGAACGTGGGTCAAAAACCGTATTCGTTTCTTTCCTTAAAACTCTCTATTTTCTGTTTTTTTAAAAAATATGTATTTATTTATTTATTTTTGGCTCTGTGGGGGTCTTTGTTGAGGCACATGAGATCTTTCGTTCTGGTGTGCGGGCTCTTTGTTGCAGCACATGGGCTTCTCTCTAGTTGTGGTGTGTGGGTTCCAGAGTGCGTGGGCTCAGTAGTTGTGGCACATGGGCTCTATAGTTATGGCACAGGCTCCAGAGTGCATGGGCTCTCTAGTTGTGGCACATGGGCCCTCCAGTTGTGGCACATGGCCTCAGTAGTTGCAGCGTTTGGGCTTAGTTGCCCCGTGGCTTGTGGGATCTTAATTCCCTGACCAGGGATCAAACCCCTGTCCCCTGCATTGGAAGGTGGATTCTTAACCACTGGACCACCAGGGAAGTCCCCCAAACTCTCTATTTTCTAATAGAATAGTTTAATCTAGGCTTAACTTCAACACATAAGGAAAAGTAAGGAAAAATGGAAAACAGCATACTCTGAGGAAGAGATTATTTATCAGTTTTTTACTTCCACATTCAGGAAACATAAAAGCCAGATTTCCACAATTATGAGAGTAAGGTTCTCTCAGTAAGCTTAGTGTTTGAGTGTATGTGACTTTGTAAAATCAAATTTAACATATTTGAACTCTCAAAAAGCAATCATATCAATTTTATAACAGTACATCTGATTACAGAATGTTATTTGCTTGCACTCACCAAAATAAAAATGTTTAATGCTGTAGTAATCTTCAAAGAATAGTTTACTTGTGTCATCTAGTTCATTGTTTTGCTACCATTTTGTTTTAGTAAAAACACACATTATTAAAAATGTTGTTTGCTTAAGAAAGAACATTATTAAGAATTTTGTTTTCTTAAGAAAGGACAACATTATTACATACATTTACTGTTCAGATAAAATGGCACTCCCCAGACAGTTATCTATTTAATGGAGTGAATCTACCACTTAACAAGCAGTTTTAGCTTTATTATAACACTAACTAATATATTCTGTAGTACATAAAATGCATCTATTTCATTCCCTTCCTATACCTTATTGATGATAACTTAGTATTGGATAATGAGATGTAACTAAAAAAGTGACCTCATGCACCCCTCCCAGGAGGCAAGTAAAGGAAATAATAATGATAATGCCAAGGAAATTCCCATTTTTCCCTAGCGTGTAGCCAAGGAAAAGTAATTGTAAGAGTTCTTTTCCTATTTCTACACAGTGGAATGCATAATCTGAACAGGGTTATGAGAGAATTTGTCCTGCAAATTAGAGCTTGGCAGTAATGTCTGTGGCTATAGGAGCCTACTGGTATCTGGTATCTGGTGTGTGTGTGTGTGTGTGTGTGTGTGTGTGTGTGTGTGTGTGTGTGTTGGATTAAACTGTGAGTCCTGGAAAATCTAAAGAATAAAGTCATAGCTGCACCTCAAGGTAATGAACAGGAAGAGGATGAATTGGTTCCTCCTCTAAGGAACCAGTATTAGCCCTGAACAATCTTGTGAAATTTAGATTGACAAAAGCTGAGTGAAGATTGACAAAATGAACCTTAGAAGAAGGAGGAAATTTCCTAGAGAATTACTGGAGAGCAGGCAGAACAAGCAAGGTTAGTGACCAGGGAAACCCACAAAGGTATCACTGTTAACTCTGTACAAGCTTCAGCCTTGGCTATGGCAAATGTCCAATTAAAAGTTCAGGTTTTTGCTTTTTCTAATCCATCTATAATCCCCTTTAATAAATCTAACTTCTTATTCTTACCTTTCATGTCCATAAAGCACTGTGTGTTAGCTCTTTGGGAACTAAAGGAAAGGGTGAGGAAAGGAAAATGAAGTGTGGCCATCAGTCACCCTCTGTGTTCTCACACTCAGGCAGATGAATGCAGCCAGGAGATGAGCTGAAAAGGGAATTTGATCCTGCAATGTAGCAGGAAAAGCAGCAAGGGTCAAAGAATGTGGGACAACTCTTCTACCTTATAAGTTCATTCTGCAACAATAATATGAGACATTAATACTCTCACTATCTTTCAGAGTCTTTTTATTACCAGTTGGGCACAGGTATGAAGTAGCTCTCAAACATTATTTCTGGCATATTTTTTCATGATAAATTAAAAGAATGGAAGGAAAGTTAAGAGTCAAAGACAGCTGAACTTCCAACTAAGTGAAGTCTATATATTTATTTCCAAACTGAAAAACACCATTGACTTTTAATTTTTTTTTATGTTTTATAACATCAGCTGCTGACCTCTCTTCATTGATCGGTTTTAAAGGAAAAAGAAAAAGAGGGGGGATTTTCAGCTTTTTCTGAATCAACTACTTTATAATATGCTTTATAACTTTAAATTTTAAAATAGCCAAATATGATGCATTTAAATATAACAATTATGACTAATGTTAAAGAACAAACATTTAGAACTAATACTTTTTAGAATTTCAGTGCTGTTCTTCTTTTGAGCAGATGATCATATTGATTAAGACTGAATAAAAAATGAGAAAACAAGTTTTTCTGATTCTCTAAATGATAGTGGATATAATATTTTAAAGAGAAAGAACATTATTTATCTAATAATTATTATGTTACATACATTCTCTTATACTGAATAGGAATGTATATATATTATAATGTATATTATATATATATATTATTTCATGACTTACAAACTATATTTTCAGGACAACATTTAATGTTCTTTTGAGTGTCAATTTTACCTGAGAAAATAAGAGGAAGATGGTCCATTGAAAAAAATCCTGGTGTTCAAAAGTGACCATTAACATCTAAATAATTCTGTCAATGCCGCAACCTATGTTGCTAGCTTTGAAAACCAAAAAACCTTTATAATGCATGTGATTTGGCTCAATAATTGTGAAATAATAGTTCACGGTATACTCAGTAATGATTTTTCTCCATGACAAAATGAGAAGGGTCAAGAATGAACATGGGGAGATAGCACATTGAAGACAAGTATTATATGAATAAGAATAAAATAAAAATTAGAAAAGCTGGCATTGAAGCTGATCCAGAGACAGGATAATCAACATAATACACTATGATCAAAGTGTAGCTTGCATTATGCCAAAGCTTATAATAGGAACACCTAGTAGAAAGGCAACCAAATTAACTGGTGTTGCTCAAACTCAAATAATAATGCTTTACCTACTTGAAAAATTAGATGCAAAATCAAAACTTTTTGTCTTAACAACATATCAAACTAGAAAATAAGCCTGATTATTTGCATATTTTCTGATAATACTTAAAACTCTTGACTTGTTTTTTCTGATTATTCTAATTTATTTGCATATTTTGGTTAAATCACTTGCACAATTTCCTTAATGATACAAGTTGTAATCAAGCTCTCTTATCAGTGCTCTATTCTTTTTAAAATTTACCAAGAAAAACATTTTTGTCCAAATTTCATTTAAGGCAGTATTTGTAAAGGAAAATTCCAACAACTATGCTTCGTCTTATTTGTGTATGCATAATTTGTATGTTCCAGTTATTAAAAATGTGTTTGATGCGACTTCTTGTGTTATGGGTTTGTGTCCCTCCCCAAAATTCATTTGTTGAACCTTTAACCCCCAGTACCTGAGAATGTGACCTTATTTGAAAACAGGGTGATTGCAAATGCAATTAGTTGTTAAGATGAGGTCATTGGCGTGAGCCCTAATCCAATATGACTGATGTTCTTATAAAAAAGGGAAATTCGGGCACAGAGACATGTGTACAGGAAAAACGCCATGTGAACATGAAGATGGCCATCTAGGAGCCAAGGAGAGAGGCCAGGAGCAGATCTTTCATTCAGTCCACAGAAGGAACCAATCCTACCAAAACCTGTATTTGGACTTCTAACCTTCAGAGCTGTGGGACAATAAATTTCTGTTGTTTAAGCCACCAGGTGTGTGATATTTTGTTACAATAATTCTAGCAAACCAATACAACTTGCTTAATATCATTTTATCTCTAAATTGTTCATTACTGATTTAACTACCAAATTTTCGAAACAGTGAGCCAAACATGGACTTTTTTTTTTACAACATGGACTTCTATGGGGAATGATTATAAATAGGGAAGAGCGAGCACAGGAGTCTCCCCCGGGGCCTGTGTGACTGAAGCACGCACCAGGACAAAGATGCAGACAGAGACCAGCTTTCTGGATCTGGGCAGAAATAAGGTGTTCAAATGTAAACTGAAGGAAGGCCAGGAATGGGAGCAGTTTGAAACAGTGAAAGACAGTTCTGTCCTCTGTTTAAAATGTAAACAGGTACTATACACACTACTATATATAAAATTGATTAATAAGAACCTACTCTATAGCACAGGGAACTCTGCTCAATACTCTGTAATGGCCTATATGGAAAAGAATCTAAAAAAAGAGTGGACCTATGTATATGTATAACTGATTCACTTTGCTGTACACCTGAAACTAACACAACCTTGTAAATCAACTAGACTCCAATAATTTCTTTTTAAAAAATCCTGAAAAACAAAACCAAAACTTCAGTAGCCTAATATTTTTCTTTTTTTAAAAATATTGGGTAAAATTGGGCTCCATAGAAGCAGGACAATTGTTGTCTTGTATCTCTTGTAGACTACCCTAAAATTTAAAGCATCCTTAAATTTGAGTTCAAAAGACAAATCAGGGACACATGATCCCAGATGGTAATTCAGGTATCTGAAATAGGATAGAATCCTTTTTGCTTCAATTGACAATATTCTAATTGTGTAGAGGGTTTAAGAAGATGTTTTAAATGCGCTATCTAATTTGATTTTTTGTTTTTATGGGATAAGAATATCAGGCCCTATTTCAACCTCCATGTTTCAAGGAGAAAACAGAGCAGCACAACACCAAAAACACCTGATTCCTAGAAAGAGAAATTAACTTTTCCCAAGTCAAGAATAGGATGAAGCAGGACTGAGACAAAATTCCAGTCTCTTGCTTTGTATTTCCATCTTATTTACACAACAGCATATTGTACTAACTCACAGAGCAGTGCTACGTCTGTGCAGTGCTTTTCATAGACATTGCACAAACATTACGTTTTATACCAAAATTATCATATTGAATTTGATATCTCTTGAAATGCATTCATTGATGATTGTCTCATTCATAAAATAGGTATTCAGAACACTTATCGACTTACCGTGGTACCCATACCCCCCAAAAATGACCTTATCCTAATCCCTGGAACTTGTGAATATGTTAGGTTACAGAGCAAAGAAGAATTTAGGTTACAGTAGAAATTAAGATTACTAATCAACTGACCTTGAGATGGGGAGATTATTCTGAAATCTTCTGAGGGGGCAATGTAATCACAAGCATTCTTATAAGGGGAAGAGAGGAAGACAGGAAGGAAAGAACCAGAAAGATGGCCGCTTGAGAAAGCCTTGACCCAATGTTTCTGGCTTTGAAGATGGAAGATGAGAACCAGGAGTCAAGTACAGTGGTGGCCTTTAGAAGCTGAAAAAGGCAAGGAAAGAACTTCTTCTCTACGACCTCCAAAGGGAATGCAGACTTGGCACTGACACCTTGATTTCAGCCCAGGGCTACCTGTGTCAGATTTCTGACCTACAGTACTCTATAATACATTTGTATTGTTTTAAGCCTATAATTTTTTGGAAATTTGTTAAGGCAGCAATAGAAAGTGAATACAGGTAATATTACTGATTGCACATATCCAAAAAACAAATAGAGAATTCCTAAAAATAAACAGGGAATTGCAGTACTGTGTGGTAAATGGTATGCTGGAGAAATATGAGTTAGTATAGGAATATTTAGGCAAGTCCACTGAAGTTCATTCACTAGGGACTGGGAAGGAAGTAGGACATAAAGGAAGAATGGGTTTTCATTAAGAAAATTCGGGGTTGGCGTTATGACTTAAGGTGAATGAACAGCAGGTATAAAGACCAAAAAGCAAGAAGGACTGTGGCATCTTGGGATAGTATTTTGGTATGGGAAGTTTATAGCTTATGAGTAAAACAAAAAAACAACAAAACCAAACAAACAAGCTAACAAAAACTCCAATTACTGCCAGGCTAAAGACAGACTAATTATTTGAGAGAGAAACGTATTAAGGAGAATGCATTTGATATCTTGAGGGGACTGAAAGGCCATTAAAATGACTTCAGGATGAGCTTTGCATTTGGGATAGAAGAAAAAGATTGAGAGGGGGCAGCAAGGGGTGCAGACAGACACGTAGAAAGCTGTTGCTTTATGTACTTAGAAATGATGGAGGCCTGAACTGGGAGACTTGTAGGGAGGAAGAGAGAATGGACCACGTTTTAGTCTTATTAGAAGAAAAATTCAACATGGATTTTTAATTCCTTGAGGAACAGTGGAAAGGGGGAAGAATATATTTTTATTGTTTTAGCCACTGAGTATATGGTGATGTCACGATCTTAAACAGAAACCCAGAAATAAGAGTAGACTTTGATGTGAGATAAACAGTGAATTCAGTTTGAACAAATAGTATTGAGAATCCAAGTGACAATGTCCAGTGGGCCAAGCATGTGTTGTAGTCCTGGTGAGAAATCTAGTCTGGAGGTATAATTGGATTATTACAGCACATAGATTATAATCACCAAAGGACAGTGGGTTAGACAAGAAAAAAGTCAGAGGCAGAACTTTGAGGAATTTCAACCTTCGTATGATGACTAAAGGAACTCAATAAAGGCAATTGAGGAGTGACCAGAAATAAATAGGTTTTGAGGAAATATGGCGACTGAAAAACCAAAAAAAGCAAACATTTAAGCGGAAGGAATAATAAGCAATTTCACATACTTGAGGAGACACTTCGCGTACTTGTAAAATAAGAGGTAAAAACATTTCATTGGGTCTAGTAACAAGCAAGTTAATGTTGCCATTGGCAAAGGCAGCTTCGGTAGCATGGGACTCAGACTGTGAAGGAAGTAGAGGACCATTGAGTATAAGAACTGTAAAGTTTGGATGAAAAGGGAATACAAGCACAATGGCAATTGGAAGCTATCATGCTGTTTCGGGGGGAAAGATTGAAATGATTAGTGCAAGGTGGTGATCATAACCTGTGAGATCAAAGTAAACCATAGAGAAGGAATCTTTTTTTTTTTTTTTTGCGGTACGCGGGCCTCTCACTGTTGTGGCCTCTCCCGTTGCGGAAAACAGGCTCCGGACGCACAGGCTCAGCGGCCATGGCTAACGGGCCCAGCCGCTCCGCAGCATGTGGGATCTTCCCGGACCGGGGCACGAACCTGTGTCCCCTGCATCGGCAGGCGGACTCTCAACCACTGCGCCACCAGGGAAGCCCTGCCTCCCTTTTATAGGAACAGTTTCTGTTAAGATGAGCACAATTTACAGTGAGCACATTGCAGATGATATACGGTATTCTGTGTCCCACAAAATCCTCTGTCTGGCGGCAGAATAGCGCTTGGTATGGATGCCTCCTTTCCACTTTTGTTAAGAAATTTATTTAGCTTAAATCTATTTTTAAATTGTCACCTAAGGATATAACATATATTCATTAAAATTTAAGATAAATTTACTTTTTTATTCTATAGGAAATTTTCATTCCAAATTTACTAAGGATGATGGCAGTGGTAGATCTTGCTGAAAATGCACTCACCAAATAACACTGCAGAGATAGAGGTCTGTTATAAATTAAGGGAGAGAATTTGTAACTGAATTTCCTTAAGAGATGTGACTTTGTTATTGAATAAAATGGGGTAAAACAATCAAAAGACTGAGCATTACTAAATAGAGTGTCAGGCATACATACCTTAAATAGATAATCATAAATTAATTATTTGTATAAAAGTGTGAAGATAAATGTGTATTAACATTTTATTTTGCTAATTCTTAAAACGTTTGTTAAAAACATTTATTTTTAACAAATTTGTTACTGGTTTTGGAATATTTGTACATGAGTACATACATATGTACATGCATTTCTTTTCACTGTGATGTCCCTGAGGCACTACAAAATATTTTGGTGATTTCTAAGCATTAAAGAATTATTAGGTTATTTTGAGTGTAGTGCATTAATTCTCCTAGGGATCTCGGAGGTAACAATAGTCTGATTCTATTTTTGAACCTCCCAAAACTGAATATAAAACATTAATCCTTGTGGTATATAAGGTTGTACAGGCTCCTTGAAAGTGTCACACTGCTAATTCAGTCCAACGACTGAAATAACTCAGACTAGTAACACTATTATTCCCAGAACAGGTTCTCAATGGAAGGCTTACATAATTGGTCCATTTATTTTAAATCAAAAGAAAAAATAAAATTATTAAAAATCATAAAATATATATTTAAAGGTGTTAATTATGGGTAGGAGACATATGACTTAAATGTCAATTGATAAACAACATTTGGGAGACACTGGTAGAAGGTGGTATTGAATGCATTTTAGTGAACTCTGTTTTTAAAATAAACATCTTATTTATGTTGAGGATGTATATTTTGTCACTTAGATGATTACATTTATCCTATGTGTGTATTTTTTTGGTTTACTGAAAAATAGATATGAACATGATTTTCACATTATGTTATCTACAAACTAGAATATGTGCTTAACCTCATATTTATTTATTTTTATTTTTTTATTGAGGTATAGTTGATTTACAATGTTTTCTTAGTTTCAAGTATACAGCAAAGTGATTCAGTTATACATACACACACACATATATATAGTGTATATATATATATGTAGTACATATATATTTATATTCTTTTTCAGGTTATTTTCCCCTATAGGTTATTACAAAATAATGAGTAGAGTACCCTGTGCCATACAGTAGATCTTTCTGGTTTTATCTCTTTTATATATAGTAGTGTGTATCCGCTAATCCCAACCTCCTAATTTATCCCTCCCTTCCATCTCCTGTTTGGTAACCATAAATTTGTTTCCTATGTCTGAGTTTATTTCTGTTTTGTATGTAAGTTCATTTTTATCATTTTTTTTTAGATTTGACATATAAGTGATATCATATGATATTTGTCTTTGACTTACTTCACTCTGTAATCTCTATTTAAAGTACTGGGATAAAATTTTAGATAGTCGTGTTTTTAACACTTTAATGTTAGCTATCCAAGATGGTAGCCCGTACTACATGTGGCTGTTAAACATTTGGAATGTGGCTAGTACCAATTGAGATGTGTTGTACATATAATATATATAGTAGATTTCAAAACTTGCTGAAAAAAAGAATTCAAATTATTTCCTTAACTTTTACATTGATTATATGTTGTGATAATAATATTTTGGATATATTGGGGTAAAGTGTTATTAAAATCAATTTCACTTCTTTCTTTTCTGTTCTTAATGTGACTGCTAGAAAATTTAAAACTATGAGGATGGCTAAAATATTTTGCTTGTATTATTTTTCAAATGGGCTAGTGTTAAACTCTAAGGAGAGGAATAATAGTTTGAGGATAGTAATAAAATGTCATGATTATAATTTTTATAATTATGGTGTCTTTATACAATGCAAATCATTAAAAACATGATATTAAACTATATTTGTTGATGCTGAGATATGTTTCCAATATCTAATAATTAAAAGAAGTTACAATTAAAATAAATCTTGAATATATAAGAGTAATATAGTCATATATGTATATATGTAGATCTCAAAGTGATTGTAACTGAATGATGTAATTAAAATTGATTCCAATTTTCTCTTGCATTCCTTTCTGTTTTATTTAACTTCTACAACAAGAAAAATAAATAATCATTGTTTAAAAAAAGTTATGGAAATATGGTAGTTAATACAAGCAAAAAAGCAAAGTCTTTGGCAGACCTTTTATTAGCATGAAATTTGGCTTAAACTTTAGGAAAATTCAAAAATCTATTTCTCTAGTTTTGATACATTTCTTCCCTTTTTTCAACAAGATACGCTGGATTCAAACTAATATTAGATACTCAATGTAAATCTTACAAGGTCTATATACATGGATAAGGCCTGTTAAAACTTTGTTTTGTCTGGTTATAACCATAGAACTACTCCATAATAGCAGTAGAACTCACTTAACTGACGGAGTAGACCTTTAGCTGGTTAAAAATTAATGAGGCAATAATAACTATTCATTAAAATAAATTTAGCAAAAATGTATTTTCTAAGTATTAGCTTTCAAATTCTTTAAATAAATATTTTTAAAAGATTAAATGCTTAAACGCATATGATTATCTGATATTATAAGTTTAAAAAGCACTTTATTTTATATTTCATAATAACGCTCACTTGCTAGATAAATGCCTCTCTAAAGGATCACTTGACAGAGCAGAATCCTATAAAGAAACTTTCAACTGGAAAATTTAGATAAAATGCATTCTCTAAGAATAACCTAGAGAAGGGAATTCAGAGAACAGCTAGTAATTAAAACATGACAGATTCCATTCCAATTGTTTTAAATTGTTGAACAATTTTGGCCAGTTAAAAATTAAATTCCATTAGTATGAACTCAGTTTGGGAATCTGAGATACTTTGAAATGAAGCAAAGGCTTTGGTGCCAATCCGCAGCCACTCAGTCATGTCCAAATGGCTCAGATCTGGGCAGCAGTGTCCCCTGGATCTCCACAGCAAAGCCACTATGAAGACTCCATCCAGATAGGGTTTCAGACCACACAAGGAAAACATAAGCCTCAATTCAAGGTGTTTCTGAGAAGATGGTATTAAGAACATGGGGTTAACAAAGCCAAAGGACTAGTGAATTATAGAAATGATTGTGAAAGTCCATAAACAGCCTCAGGCAAACTCCATCTCAGAATATTATGCTGAAATCAGCGGAAAGTAATTTTAAGTCAGACACAGTAAATTATGATTGAGAAGTGTGGAAAATAAGAAAGATTGGTGAGTTACCATTTTATTATTTTTTATTTCAATTTCTCTTTGTCAGGCAAGTCCTTATTCTCAATATCTATATGACAAAAGAGTCAATACTTCAAGAAATAAATAGAAGTGTTTCACCTGAAATAAAAGAAGCTAAAATATCTAATTGTATCTGCTTTTAAAAGTTACAAACAGGTCAACAAGCAAAATTTACCAGTGAGAGATCAGAGCGTATAAAAATCAGAGAGTATAGAATGCCAGTGGATATAGGTAAAAAGAGAAACATAAATGTGTACCAGCTACATCAGATTAAGGTAACCTTAGCAATGGTGAGGACAAAGTCATCTTCAGATGGGAATGACTTAAGGCTTTTATTGTTTTTAAAATTATAGTTCAAATCTATAGTGCCTTAACAGTTGTAATTTTTTTACTTTTTTAGGTTTATTTAAAAAAAATTTTTTAACATCTTTATTGGAGTATAATTGCTTTACTTTGTTGTGTTAGTTTCTGTTGTATAACAAAGTGAATCAGTTTTATGTGTATATATATATATATATATATATATATATATCCCCATATCCCCTCCTCCTTGCATCTCCCTCCCACCCTCTCTATCCCACCCCTCTAGGTGGTCACAAAGCACCGAGCTGATCCCCAGTGTTATGAGGCTGCTTCCCACTAGCTAGTTTACATTTGGTAGTGTATATATGTCCATGCCACTCTCTCACTTCTTCCCAGCCTACACTTCCCCCTCCCTGTGTCCTCAAGTCCACTCTCTACATTTGCGGCTTTATTCCTGTCCTGCCCCTAGGTTCTTCAGAATCTTTTTTTTTTTTTTTTAGATTCCATATATATGTGTTAGCATATGGTATTTGTTTTTCTCTTTCTGACTTACTTCACTCTATATGACAGACTCTAGGTCTATCCACCTCACTACAAATAACTCAATTTCATTTCTTTTTATGTCTGGGTAATATTCCCTTGTATATATGCGCCACATCTTCTTTATCCATTCATCTGTTGATGGACACTTATGTTGCTTCCATGTCCTGGCTATTGTAAATAGTGCTGCAATGAACATTGTGGTACATGACTCTTTTTGAATTATGGTTTTCTCAGGGTATATGCCCAGTAGTGGCATTGCTGGGTCATATGGTAGTTCTATTTTTAGTTTATGAAGGAACCTCCATACTGTTCTCCACAGTGGCTGTATCAGTTTACATTCCCACCAACAGTGCAAGAGGGTTCCCTTTTCTCCACACCCTCTCCAGCATCTATTGTTTGTAGACTTTTTGATGGTGGCCATTCTGACAGGTGTGAGGTGATACCTCATGTGGTTTTGACTTGCATTTCTCTAATGATGTGTGATGTTGAGCATCCTTTCATGTGTTTGTTGGCAGTCTGTATGTCTTCTTTGGAGAAATGTCTATTTAGGTCTTCTGCCCATTTTTGGATTGGGTTGTTGGTTATTTTGGTATTGAGTTGCATGAGCTGCTTGTATATTTTGGAGATTACTCCTTTGTCAGTTACTTCATTTTCAAATATTTTCTTTCATTTTGAGGGCTGTCTTTTCATCTTGTTTATGGCTTCCTTTGCTGTGCAAAAGCTTTTAAGGTTCATTAGGTCCCTAATGAACCTAAGGTTCATTAGGTCCCATTGTTTATTTTTGTTTTTATTTTCATTTCTCTAGGAGATGGGTCTAAAAGGAGCTTGCTGTGATTTATGTCATAGAGTGTTCTGCCTATGTTTTCCTCTAAGAGTTTTATAGTGTGTGGCCTTACATTTAGGTCTTTAATTCATTTTGAGTTTACTTTTATGTATGGTGTTAGGGAGTGTTCTAATTTCATTATTTTTTATATGTAGCTGTTCAGTGTTCCCAGCACCAATTATTGAAGAGGCTGTCTTTTCTCCATTGTATATTCTTCATTCCTTTATCAAAGATAAGGTGACAATATGTGTCTGGGTTTATCTCTGGGCTTTCTATCCTGTTCCATTGATCTATATTTCTGTTTTTGTGCCAGTCCCATGCTGTCTTGATTTCTGTAGCTTTGTAGTATAGTCTGAAGTCAGGGAGCCTGGGTCCTCCAGCTCCATTTTTCTTTCTCAAGATTGCTTTGGCTATTTGGGGTCTTTTGTGTTTCCATACAAATTATGAAATTTTTTGTCCTAGTTCTGTGAAAAATGCCATTGGTAGTTTGATAGGGGTTGCATTGAATCTGTAGATTGCTTTGGGTAGTACAGTCATTTTCACAATGTTCATTCTTCCAATCCAAGAACTTGGTATATCTCTCCATCTGTTGTATCATCTTTAATTTCTTTCATCAGTGTCTTATAGTTCTCTGCATACAGCTCTTTTGTCTCCTTAGGTAGGGTTATTCCTAGGTATTTTATTCTTTTTGTTGCAATGCTAAATGGGAGTGTTTCCTTAATTACTCTTTCACATTTTTTGTTGTTAGTATATAGGAATACAAGAGATTTCTGTGCATTAATACTGTATCTTGCTACTTTACCAAATTCATTGATTAACTCTGTAGTTTTCTGGTAGCATCTTTAGGATTCTCTCTGTATATTATCATGTCATCTGCAAACAGTGACAGCTTTACATCTTTTTTTCCAATTTGGATTCCTTTTATTTCTTTTTCGTCTCTGCTTTGGCTAAAATTTCCAAAACTACGTTGAAAAATATTGGGGATAGTGGGCACCACTGTCTTTTTCCTGACCTTAGAGGAAATGGTTTGAGTTTTTCACCATTGAGAATGATGTTGGCTGTGGGTTTGTCATACATGATCTTTATTATGTTGAGGTAAGTTCCGTCTGTGCCTACTTTCTGGAGAGTTTTTATCATAAATGGGTGGGGAATTTTGTCGAAAGCTTTTTCTGCTTCTATTGAGATTATCATATGGTTTTTATCCTTCAATTTGTTAATATAGTGTATCACATTGATTGGTTTTGGTGTACTGAAGAATCCTTGCATTCCTGGGAATAACCCGACTTGATCATGGTTTATGATCCTTTTAATGTGCTGCTGGATTCTGTTTGCTAGTATTTTGTTGAGGATTTTTGCATCTACGTTCATCAGTGATATTGGCCTGTAGTTTTCTTTCTTTGTGACACCTTTTTCTGGTTTTGGTATAAGGGTGATGGTGGCCTCGTAGAATGAATTTGGGAGTGTTCTTCCCTCTGCTATATTTTGGAAGAATTTGAGAAGGATATGTGTTAGCTCTTCTCTAAATGTTTGATAGAATTTGCCAGTGAAGCCCTCTGGTCCCGGGCTTTTGTTTGTTGGAAGATTTTTAATCACAGTTTCAATTTCAGTGCTTGTGATTGGTCTGTTTATATTTTCTATTTCTTCCTGGTTCAGTCTCAGAAGTTTGTGCTTTTCTAAGAATGTGTTCATTTCTTCCATGTTGTCCATTTTATTGGCATATAGTTGCTTGTAGTAATCGCTGATCCTTTGTGTTTCTGCAGTGTCAGTTATTACTTCTTTTTCATTTCTAACTCTATTGAGTTTTCTCCCTTTTTTTCTTGATGAGTCTGACTAATGGTTTATCAATTTTGTTTATCTTCTCAAAGAACCAGCTTTTAGTTTTATTGATCTTTGCTGTCATTTCCTTCATTTCTTTTTCATTTATTTCTGATCTGATCTTTATGATTTCTTCCCTTTTGCAAGCTTTGGATTGTATTTTTTGGTTCTTCTTTCTCTAATTGCTTTAGGTGTAAGTTTAGGTTGTTTATTTGAGATTTTTCTTGTTTCTTGAGGTAGAATTGTATTGCTATAAACTTCCCTCTTAGATGTGCTTTTGCTGTATCCCATTGGTTTTGAGCCGTCATGTTTTCATTGTCATTTGTTTCTAGGTTTTTTTTAAATTCCCTCTTTGATTTCTTCAGTGAACTCTTGGTTATTTAGTAGTGTTATGTTTAGCCTCCATGTGTTTGTATTTTTTGCCATTTTTTTCCCCTGTAATTGATTATCTACTCTCATAGCATTGTGTTCAGAAAAGATACTTGATACAGTTTCAATTTGCTTAAATTTACCAAGGCTTGATTTGTGACCCAAGATCACAAATGTTGTATCCTGGAAAATGTTCCATAAGCACTTGAGAAGAAACTGTATTCTGTTGATCTTGGATGGAATGTCCTATAAGTATCAAGTAAGTCCATTTTGTTTAATGTATCATTGAAAGCTTGTGTTTCCTCATTTATTTTCATTTTGGATGATCTGTCCATTGGTGAAAGTCGGGTGGGGTGTTAAAAGTCCCCTACTATGAATGTGTTACTGTCGATTTCCCCTTTTATGGCTGTTAGTATTTGCCTTATGTATTGAGGTGCTCCTATGCTGGGTGCATAAATATTTACAATTGCTATATCTTCTTCTTGAAATGATCCCTTGATCATTATGTAGTGTCCTTCTTTGTCTCTTGTAATAGTCTTTATTTTAAAGTCTATTTTTTTCTGTTACGAGAATTGCTACTCTAGCTTTCTTTTGATTTCCATTTGCATGGAATATCTTTTTCCATCCCCTCACTTTCAGTCTGTACGTGTCCCTAGGTCTGACGTGGGTCTCTTGTAGACAGCATATATACGGGTCTTGTTTTTGTATTCATTCAGCCACTCTATGTCTTTTGGTTGAAGCATTTAATCCATTTACATTTAAGGTAATTATTGATATGTGTTTTCCTATTATCATGTTCTTAATTGTTTTGGGTTTGTTATTTTAGGTCTTTTCCTCCTCTTGTGTTTCATGCCTAGAGAAGTTCCTTTAGCATTTGCTGTAAAGCTGGTTTGGTGGTGCTAAATTCTCTTAGCTTTTGCTTCTCTGTAAAGGTTTTAATTTCTCCAACAAATCTGAATGAGATCCTTGCTGTGCAGAGTAGTCTTATTTGTAGTTTTTTTCCTGTCATCACTTAAATATGTCCTGCCACTCCCTTCTGGCTTGCAGAGTTTCTTCTGAAAGATCAGCTGTTAACTTTATGGGGACTCCCTAGTTTGTTATTTGTTTTTCCCTTTCTGCTTTTAATATTTTTTTTTGTATTTAATTTTTGATAATTTGATTAATATGTGTTTTGACGTGTTTCTTCTTGGATTTATCCTGTATGGGACTCTCTGCACTTCCTGGACTTGATTGACTATTTCTTTTCCCATATTATGGAAGTTTTCAACTATAATCTCTTCAAATATTTTCTCAGTCCCTTTCTGTTTTTCTTCTTCCTCTGGGACCCCTATAATTCAAACGTTGGTGCATTTAATGTTATCCCAGAGGTCTCTGAGACTGTCCTCAATTTTTTTCATTCTTTTTTCTTTATTCTGCTCTGCGATAGTTATTTCTACATTTTATCTTCCAGGTCACTTATCCGTTCTTCTGCCTCAGTTATTCTGCTATTGATTCCTTTTAGAGAATTTTTAATTTCATTTATTGTGTTGTTCATCATTTTTTGTTTACTCTTTAGTTCTTCTAGGTCTTCGTTAAATGTTTCTTGTATTTTCTCCATTCTATTTCCAAGATTTTGGATCATCTTTACTATCATTACTCTGAATTATTTTTCATGTAGACTGCCTATTTCCTCTTCATATGTTTGGTCTGGTGGGTTTTTACCTTGCTCCTTCATCTGCTGTGTGTTTCTCTGTCTTCTCATTTAGCTTAACTTACTGTGTTTGGGGTCTCCTTTTCACAGGCTGCAGGTTTGTAGTTTCCGTTTTTTTTTTGGTGTCTGCCCCTGGTGGGTAAAGTTGGTTCAGTGGCTTGTGTAGGCTTCCTGGTGGAGAGTAGTGGTGCCTGTGTTCTGGTGGATAAGGCTGGATCTTATCTTTCTGGTGAGCAGGACCGTGTCCGGTGGTGTGTTTCGGGTTGTCTGTGAACTTAGTATGTTTTTAGGCAGCCTCTCTACTAATGTTTGGGGTTGTGTTCTTGTCTTCCTAGTTGTTTGGCATGGGGTGTCCAGCACTGGAGCTTGCTGGTCATTGAGTGGAGCTGGGTCTTAGTGTTGAGACAGAGATCTCTGGGAGAGCTCTCGCCAATTGATATTATGTGGAGCTGGGAGGTCTCTCATGGTCCAGTGTCCTGTACTCTGCTCTCCCATCTCCAAGGCTCAGGCCTGACAGCCAGCTGGAGCACCGAGACCATGTCAGCCACACAACTTTGCTTTCCTTGAATTTGACTGTAGCTGTTTTGACTTGGGGATTTGTACTGGTTTTGTTTTACTCTTGGCTTGTTTTCACTTCCATGAAGCCCGAGACCAGCGTGCAGGGCAAAGGCTGAGGTGTCAGCCAGTGGGGGCAACCTCTGAGGGCTCGACGGACTGTGGGAACGCTCTGAGGTGCCCTGGCTCCACCACCTTTGAAGACGTCAAACTCCCGGTTGTCTTTTTATTAACATGTGGGGTATACAAGCAATTTTTTTTTTTAAGAACCAGAAAACTGTCCTTTTGGAATCTATGTCTATAAGTTGGATCTCAACAATCATGTTTTGCACAATATTTTTCTATTAGGGATAGAACCCAGACACATCAAAAATAACATACACTACAACCATCTGTAAGCAAGTGGTGCTCTATGTACCCAACGATTAGTACATATCTACACACTCCAACACAGAGGATTGTATTCATACACACATGTAAACTAACTTTGCATTCAAAGCATGTAACAAAAGAATGATTTCCCCAGTGGACCAGTCAACTAAACTTGCTGCAAGATTTTATGCTACAATGATCCAGTTTGGGGTTATTCTATAGCAGTTCATCCAATGCAGCATTTCCCAAATCAGTGTGGGATTTTTTATCTGGATGAAAATAAGAACATTGCCAGCACCATAGAAGCCCTTCTCTTGCCCTGTGTTCCCACTGCACGCCTTCCACTCCCCCAAAGGCAACCATTCATATTAACTACAAAAATCACAATGAGTTTTACCTAATTTGGATTTTAACTACATATATACTTGATGTATATTATGTGCTCTGCTTTTTTGCTCAACATTTGTTTTCATTTCTTTTCTTTTTATATCCAACTTCTCAACCACCAGCACTTTTGCTTCTACCCCTACATCTCTGCTGAAAGTGCTGTGACCAAAGTTACCAACAAATTGGCAACTTGTTTTGAACCCAGCCTTGGAAACAATTCCTTATTAAAATTTTATGATGGTGTACTCCTTTGGCTTTCTTCCTATCTCTCTAAGTTTTGTTGTTGTTTACTTTTAGTTTCCTACTGCTGTTCTGCCCATCTCTTCTATCTTCACATACTCACCTTAGATACCCCACTCCTTGCCAGAGTATCAAATTTTGACTGCATGCTCTATGTCTCTATTTGTGCCCCAGAGCTCCCACCTGACTCTAGACCACCATATTCTCCATCCAAAAGTTTATATTTGAATATGCCAATATGTCTAAAATTTAACTTAATATACTCCCCACACTTCCTTCTCTTCCCATGTTTCCTACTTTAATGAGTAGCATCATTGTTCACCTTTGTTTGCAAGCAGAAAATTGGACATTATCCTTGACCCTACCCTCTTCCTCCCATGTGTATGTAATCACTCATCAAATCGAGATGATTCTGCTTATAAGTGATTTTCCAAATATGGACACCTTCTTGCATTACTGCTACTGCTCCTCCTGCCTCCCTCACCTTAACATACAGCAACAGTCTTAATTCCGGTCACTAAATTCTGCTATTTTTCTCAAATAAAGGACTTTCATATACTAATGATCTAATGTCAATGAATGTTAATATAATACTCATATTTTATTGCTCTTCTTATTAGATGATTCCGATAATTAACATTTTATTATAGCAATTGTGATTTCCCAGAAAAATAAATATCTTTTCCTTATAATGTCGTTATCAAATTTATATTCCATTAAGAATTCTTTCATATAAAGAGAGATGACATTTTGAATATAATCATGAAGAGTTAGGTGATTTAAAATAACTGTTCCATGTTTTTTAATATTTTAGAATTTTAGAGTCTTAATTATTCTTTTTAAGAAAGGAGAGACAGATATTGTACAGTTAGTTTCAATATAAATGTTCACAATTGATGCATTATGCTTGCAAAAACCTAATTATTTTATGCATAGTAGAAAAACATCTTCCTTTGGATCTTTCCACACATAGAGATCATTTTGAATTGATAAAGATTTATTTAAGGGTGACATTAGATGTTGAATCACTAGAACACATCTTAAAGTGTATGTATATGGTTTGGGGAACTACAACTCATAATTTAATAGGATTTCAAGAATCTGTCAGAGTTACACAGACTCCTCACTTCATGTAATTTTAAGTCAAAGCACTTTATAGTTTAACTCAGGAAATTATGTACATGGAAAGCATTTACAAAATATATTTTCTCTGGATAGACATTTACACCATTTTGGGTTATCTAGAAAGTCCAAATGAAAACAATTAATTCCTAAAATTAAGAGCCATATAATAACGCTTTATCATCTTAATTGAATTTGCAAAAATAAATAAATATAAACATTTATTTGAACATCACTTCTGAAATCAAATGTCTCAGTTTTGTGTATGGTCATCTTGTCTAATGGCAAATCACTTGCATTTACCTACAAATCTGAAGCAGAAATATAGAGTTCCAGACATGTCAAACTTAATCAAACATTGTATTTTAATTTTGAGTTGGAAGAAAATAAAACGCTGAATCTCTGTATTTTAATACAAGTCCTTGTAGTTAATAATGACACTATTAATTTGTTTTTAATTCTAAGTACTCTTTGCACTGAAAAATCTACACATTTTACTATCAAGGCAACAAAATGCAAGCGTGCAGGGTGTCCACCATCTGACGAGAAGATTTAGTATTTCTTATTTTTTAGGTACGCGGGCCTCACTGTTGTGGCCTCTCCCGTTGCGGAGCACAGGCTCACGGGCCCAGCCGCTCCGCGGCATGTGGGATCTTCCCGGACCGGGACACGAACCCGTGTCCCCTGCATCGGCAGGCGGACTCTCAACCATTGCGCCACCAGGGAAGCCCTAGTATTTCTTTTAAATATTCAAAACTATGTCTGATCTCACTTAAGATTTATTGGATCCCATTGCATAGATTTCCAAGTTTGTTAATCAAACAAGGCATGATTTAAGATATTTGATGCTTGCAGTGACGATTTATTTTAAATATCCTAGTAAAAATCAAGGGATTTTTGAATAACGTCAAAAATTCTGGAGAAAAATTAAGAATGTTATCTGATGCTTATTGTAAAATAATAAAATAATTCATCTTACCCAAAATGAAAAAAAAAATACTATTTTATGGAAAACTTTATAACTACTAAAATAATACCCTAATCATGTAATAACAGTTGATAATGTGCTGGTTCTTTTCTCTTTACCATTAACCTTTCCTGTTTGCAAAGTACCCTTTACTTTCTTCCATGTTGTGTGGTGACAGAAAGAATAATAAACTGGAACTCAAGAAATCTGTTTATCTTTGTATCTACCAGTAAATAAAGACTGGATAAAGACAAGTTTCTTAACTTCTCTGGCCTTAGTTTATTTTTCTAGATTCTATTCATTTAGGGACTTTTTAGTTTTCTGGGCTTTCTTTTTAGAAACTCTCTGGGGGAATGAATTCTGGGTGGAAAAACTGATTACTTTTTATCCTTACTATATCTGTCCTTTTTATCATTGTCTGTCTGAGATGATGCATTCTAAAGGAAAGGAAACTTATCTTTTCAAGTTGCTTTAACTGTCACAGCAGTCTATACACATAGGTACTTAATACATAATTTTAAAATAGATTGCCTTTTCACAATTGTTATTTTTTTATTCATGATAGTAATATTTTATAATAGAGTGACTTTCTAAAATCATGTCATTATACAACACCTGTCACTAAACTTCACAAAACCGAGGTGGGTTTAGTGGTGAAGTATTTTAACAGAAGGAGAGAAAGAAATAGACGTATGTTTCCTATTCACATATAAGTATAAATACATCTTGCTGATACAGGCAATCCAAACAAGTTAGTTTTGCTCTCTCCAAAGGGTCATTCGAGAGCTTGATACCCTGTTTAATAACGGTGAAACGCTGAAAATATATTGCAGAAAACTGCTTGGTGAGACCACAATGAATATTAAGACACCCCAGATAATTCCAGCATTACTTAAAAACATTACCTTTTCTAAACGATTATGTTAACATCATTTTATCATAGTTAAGGAAAAGTTTTGTGATTATTCAAAAAGATAAAACCTCATAATATGATTGCTGATTGCCAAGTGCTTTTGTTATCAAATATCACTTTATGATTCAAAATATTAAAAATGTAGACCTTTTGCGTTATACATAATTTTGACAGAATGGCAGAATCATTACAATCTTCATTAAACTTCCTTGCATTTACTATAAATAATTTCAATAAAATTGCTACCATACTACCTTCCAGTTGTTAACAGAATCATATAGATTTTCTTCTCTCCAAATTCAATAGTTTGTAGTACACTGTAGCTCCTTTAAAAACAACGTTTCACTATGTCTCTATTGAAGTTTGTATTGATGATTCAGATTTCTGAATTGCAAATTTTATTTATCTTTACAACATACTGATCTACCTTGCCTTCCTTAGCAATATCAAATCGTATCCCAAACACAGCATCATTTTCCCCTTGATAGGTGCAGGCAGCAGTATTCTAGGGAAGATTCTTTTGTACTGATATTGCCAGGGATCATTATTCAGTCTTTGCTGTGTTACCATAAAAATAACATATTACTCACACTTTATTTTCATTGTATTTATTAGTTTCTAGCTCCACTATTCCACCATTAACAATATTTTGAATAAAAATCCTACGTAAACATACAATTTAATTCTTATTGATGCTTGATAGTTTGTATATCATTAAAAATATTTTCTGCTACTGCTATAGATTTCAACTACTTTTATTTAGCCACATCCATGTATCTTCATATTATGGGAGTGGGGGATAGGAGTTGGTAGATTAGACTGCCTGTTTAATAAAATAAGTTAGTAAAATAGTAATGATAATTGATATATTTCCATAGACTTTCAGACCTGGAAGAGATCTTCCAGTTGGACTAGTTTCTATAAATACTCTGGTGTATCATGCAGTAGAGATTTTATTTATGCTGATGTAGGAGAGCAAAACTGCCACCCCCAAATGTCTCTTTGGTATTAATATTATTTCAAGCTGAAAACAATCAAAGCCCAAAAGACTTGGAAAGTAACTTCAACCTTCCCCCAACTGCCTTGAAGAAAGAGGATAGAGGACCTCTTCCAGGAAGGGAGCTATCACCACAGGTTACCATAGTATGAACTAGGGGTGTGGACAGAAAGGAACTCAGCAAAGTCTGCTTCTTAAAATTACTCTCTGTGTCCCACTGTTTGTGCAGGGCTAAGAGAACATTCATTTACCAAACACTTGTTTTTCCATCTCCATGTGTGTTGCTTTCCTCCCCTTTGAAGCACAAAACCCCTACCTCAACATCCTCTTTTGTCTTTAGCTGAAAATGGTATTTAAGGTGAAGGTTTCAGCCATTTTGGTGAGTTACCCAGTTTTCTTGGGTCTCTCCCATGTATACACGTTATTAAATTTTGATTTTCTCCTGCTAATCTGCCTTATGTGAACTTGATTCTTAGACCAGCCAAAAGGACCCAGAAGGGTAGAGGAAAATTTCTTCCTCCCTGACACTCTTCTCTTTGTCCATCTTCCATCTCTCATCCCCTAAAGTCCGAATCCACTCATCCTGAAGACCCATTCAATTGTTACTACTTTCATAAACTCTCCTTGATTCCCAGTGTTGGAGGTTATATTCTTAGTTCACTTTATATTTTATGTAGGCCTTCCTATGACATTTATCCCCTTGTATCTTACATGATAGTATACAATATAATCTAATGTAAACAATTTTTCCTGATAAACCATAATATTCCTGTCATCCTAAGCACACAGAACAATGCCTACTACAGAGTGAAGTTTAGTGGCAAACACATAGACTTCTTAACTGGTTTGGCATAGGTCTGATAATAAACTCAGCCACTTGGTTCTTAACTTCTCTGTGTTTCAGTTTCTTCATATAATCATTGAATGATAATGCTGCTTTCTTGTTATCTTTGAAAAGTTTTCTAGCCTTGTGACACACTTTAAAGGATTAAGTGTTTACCGAGATATCCCATCTGTATTCTGCTTGCAATTTAAAGTGGAAATGCAGTTTAATTAAATTTGAAGAGCATACTGACGTCTTGCCTTAAAGCTTTGTACCAAGCAGCTATTTCACATTTATTACTTTGCTAGTTTCAAATATTACATAAAATATAATTCAGTGTTTTAATATAAAATGATCATGTGGTAATTACTATCCTCATTTATATGAATTTTCAGAGATTTAAGTAATTTTTCCAATATCAGACAACTGATGGACGACAGAGGCATAACTCAAAAAGGATCTTTTGGGCTTCCCTGGTGGCACAGTGGTTGAGAGTCCGCCTGCCGATGCAGGGAACACGGGTTCGTGCCCCGGTCTGGGAGGATCCCACATGTCGCGGAGCGGCTGGGCCTGTGAGCCATGGCTGCTGAGCCTGCACATCCGGAGCCTGTGCTCCGCAACGGGAGAGGCCACAGCAGTGAGAGGCCCGCGTACCGCAAAAAAAAAAAAAAAAGGATCTTTTTATACCAAGTACATATCCTATTTCCTGCCTTTTTGGAAAAAAGAAATATATACATATGTATATATTTGGAAAGTCCTATATATGTGAGTGCATATAAAAATATTGAAGATTATCCATCTATCTATCATCTATCTATCAATCTAAAATCTCACTTAACTTTCATTACTTGGTGATTTTCAAATACCAACCAGTTAATTTAATGATTTTTTTTTCTCTTTCTTTTACACACAGCTCCAAACTTTCCCTTCTGTTTTTTGCCTCTTACTCTTTTTTCTTTGAATTATTTTTAATGAATAACCTGTCATACACTTTTTTAACCAAATCATCTTTACAACTTTGCTCTATAAAGTATACTCAATTTTAAGAAGTCTTTAAGCATTTTAAACATATATAATTGATTCCAAAATATCTTAACATAAATATAATTTTCAATTCTTATGCTAATTATTGTTGTTAACATATATGCAAACTTTATCTATTAATCAACTTTGGTTTTTCTATAAAATAAAAAAATTGTCATTATGTAAATAATTGTTTTTGATATATGGTGACAGTGAAGTGCTGTTCCTACTCTAAAAATAACCTTGGAAGCATCACTGTGGAATTAATATCTTAAACTAGAATCAATAGGAACTGATAGTAAATGTTATCAAACATTTCCAGCTCTGCATTTTAGAATTATAACTCCCTTAGCTTTTACATTCGTTTCCATACAGCCACACACTTAAATTATCTCAATTATATACTTCTCTTAAGAAACAGTCTGTACTTTGAGGTCAAGCAAACGTACCATATTGGGTAAAGAAACAGAAAAAAGAACAAAGAGGAATTAGAGAATGAATCTTATACTCACGGAATGTTCTATAAAATTCTTCAAGAGCCAGGTGCTTGTCTGAGTTAAAATCATCATATTTCAGTAGATCATACAAAGTGCAATCAGAAGGGTCCTTGCCAAGTTCTTCCTGTTTTATCACCTGACAAGAAAATTAAATTCAGGCAATTATATCTGTCTTAACATTTCTATAGTATAATTAATTATATGTAAGTCACTTAATAGGTAATTTAAGTCTGTAGTTGGGCAAAGAACTGAACCTATGAGAAACCTGGGTTTTCAGTTACTGGACATTTATTTTCAACTGTTTCAAAGATATACTTAAAAATTTGACTTAGTTGCTTTGACGTTAAGATATGTACTTAGAATTTAGCCTAAAATTTCTAATACAGAAACCTCCCAGTAGGACCCAGAAAATCTGAACACTAAAAGGACATTTTTGTATTTCAGTCATTTCCTTTGCTCCACTTATATTGACTCAAGGAAATGCCTGCACATGAAAATTTCCTCCAATGTCTCAGTGACCCATGTCAAAATAGAACAGTTCTTCTCCAACAAAAATAGTGAGGAAATTTGGTCCAACTTTCATCTTCCTATTATTTGTAAAAAATGAAGTTAGTATTTTTTTTTTCTCTTCTGCCTGAACTCCTCTCCAGCTGGAAATGAAGGCATTTGGTATTCTGAATTAACTCCCTGGGTCACAAAGGAGCTATTCAACAAATGACTGTTTCCAGGAGCCAGATAGAATTAATGCACCAATTGATGATGGAAACCTACCCAAGCAGGGGTGAGGAAAATCACCAGACTGCTTTTCTACTCTGTGCTCTGTCCCATGGGGCAGCTTTTTTATACTCTGTTTTTTACCAGACAGATATAGCCTGTCTGGTAAAAGAGGTCTCCAAGATTTTTCAAACATTCCTTTTCATTCTGGGTAGCTGCATAGCTGTGTCCACGGTCTTTCATATTTGTCCACAGAGGGAGTGGTTCATATGGCTTGGAGCTTTGCTTCCCCGTGTTTTTTTTTTTTTTTTAAGTTGGTGCAATCAGGAAACACAGACTCTGAAGTCAGCCAGCTCTGGGTTCAGACCATGCCAAGGACACTTAATAGTTCTAGAATATCTGGCAAGTCACTCAACCTTTTCTCAATTAGAAATTAAAGATAGTAACCTCTATCTCTCCTGGTTGTTGTGCAGACTTATAAAAACATGTATATGCTTATACACACACATATCGTCAAGTGCAAGACATACAGTATACATTCAGACCTAATCAAAGTTAAAAATAATGATTTTTATTTAACGTGCTTCTCATTATAATAATTCATGCAGATTTCCACACCAGCTTGTGCACGTTATAGTTGTATATTCATGACGCTTTATTATTTCTTTTGGTAGACCGGGATGATTCAAGCTTTGTCACAGCAATGGCAGATTGGTGATAGGAATTACTAAAGAGCTATTTTTAACCTTTTATGGAACATCCGTAAGTTAGAAGTTGTTATGCCTGCGCTTGGATGAGCTGCAGAGACAGCGCTGAGGATGGAGCTTAGCCGATGGATCACTAGAAGCTCCAGCCCCTCCTGTAGCCACCTGAGTGGTGACATGCAATGACAGCACCTGCACTGCTAAATACGACTTTTACACATCATG
The DNA here is from genome assembly GCF_964270905.1 of Leucopleurus acutus. Lineage (NCBI taxonomy): Eukaryota > Metazoa > Chordata > Mammalia > Artiodactyla > Delphinidae > Leucopleurus > Leucopleurus acutus. Next base: position 152,914,454 of record NC_139146.1, on the reverse strand, counting down.
TGTTCTCTCTTCTTGTTTACTGGATTCAAATTTCATTGGCTAAGCTGGCATTTGCTGCCTTAGAAGGGGAGGAAAGTGAATGATTTATCTGCTTTCCATATAAATGGATATTGTCAATAGTGACGATTAAAGCCCTAGGCTTTAGCACAGTCCAGCTGGAGGGATTAACAAAACTATCTAATGGCTGAAGCTATCTCTCCTATAAGCCTAATGGGGAAACAAGTACTGCTTTTCTGTTTAGAAAGCAACGGCGCTCTCAGCCACTCTCCATCTGTTATTTGTTGGATAATGGGAAGTGACTTTTCCCAGGTGGCGGAGGGGCAGTGTGTTTGATCTTACCTCACTATACTCTTCCTAAAGACCTGCAGTGCCAGCACTGCGGTAATTTTTAGGATGCAGTGACACCAGGATTTGGTCAGATATTTTAATACTATTTTTAGTGACTTTTAGTCACGTACCTGTTTGTGAAACGATGGAACAGAAAGTTGGGGGAGAAGCTTTCATCATTGTACTGTATGTCTCATATTTATTTCTGTTCTAATATTTCACTCAAGTTAAATCATGTATAGACCCAGAGAACAGACTCCTACTTTTTTCCTTGAAACTGGTTTTGACATAAGACTAGCTTGCTTTTGATTTGATCTTGAACTTGATTTGATCATGATTATAAAACTCCAGCTGGATATGCTGTTTTAATGAATGTGCTTTAGGAAAGTGCATGGTCCTGGCTAGTGAGCTTTTTATAAAAATCCTTGTTCACAGACGCTTGGCCATGCCCACGCACAGGGGAGAGGTGATTGACTCCCTCATTCTTCCATATTTTAAATACACGTTTTCCTCATTTAGTCCATTTTTGGTCAATGAAATAGTCTACTTAAGACATGCTTCCTAGTAACTTTTTCTCTCCTTTGTTTCCTGATGGGAGCATTGGCACACTCTGGGGTGTTCCAAATGCAGAAGATACCTTCCTACAGACCTTTTAACCAGCCTGGGAAAATTGCTTCAGATATTTGGAGTTCTGATAGCCTTAACGAGCTGAATGTGTGACTGGGGGAAAGAAAGTATAAAACAAAATAGCAGTAATACATTAAGCACTCTGGTGCTGGGGAACCAAACTTGTAGGACATTTATTTCATTTACCGTCTGGCTCTGGTTCCAAAGACTTCCCACTGTAGCTTCCTCAGAATGCATGTGTTACATCTGAACTAGCGTTTCTTGACAAGGCCAGACTCACTGAATATACTGTCATTGAAGTATCTTATGTTGAAACTTTAGTCTAGGAGGCCAGTCACAGTTTCATTTGCAAAGTATCTTTTTAATTCAGGTAAGTACATTGTTTTTTTAGGCATAATGCTATTGCACACTTAATAAAATACTGTGTAGTGTAAAAATAACTTTTATATGCACTAGGAAACAAACAAACAAAAATTATGTGACTTGCTTTATTGCAATATTGTGGTAGTCTGGAACCAAACTGCAATATCTCTGAGACATGCTTGTACACTACACAGAATCTCAGATGACGATAACTTATCTAAAGATAAATAAAACTGGAAAGAGACATAGAAAGTGCCAGAGGTGGATGCAGAGGATTGTCTCCCTGCTAAGAGATGTATGGTTATTAGATTTCTGGGGATAAGGCATGATTTGGACATCCAGGTTTATTATATTAACTCTCACAAAAGCAATAAGATACGTGTAGTTGATTTTGATGGTCTCAAGTCAGGTCATGGTGATGAGACCATCTGTGTAGGGGGTAGGAAGACAGAGGAGTCTAATCTTCCAGTTTTGTGTCTTGTTCTTTCCTCTCCTTGGTGGAGTGGGAGAAAAGATGAACTCGTGAGCTATACCACTCATACTGCCAACTACTAATTGGCACTTGCCAGCTCCCTCTACAAGGATTAAATCATGTGCTGCTGCAGCTGCTGACCTTCAACACCCCCTGAAAGGAGTTCAGGTGGAGAGCAGAAATGAGGCCTTCTGTGCTCTGCAAGAAAGTGGCAGAACAGGTCTTCAGATAGTTAGATATTTTCAGGAGACAATTTTATGAGCTCAATTCTTGCATCTCCTCATATCTAGAAAAGCACTAAAATCCTTCGTGGTGACGTCTGCTCCTTGTGACAAGTAACCTTCACGAGACCAGCAGAAACCCTCTGCAAAAAATATGTGCTTGATTGCATGTACTCCCTCTTCACCAAAATCACATGTATACTGACCTGCCCCCCGAAATCTTTGGAGCAGTTTCTCAGAGCTCTCCGAAATGCTGTCTCCCGGGCTATAGTCCTCATTTTGCCCCAAATAAAACAACTCACAGCTCTCACGTTGTGCATTTTTTTTTCGATTGATAATATGTTCAAGTAATCTGAGTTCTTCCTCATCCTTTGAAACTATTTTTCTCAAACTAATCATGCCTGTGTCAGAATCACAATGGTCTTAGTAGAGTTAGAGCTCAGTGATCCTCTATTTTAAAGAAAGTCCATCACGTTTGCGAAGTTAAGCAGAGGTAGATATATTCAGTCCTTTACTTGACAAATGTGTAGGCTCAGAAAGGCTCCAAGGCTCAGAAAATAAATATACTCCTGTGGTAACAATACACATCTCCAGGCACTGGCTTTTAACTTTCTCCCACATCAATATAGGTTGGCTCTTCTATTACTTGGTCCTCCAGACTACTTCTTATCCACTTTCTTCCTTTCTCCCTCTCTCCCTTCCTCCATCCCTCTTTCTTTCCTTTCTTTACAACCACCATATGCAAAGAATAGTTCTAGGGACTGGAGATTAATTAGTAAGTAAGAATGACTCCCTTATGGAGTTAATATTCTAGAAACAGTGAGTGGGAACATGTAATCAATTGAAAAAAACAAGATAATTATGGATGGTCAACAGCGCTTAAAAATAAACAATGTGAAAGGACAGAGGGTAAATAATTAATATTACAAATTATAATGGTTTAATCATATATAACTGATGCTACTCTGCAATAGGTGTATTAAAAGAAAAGAATTGCATAAAACAATCACATCTTCTAAGTTCTCTTTTAGGTTTCGTAACATGCTTAACACGTTAGAAGACATTTAAAAAATCATTAGGGCCAACATTAATTTTGAAAGACTAGCTGAAGAGATAAAATTATTAAACAATTGGTGGGATGAAAACTATTTTAGTTTTAAGGCATTCTATATGGCTCACAGGGATTCTCTGAACATGAATGCCAACATTTTTAGTATACTTTGACATTCTAAAGGAATGCTACAAACAATATATTTTAAATTTTTAAAAAATTTAATTTTAAATTTCAAGCTGTCTTATGATAGTATGAACAGAGTTAAAGCAAAAAAAAAAAAGAATATTTGAAACTACTTACTAAGGTTTCCAGCTACAATTGAAATTACTGTTTATTAATTGGAGCCCTGAGCTACACCTAACCCAACAATACAGGCCTTACCTTTCTGTTTTAAGTGCTAATTGTTGCTGTTATTATTCTGAAATTCTTAGCCCTTGAAAGGAAATTCCCAATTCTACTAGGATCTACCTACTGGCATTGCCAATGCCATTTTAACAACTGGTTTCTGCTGCCTTATTTTGTATACCTGACAGGTTTATGGGGTTTGTAAATGTTGAATAGGATTAATTACCACTGCACTCCCAGACAGTCCTCACTTATCTCCTTCTCTACCCAAACAAAGGCTTATTTATTTGCATTTAGTTTGTTTCCACTAAAATAGCATTTTATCTATGGGATAAAACAATTCTTACCAATCTCATTATACATAAATATGTTGACTAGCTACAAGAACCCTTTTAAAAATCTTTAAAACTGTAATAGGCTTAACAACTCAAAATAAAGACTAACTGTCCATTCCCTATGTAACAGTTCTAATAAATTTTAAAGAAAATGGATATGTACAAAGTCTGCAAAGACATCAGCACCATGCCTATCCTGTTAGCTTAAAAATATCTAGCGTTATTTATTCTTGCTTTTTAATTTAATTTTGTAAATGAATTCACATATGGTAGTCATTGAGCAAATGGCTCTTTAAGTCAAATATATATAACATAATAATCTAAATCCTGAGAACAAGTAGTTCCTTTTATTATTTTAATAAACAGTTGTCATGTGTGCACATTAAGGAAATATTTCATTCTAATATGTATTCCCAATGTGAATCAGCTTATTAAGATGACAGAATCTAAATGAAGAAAAAAGCTAAATCAATACACTCAATACAGCTGCTAATTTAAACTACAAGGGAATGACTTTGCATACTTAAACTCCATGGGTGGTTATTTTATGAAATGGGGAGAAGGCTGAGGAACACATTTGCCAAGCCATTAGCACCATTTCACTTCAAGAACTCTACGTTGGCTGCTCTTAAATTAAGCAAGGAGAATTTTAGGCTGAGGTTGGCTCTAATGCCTTGGCACATACAATACAACCAACCCCTAAACCTGTAAATGCCTCAAGGTTATGAAGTCAAAACCTAAGGACAACCAGTCACAAACAACTAGACTTTAATCTGTAGCCAATTAGTACTTTCCTTACTTTGCTTTCACCTTCTCTCTGTAAAAGTTTTCCCTAGCTCCCCTCCGCAGAATGCTTCTAACAACTTTTGGTATGGCGCTGCCACATTTGAATGGATTTTTGCTCAGATAAACTCAACATTTTAATATGCTTCAGTTTATCTTTTAACATTGCTAATAAACTCAAGGGTGCCATTCTGCTGAGTGAAGTCTGCGTATGCATCCCCTCATTTTACTCTGAGGAACCATGATGCAAGAAGTAGTTGTCCTTTCTCTAAGGGACAAATTATACAAATTCCCTTGTGCTTCTAACCCTGGTTAACCTCTGTGACCCTATAAAATCCAAGTCTTCCCATATTGCTCTGCACACTTCCCAATCTGACCTAATCTCATTTCCTTTCCAACTCAAACCCATCATAGTATCCTCTGTAAATCCTGCTCTCTGATCAGAAAATTCTCTTTTGGCTTCTATTTTTATGAAAACATGTTCTTCACCATACTGACTTTAAGAAAATCTGGCTACCCCTTAAGAAAACCAGTTGTCCAATAATTTTAACAATTGGAGACTAATTTTTTTCTCACGTCTATTCTACCTCAATGGAAGGAAGATGGTCAAAAATTAAATGCTTCCCTATTGGCACTTCTGGATTTCTTCCTCCTCCCAAATGAGTTTTCTTTCATCAGATAGACAGATAGATAGATAGATAGATAGATGGATGGATGATAAATAGAAGCTACTCCTTTGAATGTCAGGTCATTCAGTTACATAATTCTTTCCTATTCTCTCCCCATAATTCACCAATGATTTACCCCTCAATTCACAATATTTCTGTCTACCTTAACTCTTTATCAATATCCCCAGAAACTTCAAAATGCATATGAATAAACCACCAGGAAGAGTTCTATGCCTCTTTTCATAGCAAATGATCATTAACCTTCTCTCTTCAAATGACCTTTTCCTACATGCCAGCCTGCCAAAAGGAATGTGACCATACCTTAGGTCACTTCATCTTGAAATCCTCATTTCAAGCATTTCAAGCATCTATTTTGGAATAACATATGTTCTTAAAACCATAAATGTGTTACTGTGTAGCTGAGTGCCTGACCATACTAGTCACATACACAATACTTAGGGGAGAAACCCTGTTTGTTATTATGTTTCAAATAAAGACTATACTTTACATTTGTTAAGGCTTTTTCAGTGAGCTACTATCCTATGAGACATACATTTGAATATTAAGCAAATTTGCAGCATATTGCTACAAGGACAATTTTCACTGAAGCAAGCATTAGTAAAGCTCAGATTTCACCATAGACCCAAAGAGAGCCCTGAATTCTCGCTGTTGGAGAAGGCAATTTAAGAGAAGCAGGAGAGAGATACAGACAATAGAGGGGAACCTCAGACACTTGTTTACATTTGGGGAATGGAACTAAGAGAGAACACCAAACAAGCAAAGTTTCACACCGTCAGCCTGGTCTTTGGAAAGAGCCAGAAAATTTGATTTTGCCTTTAGTGCGTAAAACCGGTTACTGGCTGAGACCACTCAGGTCTACCACCTCATTCTGAATAGGACCCAGGCAGTATAGCACAGATTTAAGGAAAGACACAGGGCTGCCTAGACCAAAGTAAATTAAATGTCCATTTACCCGTTGTCAATAAAGAGAGAAGAGACATCTTAAAACAAAAATGCTCAACAAATACTTTAAATGTGATTGAAATATTACCTTTGTCATATAGTAATTAAGACATGTATATGGGAGAGGAGAGAGTGATGAACTGTTCTGTTCCTGTAAAAATGCTCCCCCACTCTCCCCTGTCATCCAACCCCATGTCCCTCAGGAAGGCAAAAATCCTCACCAAGGGTGAAAATGGAAATCATACACACTTGAGGAAAGAGAGAGAGGTGGGATTTCGCTTGGTTCTGAGGGTATAAAAAATAAGGCAGAAGACAGAAGATAAGAATTTCTACTAGTCTCAGGGATTGAAGACTTATTTGCCAAAGGAAAGACTGTGCCAGATATTGCTTTATTTTTTTTTAACATCTTTATTGGAGTACAATTGCTTTACAATGGTGTGTTAGTTTCTGCTGTATAATAAAGTGAATCAGCTATATGTATACATATATCCCCATATCTCCTCCCTCTTGCACATATCGGTTTTTGATGTTGGTGTTATTATATTCTATAACTTGCCATTAGTTTTTAAGAAAGGCACATAGATGTTGGCAACTATTGAAAGTGATGTATTTGGTTCTACACATTTAGGGGGAGAATATAAATAAAACAGAACTATATTGTTTTGAGTGATAAGGAATTTGGAGCCCCAGGGAAAATTAAGGAGTTGAAACTGAGAGACAGACTTGGGTCCTGCGTCTGTGGTACAGAAAATGCAAGGCATGATCTGGACAGAGCACAAGGAAAGGAAAAGTGTACAAAGTGCTTCATCTAAGCTGGATTTCAATGTGTGATTTGTGTAATATGTGATATAATCCCATCCTCTACCACCCTATACATCTTCAGTCATTCAACCAAGTACATATTGCTTTTTGCAAATGGATTGTGTGTGTGTGTGTGTGTGTGTGTGTGTGTGTGTGTGTGTGTAGCTCAAAAAGAAATGCAAAGGGAATGACAGACATCTGGATTATAGAAACGTAATAGTATTATTACAATTACTACTACTATTATCATTACTCAGTTACTGTACTATACTAACTGAGGACTTATATATTTTTAAAATATTTAAATTGTAAAATATAGTCAATTAAAGCATATTGTTTCTTTCATAACACATCAATGTCTGTCTTAATCAAGATATTGCTTTCAATTATTTCTTATAACTTGGTTTTATGGGCAAGAAAAAACTGCACAAAACTAGGTATTTTACAGTTTGACAGGTAAGGATATTTTAGTATAATATATATTAGCATCTTAAAAACAAAATATATATGATACTTATTTAAAGTTTAGTTCAATTTAACAACATATCTGTAAAGACAGGGGCACTATATACTCTGGAGAAAAATGCCCAACACCACAGTGGTTGCAGAATGATGCCATGTACTTGTCTCTAGCCTAGAACTCAGGATTTAACAACATTCATACTAGCTACGTGAGATAAGCAGATGAGTACTTCAAATGATATGAGCAAAATAAATAAATAAAACATGCTACCATTTATTTTTCATAATTTCTTGGAATAACCAGACTATTTTTCTTCTTTTGTAAGAAACATTTTTTCATTGTGAAAATTGGTATTAAAATGCTTGCATATTTAATAACGTGTACATAGATTTCTGGGTTGTAATGGCCGATTTGTTCTCACCTATCAGCTGATTGTAAACATTAAAAAATGCAGGGCTTCCCTGGTGTAGTAGTGGCTGAGAATCTGCCTGCCAATGCAGGGGACATGGGTTCAAGCCCTGGTATGGGAAGATCCCACATGCTGTGGAGCAACTGGGCCCGTGAGCCACAGTTACTGAGCCTGTGCTCCGCAACAACAGAGGCCGCGATAGTGAGAGGCGTGCGCACCGTGATGAAGAGTGGCCCCCGCTTGCCACAACTAGAGAAAGCCCATGCACAGAAACGAAGACCCAACACAGCCATAAATAAATAAATAAATACATTTTAAAAAAAATGCAAAGGATGAACTGGATGGAAATATTGATCAGTTGCTCATCCACTAACTCAAGCATGTGTGCCCTCTTTATATTTCCATTATCCTCCACGGTATGCACAGGAAACTTAGATTGGAAAATTTAATTAGAGCTAACAATTACATCATGTTTTCTATGTGCTAGTTATGTTTCTAAGAAGTCTACATTTTCAAAATAATATCAGTATCACATCCAGCTTACGTACTAGGTGTTATTATCATTGTTGATATGTAGAAAGGGAAGTTGGGACACAGAGAGTTTGGGTCATTTGCTAAAGGTTGCACAGGAATTAAGTAGTAGATATGAGTCCAGGTTCTATAATCAAAGTTCTTAAACTGTGATACTATAGATCTTACCCCCTTTAACTATTGCTTTTTATTATCTCTTTCTTCTCTCAACTACCTCTAGTTTCTAATTTACTTGAAAATCTGCAAGAGAAGCTTTAGAATATATATTCATTATGTGGAGTATGAACAGAACACGGGCAGCCAGCTTTTATGCTGAATTTATAAAACCTCAAAGCCAAATTACGTTCATTAATTTTTACTTGCCATTGGCAGTATCTTGGAATTACAGATTACATTTCTGCTAATAATAGCTTGTAAATTATTAGCAGACACCATTAAGATCCTTTTCCCTTTTACTGTTTTAATTTAAATTATTTTGAAACTTGGTATTAAATGAGGATATTATATGTTTCCAAGCTGATTTTTAAAGTCATATATATTATTGACTTTAATATAATAATACTTGGAATACAAGTTCTTTAAAAGCACCTGTAACCTAAAAAGACACAAGTCAAAAACAATATTTGTGCTCGTAAGAGCTAGAAATGTATTATATCTTTTCCACGGCGTCAGTTACAACCTTCTGGTTTTTTCATAGCTGATTGCTGACAGATGAGACGCTAACATTTCCACTCTATAAAGCTGAAGGAAGGACTGGGGCATGTCTTCAGGGGTTAGTAAGTATTACCTCCCCAGATCCTTCCTTGCCTGTACCTTGTGGATGGTCAACATATAAACAGGATTCTGAAGATCCTTTCTGCTCTCACATGATAACTTTCAGATGAATTGGAAGGGCACTTTTCAGATGTAAAAGCAAATCCAAATCAAAGGTCAGGAAAAACAAAACTAAACGTTGTAGCAGATGACTTTATTATGGGTTGTGCTCTGTCCTCCCCAAAGGTATGTTCAAGTCTTAACCCTGAGGACTTCAGAATGTAAACTTTTTTGGAAATAGGGTCATTGAAGATGTAATTAGATACTGTAAGATGTGGTCCTGCTAGAGTAGGGTGGACCTTCAGTCCAGTATGACTGGTATCTTTGAAGAAGGGACAAAATGATGTGAAAACAAATACACAGAGAGAAGCTATTTGACTGCAGAGGAAGGGACTAGAGTGATGCACCTACAAGCCAAGGAATGCCTGGCACTACCGGAAGCTGAAAGAGGCAAGAAAAGACTCTCCCCCGCAAGAGGCTTCAGATAGAGCATAGCCCTGCCAACACCTCCATCTCAGACGCTGAGCCTCCAGAACTGACAGAGAGGTTGTCTGAGCCACCCAGTTTGCGGTACTTAGTTATGGCCACCCTAGGAAACTAATATAAACTTGGATGTAGCAGAAACTTGAAACAATTATAGGTGAGTGATGTCAATGCCATTTTCCAGTGATGAGCAATTTTCTCTTTGGACTCAGAAGTGGGTCCTAGATTTGGTCAGATCATGTGTCATACCCAACCACTGGTTAAAATAGTGTAGACATGTTAATGAAAACTAAAAACTATTATAAAATTAAAAAGTAAGAAACAAAACCAAAAACACAATATATTTGAATATGTCAGACATGCATAGATCCAAGTGACATGCCTTAATTATAAATTCATTTTAACTGAATTACGTCATTACTAGAAATGTAAAATTCTAAAGAGTTTCATTCTTGAAAAATAAATTATGACATGTATGACAACATGAATATCTTAATTAAAAGTCGTCTAACTTTACCTTAAAATTCCAGAGTTTCATTCCTTGAATCCCAGGGCCTGGGACTTAGTAACTACTCATTAAATGTAAGCTGAATTAAAGAAGATAATGAAAACGGTGTGTTTTTTAATTACCTAGAATGACAAGTCAATTTGCTCACAAGGTCACTTTGACATGAAGTCTCTAAACTAAGTTACACTACCCTAAAACTTGAAATACTTGCATAATAAGACCGATATTCCACATTGTTGGATTTTTTTAAGTAAGCCATAAAATTAAATATGAAATGTGAATGGCATGATGTTGTGGAAATAGACAATTGAATTTTTTTTTTGAAAACTATATTTCCTGTTAAGCACAGTCAGCAAAATCCACCTTAAGATCCACTATAGGAATTACAATGGACTCAGCAACACTCCTCAGGGCTATCACCAATTTCCTAGTCGCCCTGGAGTGGTTTATTCTCTCCTTTGCTCCCTAAAAACCTATATATATTTGTGGAGAAACTTTATGTCCATCATTTTACATTTCCATCACTATTCACAAGTAATTTAGGTTCTTAAATCTGGGTATTTCAATTTCCTTCAGCAGTCTGTCTCAGTAACACACACATTAAAATATTTCTAATTTTCCAAAATGGCTCACATAAAGACCTTTTGTCTATTAAAATATTCTCTTCTCTTTAATAACAATTTGTCTATAGGTATCATTTTGGTGGCAATTTTCAAAGAAATGAAATTTAATAATGTTGACATAATATTAAAATCAGATTTAATATACCTGATCTTTGATAATTAAAAAAGTACTGGAGTAGGTCAATAATTGAATACCTTCTTAAATCACTTATTTACAATATGTTATAGATGTACTCAACTGCTGTTCAGTAATGCTCTTGAATACCAGATAAACAAGCTTCCACTGACTGATAGAAAATTAAACATTACAAAAGCTCCAGAATATATCTGGAGATATTTTATAAATTCTATAAGAGAGAACTGGCAATTCCTTTAGGTATTTAAGGTATAGAAACCGGTCAAAAGTAGGTATCTCTTTTAAATTGTACAACATCATACAAATATTACTTAAAATTAATACTGCTGATAGAGTAGTCAAATTTTTCTCTTAAAAATATTTTATGTCTATAGTCAAATTATATGAATAAAAATATTTTTATTTATATAGCATAAATTCACACAAATGTAAATATATTGCATATGCTATACTTAAATTAGCTTGTTAATTTAGTCATTAATCCTACCTGAGTTAGTTCATTGATATCTACAAGTCCATTACTGTCGGCGTCAAAATATTTAAACATTTGATCCACCAGCAACTTCTTCCGAAATACGTCATCACCGTTAGGGTTTTCATTGTCTTGTGTAACATATTTTTGATTTTGTAAATCTAAAAGCATGCTTTTCATCTTGCTGTATTCAGTGGCCTCGCAGTTATCTCCTGTAACAAAAGAACTAAGTTATTTTCAAAACAATATTATTAGAAAGGAATCATTTATTTTTATTAATGTTTTAAGCTGATATCTAGTAGATAGCATGCTTTGTACATAATATTTATGTTTCTACTTGCATACTTTACTACTTGTACAAGGAAAAAAGAATGGGCTATTTACATGAGAGGATAGAAAATTTTCATTAGTATCAAATCCAATAACAACACAAATACTGTGTGTTTTCTCGATGACAAAGTCATTGATTCTATGAATGTACATAGAAAAACATGATAGCTTCAATTGGCTCCAATGTTTAAATACACTACCTTAGTTTAACTCCTCACTATACATGTCTATAGTGATAATTTCACAGGTTTTGAACATGAGGTTCAGGGAGATGAAATGGCTCACCCAAACAAAGGGTTAGATTGTGCTGGATTTTGTGCTTAAACTGATATATATATCTGGCTCCAAAAGAATCTAGTAAGTTTTTAATTGGAAATATATATATTTTTTACATTTGGATTTGTTTTGAAGAAGTTTGCGTGTATTTACATTTTTTCTTGATTCTATTTTTTTTTGTTTTGTTTTGTTTTGCGGTACGCGGGCCTCTCACTGTTGGGGCCTCTCCCGTTGCGGACCACAGGCTCCGGACGCGCAGGCTCAGCGGCCATGGCTCACGGGCCCAGCTGCTCCGCGGCATGTGGGATCTTCCCGGACCGGGGCACGAACCCGTGTCCCCTGAATCGGCAGGCGGACCCTCAACCACTGCGCCACCAGGGAAGCCCTCTTGATTCTATTTTCAATGATGCTAAGCTCATATTTGTTTTCTTACAAAAGTTTATTTATTTACTTATTTTTCTGATATTCATCTATTTCTCCGTTTAGAGTCTTGGTGTATAATATGAAATATGTTTCCATTTTGTATCTTGAAGTCTTAACCTGTCAATTTCATTTCCACAGCTAAAGTATGAGCTTACTGAAGTAACAACACATTACAGATTTTCAGTATCTCCCATAAAATAACCAGCAGAACACTGGGAACTTCACAGTTAATGGAAATTGTTGCTTGGCTTAATATCTTCAAAAATAACTGCAATTGCTCTAATATCTTAACATCATTATTTTACAAAGGATTTTTCTTACAACAGTCTCCATGCTGATGTCTTTATAACACATTGAAATGAAATGTGCTTACTATTGATAGCAAATGTGATATAAAATGTATACAGAAAATACAATGTGTAATGTAATTTATAAATGAAAAAGTAGGCATTATATTAGCTGAGAATTTCCACAATATATTTTTTAGGAAAAAACCTAACTTTATAGTTGTAGTTCATTTCGACAATTAAGTTGTGACAGAGTCTACAATATTTCTAAAGATTTTAAAATATATGTCTGAGAAGCATGGGGTTGGGGTCTCATTCCTTTTCCCGACAAGATGGAAAACAATCTCTTCCAGAGAGATGAGAGACTATCTTGTTTTTCAAAGACAGTGAAATGGCTTCTGTTTTTCAGCAATTTTAGTGTTTAGTAATCCTGTCAAGAACTTCATTTTTTACAAGATGTAAACTTTGTACCACAAATTAAGTGAATTTTGCACTATTCTGTTCTCAGTAAAGAATAATAATATGTTTTCATAATAGAACAGAAATCACTGACAAAAGGGAAAAGTAATCAAGTCCAGAGGGATAGGTAACAATTTTGTTGTCTGTGAAAGATGCGTAAGAGGAGCCTTCAAATACGTGTGCGTGTGTGTGTGCAGCAGGAAGAGGGAGAAAACCATTCCAGCAGCCCTCCCTGGGATTTCTGTATTTGACCTTGGACCTGCCTGTCCTTTCATTTGACTGATGGGAAGGAGGATGGAGTCTGGGGGAAGTGACCTGTGTCTATCCATGATGAGCAGGTGAGAACATGGGAAATAGAATTTAAGTGCTGAACACCTTTTAACTAATATTTGAAATTTGGTGTGAGGAGATACAATTTTAGGTTGTTACACTCTAATTTTGACCAAATCAAGTAATACAATCATCATCATGCTCTCTCTATAGATATTTTTTCCCAAATTGTAAATTCCCTGGCAAGTCCAGGTATTGAGGTAGTTGCTGGCAATCCAAAGAAAACAAAAATAAAAGCATTGCAGTTAAGGTATTCACATTCTATGGAATGTGCAATAAACAGTCCTAAAATTATGTAACACTTTGTAGAATTTAAAGATTTTAAATAATCGCTGTTACAGATTTTTTTTAGTAATAAATAGATACATCTATTATTAATATATATATTACCTGTAATGCAGGCTTTCTATGTGCCAGGAACTTTTTATGTATTAAATCACTTAACTCTCACGACAATCCAACAAGAAAGACCTTATAATTACCATTATTTTACAGATGAAGAACTAAGACACAGAGATTAAATAACTTGTTCAAAATTACAGAGCTAGAAAGGAGCACAGTGATTTTTACAGCCAGGCAACATCTCTTTTAGCCTTTATTCTCTACTTTTCTCATCTTCAGAACTGAGTTTAAAATCAACTTATACATGCATTCAGTAAATTTGTCCAAGGATTATTTGGAAAGTGAAAAACAAATATAATAATAAACTCCAGGCAATGTCATTGCTTAAATTGCAGGTAGAGAAAAAAGAACTTGCAATGGGAGAGGGAGAAAAAGAAAAGGAGTATCTGAGAAATAGCAAGAAAACTATAAGTACTGAAGAGGAAGCTAACGGGAAAAGAACTTTTCAAGAAAGAGGGTGTGATGAAAGGTTAAATGTTTCAGAGTAAAAATAAGATAAGAAATGAAACCTGCTCATTAGATTCCTTAAGTTGGAGGTAATTGATGACAATAAAGGGAAATTTTAGTGAATAAATGGAAAAGTCCTATTACAATAGGTTAAAATGAGTAAAAACAAAATGACGATTTGGAAATATTAAATGTTTACTACCCTTTTAATAAGGATCAATATAAAAAAACAGAATTAATGAAAAAGAATAGATATTTAGAAATAAACATCAATGTATATTAAGAAATCATGGCCTCATCCAAGAATAATTTCAAGAAGGAAGTTAAGAAATTTTAGTTTGTTGATTTGTTTGCTTTGGTAGGATTCCTTTCTCAATACTTAATCAACCGATGGTGTTAGGAAAAGAAACCTGACACCTGCTGGCATTAGGCAGCGAAAGGAAAGAAAACTTCTGGACTCACTTGGTGCTCTTGGAGACCAGTAAGAGATCACCTCTGCTGTGCCTGTTCTAGACACTGAGGACAAGATGAATGAGGTCGCCACCTGATGGTACCTATACCATCCTCCTGCCTATGAATGCAGATTCCAGGGCTGTGCTGACTCTGGACTCAGAGTGATTCTAGGGCAGTTAAAATCCACCAGGTCTTGTGGGGCCTGGAAGAAGGCAGAATCTCTGACTTTCTTTTTTTTTTTTTTACTTTTTTTCCCATTTAAGTAATAGATTCATAATTTTATTCCAACTAAACTATTCTGTGAAACAAAAAACATGCTTGATAATGCCACATGGCCAAAACATGCATGATATTTCTGTATTCTTATTATGTGCACAAGTTCTCACTTGTTTTTTCTAATTAATTTTTATCGCAGTATACTTGATTTATAATGTTGTGTTAGTTTCTGCTGTAGAGCAAAGTGAATCAGTCATACATATATACATATCCGCTCTTTTTTAGATTCTGTTCCCATATAGGTCATTACAGGGTATTGAGTAGAGTTCCTCATGCTGTACAGCAGTTATTGTTGGTTACGTATTTTATATATAGCAGTGTGTATATGTCAATCCCAATCTCCCGATTTATCCCTCCCCCCTCCCCCGCTTTCCCCCTTGGTAACCATAAGTTTGTTTTCTACATCTGTGACTCTGTTTCTGTTTTGTAAATAGGTTCATGTGTGCCCTTTTTTAGATTCCACATGTAAGTGATATCCTGGGGGATTTGTGTTTCTCATTCTGACTCTGACTTTCAAATGGTCGAACCTGTGTATTGGCAAGGCTTCTCCAAGACTCTACTGAACTGAGGATAATTACATTTTATATATCTGATAGTACCACCATCAGTTTTGAGTACATGATAAGTGCTCAAAATTATAGATTCTATCAATTATGCTTAACACTACTTTTTCAAAGCCTGTAATTTGTTCTTATCTCTTTGAAATTACACTTTTATCCTTCCCTTCCATCCATCATTAAGAAGTACCAATTCCTTTCAACATAAAAATAATCAAATCTAAGTATACAAGAATATTACTTGCCTCTTTTTAGCATTTATATTTCAAATTTGATTAATATGATCCTAATATAAGCTGAAATATTAGAAATTAAAAGGATATAAATTAAATGTTTTTATTTTAGCATCAATTCTTTTCATGTATTAGAATGCATACTGGAATTGTTTTTTCATCAAACTATTAAACAATTGCTAAAAGAAAACTTTTACACCTTTTTCATATGTAAACAGTTTTTAAAATGTAAATATTTTCTAATATGTGTTTTAGAAAAATACTTTGCATTTATAACATAAGGAATGTATGAAAACTTTAGTATGTTGATTTAATATGCATCTATGAATAAATTCAACATGGAAAACTATTACATTTAAATTCATTTTTAAATTCATTGTTAAACTGTGTGTTTGAAGGAATTAAAATTATCTTGGTTAAAAGTAGTCTGAACAAAATTAAAATAAACTTTAACTGGAGTATCTACTAAAATATGGAAAATCTAATGGTGTAAATTGTTTTATATTACATAAACTTTACTTAAAAGTTCTTATTAAAACATGTTTACAGTTACACATAAGATTAATGTAAAACTGTTATGTTTCAGATACTATTCTAATTCTGGAAATTTACTAATACAAGCACACCTACACATATCACTTCACAACTTTCTACATTTGAAGAGCCATGATTTCCTCATGGAGAGGGATTTTTTTTTTAAACAATAGACTTTACTTTTCAGAGCAGTTTTATTTTCGTAGAAAAATTGAGCAGAAAATACCGATTTTCCATGTACCCTTTGCCCCCCCATACGCACAGACTCCCCCACTATCAACTTCCCCACAAAAATTGATGAACTTACAGTGATGTCATTGTCACAAAAACCCCTATATTAGAGTTCATTAGTACATAGGGTTCTTGGTGTTATATACTCCATGGGTTTTAATAAATGTATAATGACATGTGTGTACCTGTATCTACAGAGTAGTTTCACTGCCCTAAAGATCCTCTGTGCTCTCTGCCTATTCATCTCTCCATCCTCCTTAACCCCTGACAAACACTGACCTTTTTACTGTCTCCATAGTTTTGCCTTTTCCAGACTGTCATAGATTTGGAATTGTATACAATATGTAGACTTCTCAGATTGGCTTCTGAGAAGTCAATGCATTTAAGATTCCTTTGTGTCATGGCTTGTTAGCTCATTTCTTTTTATCACTGAATAACATTCCACTGTCTGCATGGACCACAGTTTATTTATCCACTTACCTACTGAAGGACATCTTTATTGCTTCCCAGTTTTGGCAATTTTGAGTAAAGCTGCTGTAAACATCCATGTTTAGGTATCTGTGTGGACTTACATTTTCAAATCCTTATCCTAAGGAGCATAATTACTGGATTGTATGTAAGATTATGTTTAGCTGTGTACAAAATCACCAAACTGTCTTCCAAAATGGCTGCACCAGTTTGCATTCTCATCGGCAATGGATGAGAGTTCCTGTTGCTCCAAACCCTCACCAGCACTTGGTGTTGTCAGTGTTTTGGACTCACCATTACAATAGGTGTGTAGTTGCGTCGCGTTGTCTTACAGGGAATTTTTTAAATGAACGAGGGACTATATTTTACAAGAGACATTGGTTCCATAACCTTTCCCCCACTCTCTGCACACACACAATGTGATTTGGCTTAATTTAACATCTCCTTAAACGTTGTTGACTAGTTAAGTGAAAATGATTAAAAACACAATTAATTCAATTGACATGCTTACTGATTAATTTTGGGAATTACTCTTACTGGAAATAAAAGGAAAGTATTTTGAGTTAAATATTAATTCTCCAAACACTTTGTTCCTTATGATGTAACTTTTTTCAATTATATGCCACATGGTCATTGACAACTGCCTACATCTATACAAGCAGTATTAAAAAGGGGTTTGATTTTCTAGCTTGGCAAATGTGGTATTATAATTTAATAAAGGTGTTCTAGTAACCAGGTCACTTTGCTCTCTTTACCCTGAAAGAACATTAATTAAAATGCTTTTGAGGGACGAGATTAGGCATCCCATGCTCTGTTTTCAATTATATTCTTCAAAGGTGACACACTTTGGAGCAAGTAGGCAGCTTAGCTCTTACTATCCCCACCCTCTCTCATCACCCTCACAAACAGAATCACATATTATAAAGTAAAGATGCAGAGAATGCTGGCAGAAAACACAACAAAATAAAACAGAGCACAATACAATGATGATGGCTATCTAGAATGCTTGGGAACCTTAGTGAAAAATGTATATTTATCTTACCTGAAATAAATACAACTTGTAATAAAATTATCACAATTGCTCAAGTGTGTGATTTTAATGTTTAGTGAATTAACAGTCTTTTAAGTCATTATCTTTATAGTTAAAACCAAGAAAATACAGTATGCTTCATATGAAAAGGCATACCTCCTATAAAATACGTGAGAAGTAGCTAATGATGTCAAACAGTTTATGAAATAAGTTTTTCCTAATTAATTATTGTTTGTTTTCTGGCAACCTTTCTACAAATATTTTGTACACAATATGAAGGACTTTCATCTTTTCACATTTTTGCAATTGCTGTTAAAGTATGAGTGCATGTTGCCTTAAAAATTATACTACACAGTTCTTACAGGTCTCATTGTGGTAGTCTGTGTTTTATAGAAGTTTTTAATTTTGATTTATATTATCTGGATTTATAATATTTCAAGGAGTAAAGATATATAAAGGATATTCTTGAATTTTTAAAAAATTTGATGAAAGTAATTTAAAAAAGTAATCAGGTTACGAAAAAGTGTCTATCCCTTAATCAAGTAGAGTCAAAACTAAGACTTGGCGTGCGCGTGTGCGGGAGGGGGCGGGTGGGGAAGGATCGCCAGAGAGATCCCGAGGCTAGGCTCGTGTGCCCGCCCCCGCCCCCGTCCTGGCCCCCAGCTCCCACCGGGTCGGCCCGGCTCAGCCATGATCAAGGCGATCCTCATCTTTAACAACCACGGGAAGCCGCGGCTCTCCAAGTTCTACCAGCCCTACAGTGAAGATACACAACAGCAAATCATCAGGGAGACATTCCATTTGGTATCTAAGAGAGATGAAAATGTTTGTAATTTCCTAGAAGGAGGATTATTATTTGGAGGATCTGACAACAAACTGATTTATAGACATTATGCAACATTATATTTTGTCTTCTGTGTGGATTCTTCAGAAAGTGAACTTGACATTTTAGATCTAATTCAAGTATTTGTGGAAACATTAGACAAGTGTTTTGAAAACGTCTGTGAACTGGATTTAATTTTCCATGTAGCCAAGGTTCACAATATTCTTGCAGAAATGGTGATGGGGGGAATGGTATTGGAGACCAACATGAATGAGATTGTTACACAAATTGATGCACAAAATAAACTGGAGAAATCTGAGGCTGGCTTAGCGGGAGCTCCAGTCCGTGCTGTATCAGCTGTAAAGAATATGAATCTTCCTGAGAGCCCAAGAAATATTAACATTGGTGACATCAGTATAAAAGTGCCAAACCTGCCCTCTTTTAAATAAAAAAAATTTTAAAGGCCACTCCCAGGTAAAATCCGGGGGAAAAGTCATCTAAGTTTACCATGCAGCTGTTTACCAAAAACAGAGGAGGAGAGTCTTAACTTCTGCTCTTGGATTTAAGTCAAGGTACTGCATAGAAGTCATGTAAAATCAGTATGGAAGTTCATTGTTGCTTTTCTTGCTCAGTGATTTTGAAGAAATTGAGTAGTTACAGTGTGATTTTTTTCTTTATTCTCTAAACTGCATTCCTATGACCACCTAAGGCATGCCTCTATGTATTGGCTACCACAGTATTTTGAAAAGTGTTTGGGACATTTCTTTAAATTACGTATAACCCAAAATGTTCGTGTTTTGTATGGATCACAAATACAGCATTCCTTAATTCTTTCTGTTATTTGTCAGAATTGTTATTTAAAGAACGAAGTATGTATTGCATGAAAACATTATGACTTTTTCTCTTAGTTTAAATAAACTCCAAGGTAACTGGACTTCTAAAGCAAAAAACAAAAAAAAAACAACAAAAAAAACCTAAGACTCATGTAACTCCATTAAGAGCAGGACTCTTTGTACTTCTGAACACTAAATAATCTTGTCCAATAATTTTATCACAGTACCCAATATGTGGTTTTCAATGAAAATTGTATTGTTTGCATTGATCTTACAGAAGGTATACTATTCATATCTGTGAAGCCATAGGCATATAATGATTTTAATCCAATATATACACAGCAATTATTGTGTGCTGGCACTGTTCTAAGTATTTTACAGGCGGCTCATTTAATCTTTAAAATGATCCTGTGAAGTAAGTACAATTACTATACCATCTGCTTGAAACATAATAAGCCCAATAACAGGCTTGACATTTGACTTTACATGAAAGATTAAGAAAATTCTGACCCAACAATTGTAAGCGCATCATACTAGTTAACTCAGACATTTCTCATGAGGTACACAGGACTCACAAGTTGCATCTATTTGTCTCTTGAGAAGATAGAGAAGCTTTAGTTATTCTTTCTTTTATGTTACTCTACAAATTTGTGTGAAATTCTGTCAAGAATTTACAGTTTTCTGAGGACTGCCTGCATACACATATTCATGTATATGAATACACATATTCAATAATAAATCATATGTCTTTTCTCTGCTGCACTGAGAGAGAGAGAGGTCTTTTGGTTGGTAGGATTTTTAATTTCCCCAACAATCATTAGGAATGCTGCATAATATTGATAGAAATGTCTAAACATTTCTCCAAGCCTGTCTAAACAACATAACTTCAAAAATATGAATCAAATGGAGATATTAACAGGCAAACTTGATAAACCACAATGATAGAGAAACACTGTAATACTTCTAGATGGGAAATGTAGATCAAGCAGCCATTAAGCATAGTGCCTTGGTGTGGAGCAAACCCAGAAATATACTCTTACAGGAATATAGTACTCTTCTATAAGCATCAGGTCTAATGCTACATTTATATACAGTAGAAGGTTGAGGTTGAGTTACTTTCTTCCTGAAGTTTATAGTTTGGTGTTAAGTTTCCAAGTTATGAGCATAAGCATATGTCTTTTTCTGGTCACTGAATATCTTATTCAGTCAAGAGTTCATATATGTCTTGTCTCAGAATATCTCAGTTACTCTTTGTCTTATTTATCACAGAAAAATACAAAAATGATAGTAAAAAACAGGATTTCTTCTATGATTTCTACTTTATGCATTTTCTATATAGCCTATTCATTATTTTCCATCAAGCAAACAAAAGAGATAATAGTCATGAATGGGCATCAACCCCCAGCTATGTCTTTATCCTATTAAATTTAACATAAAGAAATATTCTTTCCAAAGTACACCTAATTCTAAGCAACAGTAAATATTCAAATACCATTATACACTAAACATCACAACAGTAACATTTATAGTATTGTTGTTCTTTTGCTTTATGATACTTTCATACAGGCTCAACGCTGAAGTGGGTTAGTATATGTAACAATTAATAGCTTGGATTTGGGAACAGATCTTTTGTATGTATTGCATGTGTGGGGGGCAATATCACTTTATTGGATTTTTTATCTTGATACAATGATCATGTACAAATAATTTATTTGAATAAATGTAACCTGTAAAAAACCATGTCCCTGGGGTAGTCACTATGTGTTGTCATTATTTCTTTTAAGAACAGCTGACCTTCAGGAGACATCGTCCAATGAGAATCCTTTGATATTTCACATTTCAATTGGTCATAGCATGGATGCTAGCGCTAACTGCCTCCTCACTGACCCCAAACCAACCAAATAAACACAAATGATTCTACCAATTTGTGTCTCTCTGTATAAAAGGATCACCCAATGCTCTCAAGAGTCCTGGTAGCAGCAGTTAAATAGTTCAGTCATCGACAGAAGACTTCTTCAACTGGACTGCCATTCTCTACTATATAATGATTCTATGGAATATTTCCAAAGTGGACCCCTATTTTTGTCTGAAATTGCAATAACATAAAATACTATATATTAAGAACATTTGGTCATATATTGCCTACATGCAACATCTATTGTTCTGTTTTCTGGAAGACTATAAATGTTATCTGTTCAATTCCTCAATGGTACATATTCATCGAAATATGATACTATTTGACATTTTATTTTAATTTACACATAGTCACACACAATAAGTAACAAATATTTATTTAGTCCTACACTTTCTTATGGGTATGCATCATGTTTAACAATAGCTCATCATGACCTTGACCAAAGATTTATAAGAGATAGCAAAGGCAGAGGACAAATGAATAGGAGGACATGGGGTAATTAACACTGGAAAGTTTCTACATTAAGTATACACTGTGTGTGTCTTCTGTAGAAATTAGGTTTATGAGACAGTGAGTAAATAAATATAGGGGAAATGATAAATTAATCTTTTTTTAAAGATAGAGCAATTTCATTCGTTCATTATAGTTCTTTGGATATATTTTCAACAAAACATAGTAAATATTCTACATATTAGAGAAAACAAACATTTCCTGATGTTAATAATAGAAAAAAATTTGAAAACAAGTTTTTCACCAACAAAAACTGAAAAACAGTCATATTTCTGACAGAAAATAGGTCAGATTTGATTCATGGGCAGTTGATGACTTCCTAGTTAGGTCAACGGCAAACATTTTCCATAAATTTATAGCTTAATTTTGTTCATTAAGGTGAAAATTATCTTGAGAGTACATGATATGATAAAAGCATTTTATCCAAAATATGGTAGTGGCAAAGGTGTATTGAAATTAATAATAGTTCCCAATGCTTTTGAACATGTATAATAAATAAGGTACCACTAGTAACAACTATAATTAATAGCCATTTAATCAGTCTTGATAAAATATATTTTGAAAGCCTCCCAGAAACTGAGAAAATGAATAGTCCTAGAGACTGAATAACAGGTACTTTGGTAAGTTGAGTGTTTCCCCAGCCCTCTAAATTATTGGCTTTCAAAAAGAAAAAAAAAAATGGAGAACTGATGCAGAACCTAATCAAATTGTCAGCTAATTACCAATTTAAAAATAATTTATAACACTGGATCACTGTGTGATTTTTAGCCCATAAACTGGAAGGAGTTCAAATAATCGATTGCCCTGTTATGTCAGACAGAGTCCAGTCAAAACGCAAAACCAAACTAGATATTTCAAACAGGAGACAACATAGGGAACTGGTTTCCCTGTTGTTAAAGCATTAGGTGAAAAATAAAAAACAAAAAAATCTTGAAGTAACTCGGAGACAACGGCAGGAAGTAGCTACACCCTCAAGAGTTGGGGGAATTAGCTTTTAAATGAGATGAATTTGAGGTAATTATGAGATGCTGGTAGAGGCCTCAGTGAGGGAAAAGAAAACATAGTCAGTTAAGAAGCTCTGTAGTCTAAGAAGAAAGGAACGGTTTGATGAATTGGCTTTGTGTCATTGGTGAATGCATGGAAGCTGAAGTCTGACTGTTAAGGGAGGGCATGTGTAAATGTGAAGTAAAGATGTTCCTGGTCAAAACATGACAGTGTGCATTTTTAAGGAGTATTAAGACACTGCTGACTTAAAAAGAGGCCACAAAAACGTCTAGTTTGGTGGAAGAAGGAATGAAGATAGATTTATCACACATCTTTATATCCCAAGGCCCATTCCTTGAAAAGGGAAAAATATCAGCTAACTGTAATTGAACGTGGGGGTCTGGCTGTCACTGCCCAAAAGCAATTGAAAAGACAAGGCTGGCGAAAAGGAAAGTGTGCTTTATCTTGGAGGCAAGCAATGCAGTGGGGAGGACTCCTGTCCAAAGGCCAACTCACCCCCACTGACAAGCAGTGGGTGAGAGATTTTATAGATGGAGGGAGGGGGCTACATGCGGAAACAGCACAGTCAGCTCTGACGGTCATCTTGAAATTGGTGCTGCAGCAGTCTGACCAGCGTCATCTTGTCATCTTGATGGTTTTAAGTACAGTTTAGTCTTTAGTTCCAGGGTCGGTTTGTTACCGTTTCTTTGAGGCCAGTTCTTGGCATTGTGGCAGCTTATGTCATGGCTACAGCCTGGTCATCACGTAGTTAAATTCTTTTACCTGGCGGGGGTTCCAGTATCTACAACACAGCTCACAGGATATGGCTCAGAATATTATCTGTAGCCCTTGAGGAGGAACTAAAAGTCCTTGACTTTGCTTAACGACTGAACTGTTATTATTATTTGGTCTCGTTTGACTGTTTTCCTTTGTTCTGCTTTTTCTCACTTCTCTTATTAAACTTGTTCTTTGGCTAAAAGATTTCTACAGACAAAAGGCAGGCTGAGGACGTGGGGGACAAGGATCACAGGGTCCTGCTCCATTTCATAACTGCTGCAAATCAGATAGAAGAATATGAGGACAAGGGATGTTGCCTTTCTCTGAAATGCAAAAGTTTTCTGTGAAATCCAGCTGACATCTTGATTTTTACCATATGCATGGATGTGTGTGTGTGTGTAAATAAAACAAAATCTGTGGTTATATTAATATGAATAAGAACAGTGGTGTAGAGATATATTCCTTTGATATAGTATTGACTTATGTTCACAAAAAGGCTATGGGTTGTTTTATCAAAGTCTAAGATAATGTTATGTAACGAAAAGTTGCTTTTTCATCAAATTGACTTTCTTAAGTTAATTTTGCTACAACCTAAAGGCATATGAGTTTTGAATACGTTTACATAAAAAAATTCATTAAAATGTGTGAAATTTCTAAAGTCAATAGAGAGATGTAAAATTCCCAATTTTCACCTTATGAATAAATAGCAGAAGAGAATGACTTAAGTATTTGTCCTTTCCATGAATTTTTTCAGATGAAAATGAATGACAAACCCCTTGTTTTTAAAGTCATTCATTTTCACAAGTGAGTTGGGGAATTACTTAATAAACACATTTTAAAACGATGTCTGGCTTTCTAGTTTCTGAGGAAAGACGAAAACCAAGATTTTGCCTTTACATACACTCCAAAATTCATATTTATTTAATTTCTTGGTTGAGTTACCGGTTATGAGCAATGGACGTAAAAAACATCCTCTCTTTGAAGATAACATACGTTAATGTTCATATGCCTATATTTGTATGTTTGTGTATATAATACAAAATATAAAATGGTTTAGTGTTTTATAATTTAAAAATATAAAATGGTTTAGTGATATTGTATTCTCTCCAATTAAATTTATTTCTTCTTGGCTTCATAATTAAAATAATGACCATAGCTTATGTAATTTGTGTCTAAAGATTTTCACTTGTGATTTGAATGTCACTTAGGCCATATGCTGATTTCTAGTACAGTTTGGTAAATAAGTTTGGAATAAACAAAGACATTATTAGGTGTTTCCAATGGAAAATTACTCATTATTTATAGCATGACTTGCTGGGTTATATGACTTTAGCCTTTCATTGCCTTTGAAATATTTTACTACCTAGTAAATTGCAGATAACTGATACCAATGGAAAATAATTCTTGCCTATGGACTTGCAAATGAATTTTGTCTGGAAAAGATTCAATTGATTTCTATTCCCTTTTAGGTGGAAAAGGCCAGGTTTACGTCTCTTTGTAATTTCATTTCCACAACTGTTTACAGCATATAAATGTATGGCTCTTTGACTTCTTTGAACTGATTATAAATCTGCCTAGTTCCCTCTTAAATAATGAGTTAATTAAATATCTAACATGTTAAATTTATATTTGTAAGAAATTCATGATTTTACCTTGAAAAAGTATCCTTTAACATTCTAGATATCTGATTCATTTTTCTTAGAAGAAAAAAAAGGATTAATACAAGCTCAAAGTTCTTGTGATTGTTTAAGATATAAGTGATTATATATCACTTATATAATACATAAGTGACTATATATAGACAAATTTAAATATACTTCCTGCAATATAAACAAACAATGTAACAAGAAAAGATATTGTAAATAGAAAACTTATAGAACACCTTTCAGTTTTAATTTTTCGATTCTTTATTACTACACAAAATAAGCTTTAAAAAAATAGAACTCACTAACTGAATTAACTCGACCTTTCTAAAGTAAACCTCCTATACTTATTCTACCAGTTTACTCTAAATAAATAGTTCTTTTATTGTTTTTAATCATTAAAACATCCTTTTAAGGAGAAAATAATATAATTTTTTATTTTGGTATACTGAAATAATGCAAAAATATCATGTCTATTATTTCCTAAAGACACGAAATTTTGATTGGTTAGATTCAAAAGAATTTCCAATTACTATGCACTTCTAACAAGGTCCTTTAGACTTTACTGCACCTTCTAGTGAATTAAGAAAAGCACTCAGCTAGGTGGACAAAACTCTGGATACCAAACTTAGCAAGCAAATATTGCCTTTGTGGAAAGAGGAAAAAGCTGGTGAATACAACACTTCATAGACAGAAGAAAGCTCTTCTTGGTGAATATACCCCACCTAGGGTGCCTGGCTTGAAAAGTGAGATGTAGTTTTAATTTCAGCCTCACTCATTGCCTTGGCCCAGTGCCTTTATGCCCTGGACAGCTGATGACAACCTTGCCTCTATCGTTTTGTACTGGGCATCATTTTTGTATTTCACTTTGAGTAAGTTAAGCATTCTATTATAAATTCTAACAAAGCCCTTTTTCATGAACAAGCCTCTATATTTTTACACCATTATATGCATTACATTATTATAGTGTTTCATATATCATGTAAAGAGATCAGCCAATAATATTTAAAATAATGATAAAAGTACCATGAAAATACTACTATTAATAGATATCTTCTTAGAGAAAAAAATATCTGATAGACAAGAAAACAAAAGACATAGTTAAAAGCAAATAGTATCATTATTTAGTCAATAACAATTCTACTTAAGAGCAGGCTCTTTGCATATTTTTCATTTTTCTCATTCATAGCATACATTTTATACCAACTTTCTGGAGCTACTACCCCTGATACCACTGACTGATTCCTGTTCTTACCGGGCCTTGGCACCCCAAATAACAGACAGGATTTGGGCTGATACCCAATACTTGATTCAGGACCAGGTCTCTAGCACAGTTCTATCTTTTTGGAATTCAGCGAGGTTGAGAGACTAAATAAAAAGTTATGTGAGGTATGACCTGAATTTCTATCTTATGTTGATGAACTTTCAATTCATCCTTTTATTTTTTACATCTTTATTGGAGTATAATTGCTTTACAATGTTGTGTTAGTTGCCGCTGTATAACAAAGTGAATCAGCTATATGTATACATATATCCCCATATGACCTCCCTCTTGTGTCTCTCTCCCACCCTACCTATCCTACCCCTCTAGGGGGTTACAAAGCACCAAGCTGATGTCTCTGTGCTATGCAGCTGCTTCCCACTAACTATTTTACATTCGCTAGTGTATATATGTCAATGCTATTCTCTCACTTCATCTTAGCTTACCCTCCCCTCCCCGTGTCCTCAAGTCATTCTCTATGTTTCTGTCTTTATTCCTGTCCTGCCCTTAGGTGTATTAGAACCATATTTTTTTAGATTCTACATATATGTGTTAGCATATAGTATTTGATTTTTCTTTCTGACTTACTTCACTCTGTATGACAGACTCTAGGTCCATCCACCTCACTACAAATAGTTCAATTTCATTTCTTTTTATGGCTGAGTAATATTCCATTGTATATATGTGCCACATCTTCTTTATCCATTCATCTGTCAATGGACACTTATGTCGCTTCCATGTCCTGGCTATTGTAAATAGTGCTGAAATGAAAAGTGTGGTACATGTCACTTTTTGAATTATGGTTTTCTCAGGGTATATGCCCAGTAGTGGGATTGCTGGGTCATATGGTATTTCTATTTTTAGTTTTTTAAGGAACCTCCATACTGTTCTCCATAGTGGCTGTATCAGTTTACATTCCCACCAACAGTGCAACAGGGTTCCCTTTTCTCCACTATGTCTTGATTACTGTAGCTTTGTAGCATAGTCTGAAGTCTGGAAGCCTGATTCCTCCAGCTCCATTTTTCTTTCTTAAGATTGCTTTGGCTCTTCGGGGTCTTTTGTGTTTCCATACAAATTATGAAATTTTTTATTCTAGTTCTGTGAAAAATTCCATTGGTAGTTTGATAAGGATTGCATTGAATCTGTGGATTGCTTTGGGTAGTATAGTCATTTTCACAATGTTGATTCTTCCAAACCAAGAACATGGTATATCTGTTCATATGTTTGTATCGGATTTGATTTCTTTCAACAGTGTCTTATAGTTTTCTGCATACAGGTCTTTTGTCTCCTTAGGTAGGTTTATTCCTAGGTATTTTATTCTTTTTGTTGCAATGGTAAATGGGAGTGTTTCCTTATTTTCTCCTTCATATTTTTCATCGTTTGTGTGTAGGAATATGAGACATTTCTGTGCATTAGTATTGTATCCTGCTACTTTACCAAATCCATTGATTAGCTCTAGTAGTTTTCTGGTAGCATGTTTAGGATTCTCTAGGTATAGTATCATGTCACCTGCAAACAGTGACAGTTTTACTTCTTCTTTTCTGATTTGGATTCTGTTAATTTATTTTTCTTCTCTGATTGCCATGGCTATAACCTCCAAAACTATGTTGAATAATAGTGGTGAGAGTGGGCACCCCTGTCTCATTCGTGATCTTAGAGGAAATGGTTTCATTTTTTTCACCATTGAGAATGATGTTGGCTGTGGTTTTGTCATATATGGCCTTTATTATGTTGAGCTAGGTTCCCTCTGTGCCCACTTTCTGGAGAGTTTTTATCATAAATGGGTGTTGAAGTTTGTCAAAAGCTTTTTCTGCATCTATTGAGATTATCATATGGTTTTTAACCTTCAGTTTGTTAATATGGTGTATCACATTGATTGATTCGCGTTTACTGAAGAATCCTTGCATTCCTGGAATAAACCCTACTTGATCATGGTGTATGATCCGTTTAATGTGCTGCTGGATTCTGTTTCCTAGTATTCTGTTGAGGATTTTTGTGTCTATGTTCATCAGTGATATTGGTCTGTAGTTTTCTTTCTTTGTGACATCCTTGTCTGGTTTTGGTATCTGAGTGATGGTGGCCTCGTAGAAGGAGTTTGGGAGTGTTCCTCCCTCTGCTATATTTTGCAAGAGTTTGGGAAGGATAGGTGTTATCTCTTCTCTAATGTTTGACAGAATTTACCTGTGAAGTCATCTGGTCCTTGGTTTTGTTTGTTGGAAGATTTTTAATCACAGTTTCAATTTCAGTGCTTGTGATTGGTCTGTTCATATTTTCTCTTTCTTCCTGGTTCAGGCTTGGAAGGTTGTACTTTTCTAAAAATGTGTCCTTTTCTTCCAGGTTGTCCATTTTATTGCTATATAGTTGCTTGTAGTGGTCTCTCATGATCCTTTGTATTTCCGCAGCATCAGTTGTTGCCTCTCCTTTTTCATTTCTTATTCTGTTGATTTGGGTCTTCCCCCTTAAAATAATCCTTAAATGATTTTTCCCAGACTTGCTCTCAGGGAAGCAAAGGCATATTTGACACTTGATTTGTGGAAATACAACAATCATTTTAAAAGTCCAAGGAGGTACAGCTTTTTAAATAGACCAAGGAAGATGGGAAAAGTGTATCACAGGAGGAAAAACAAACAAACAGAAAATATGGAGGAGGGAAATGAGGGAGATTATACTGCACTGAGGAATAAACATTTCACAAATAACTTTTTCTTCTTTCTTTGTTTATTGCAAGGAATTGTCAAAGAGTAATTTGAGAGAATTAGTAATCACAAATTATTTTAAGTAATAGATTTTAAAAAATCAATCTATAGCAGGTTTGGACAAAGTTTCCTCTAAAGGGCCACAGAGTAAATATGTTAGGCTTTCTGGTCCATCCCCTCTCTGTCACAGTGTTATATAGCAATGTGTTATACTGTAAAGGCAGACACAAGCATACGTGAACAAGTAGTCATGGCTATGTTCCTATAAAATTTTGTTTAAAAAAGCAGGCTTTGGGCCATAATTTTTTGGCCACTGATCTATAAAATAATGGTATAGCATAGATAGATATCAGTATAAAATGCATTAACATCACGAGTGTTTTTTTGTTTGTTGCTGTTCTTAACATTTAAACATATGTATGATATCCCTTACACGTGGAATCTAAAATATGTCACAAATGAACCTTTTTATGAAACAGAAACAGACTCACAGACATAGAGAACAAACTTATGGTTACCAAAGGGGAAAGGGGGTGGGGTAGGGATAAATTAGGAGTTTGGGATTAGCAGATACAAACTACTATACCTAAACTAGATAAACAGCAATTTCCTACTGTATAGCACAGGGAATTAATTCAGTACCCTATAATAAACCATAATGGGAAAGAATATGTATATAGACATGCATAATACGTGTATATATGCATGTATATATAGATAACTGAATCACTTTCCTGTATAACAGAAAATAACACAACATTGTAAACCAACTATACTTCAATTTAAAAACAAAAAAAAGGTTTAAGTATAGACTTCTTGGGAATCAGAGAAAAAAACGTGGATATAGCCATATTCAATTATGAATTTAAAAGTAGCAATTTTTTGTTATCTCAATTTAAGAGATCCTCTAATGTTTGTCATATAAATGTATTTCAAATAATATGTGAGACATTAACATTTTATGTAAATTCTAGGGATAGTGTCAGAATGGAGGAAGGCTTCTGTATCACATACATCCCAGCAAAGTCACTGATTTTTCTCTACTGTCATAAAAGAGTGGACTAGACCTTGCACTTCTATTGACATAACCTCTTGGTTGTTTCAGGTGAAAACATTTTGTCAAATACAATCCGGGTAAATTTGGTGTTGTATTAATTGCTGAACATAAGACAGAGCTATCATTTACCTAGTGAGCATGGTCAGGAATCCTAGACACACAGGCAATTCGACCCCAAAGAGTATTTTTGGTACAGCTTAAACTTGCTTTTTAGTTATACTGAATGAGGAAATGGGACTCTCAGAAGCAGTAGTTCTTCACCTGTGTTTCACATTACAGTCATTTGAGGAGCATTAACACAACTGATGCCCGGGCCTCATTATGAGAGGTTCTGATTTAATTGATTGGTGGTGAGGTGTGGGCATCAGTGGTTTTTAAAAGCACATTGGGTGATTCACATATGCAGCCAAGGTGATGAGCCACTGTTTCCGAGCTTAAATAAATTAAAATCACATCCCTATTAGGGGAAAAACTGAAACTTGACACTCGTTCGGGTGCTAAATTTAGACCATAATCTCACAGTTGCTTTTTCATGCACATAGGCCTATTAGATTATGCAATGGAACAATGCCTTGAGCATTTAGGACTCGTAAGTTGTTTCTATTGCAGTAATTGTAAATCTGAATTAAATTAGTGGAGCTGAAGAAAAATACACTTTTATCAATGAATTGCATTCCAAGTCTCATCCACTTTTAATGCCCAGTTTAAGGACAACCTAGGCAGTGTCCCCAGTCCTTCAAGAAGAATTATAGAAGCCCCAGCTGGAGCCTATTTTTATTTCTCCCTTTAGACATCTGTAGTGCTTTATCTGAATCATATTTATTTTCTCTTTCTCTCTCTCAATTTACCTTTTATTTTTTAGGCATGCCTTTTTTCCCCTTCTTTTGGACTATGATATGCTGAGGGTAAGGACCATTTATGATTCATTTCCGTATCATCTACAGATTCTTGAATTAGATTTACACATAATAAAATTTCAATTATTTGTCATAAAATAAATCAAATACTACTATGTAAATGTTGCACCTTTTTCTATTCTCCTACTATATGCGTATCATTTATAAGATTTATATATGTATAATTGGGGAGTGTGGTGTGGGGTAAGAAGACATGATAACGGTATTGCTAGCATATAAATTATGTTAACTTAATCTTATGTAAGTGGATTTTAAAAATATGATATTCTTTTTTAAAATTGACTGGATTAGTCCACTTATATTCATTATTGATATGTCTGAAGGTGTCACTTGGAAATTAATATGTTGAAATCCTAATGTCCCATGTGATGGTATTAGGAGGTGGGGCATTTGGGAAGTATTAGGTCATGAGGGCGGAATCCTCATAAATGGGATTAGTACTCTTATAAAAGAGGCCCCAGAGAGCTCCCTGATGCTGTCTGGCATGTGAGGACATAGTGAAAAGACAGCTGTTTATGACCGGGAAGCCCTCACCAAACTTTGAACTTGCTGATGCCCAGATCTTGAAATTTCCAGCTTCTAGAACGTAGGAAATAAATGTTTGTTGATTATAAGCCTCTAAGTCTGTGATATTTTGTTACAGCAGCTTGAATGGACTAAGAAAATAAGAATAATTGATATCTTTGGAGTTATTTCTATAACTTTTCTTTGTGCTCCCTATTGTCTTTTATGGTATGTTTTCTTTTTGGATATATTGTGTTTATTTGTTCTGTTTTTATTTCATTGTTTTCCTGTTACAGACTTTGAATTTATATACTTTTTTCCCTTATTTTAGTGTTTGCCCTGGGTATCTTATCATACATGTTTACTGTAGAAATATTTTTTATCCTTTTCTGTGTCTGAGAAATTTCAAATTCTTTTCATTAATGGCCCAAATCTTTTATGGCATTATGCTTTTCACTCACTTTATCAGAGTCTTAAGGAGGTAAGGAGATAAATGCTTAATCTCAGTTGGCTTTCTTTCATCCTGGCTTCTTAATGTCTGTTGTATTTCTCTATCCCTACTAACAGTAGGTAAATTAACTCAGAACTCCTTTATCATTCATCTGAATCTTGCATTCCTTTCCTAACTGCCTAACTTTTAACTTTCTTTGCTTTCAACCTTGCCAACTTCAATCTAATTACTGTTAAAGTAACCTATAAATTAATATTTTCAGATGTCTTTTCTGCTTTAAACCTTTAAATGGCTCACCATTTCTTTCTATATTAAGTCCAAACAGAAACATGTGACACAGTCCTTTGGACAAGCCGCTAACTCTTCATTTCTAGTGTACTTACTTTGGATACTTTGAAATTTCTGAGAGCTGACTTTTCATTGGCTGCTCTACTTCTTTTAGCAAAGATTTCATACTGTCTCTTCAGCAGGGTCATGGTACAAAAAGCATACTGAAGCTGCATAGTAAGCATTATGTTTTACTCAAATTGTTTAAATGTCCATACACATATTAAATTATTAAAAATTAGGCACTATAACATTCTGGGAACTGCTTAATGATATTCAGCACAGCACTTAATTTTCCTAGAACAGTTTGTTTATGTTAATTTGGTTTTAATCAGGTAAAATGCTACTTTCTACCCCACTGGCACTATTAGCTATTCTAGTAGGAAAATGACAAGTCTTTTCCAAAATTAGAAACTGAAGTAAATATTCAGCCAAACAACCGATCCATTCTGATGATTATATTTCAATTATAAAGTACATGGAGCACTATTAGAAAAATTGGACTTTAAATCAAAAGGTGGACTCTATATGCTGTTTTATATGTACTGTGTTTATTAAATAGTTTCAAATACATTTTTTAATGAATGCAGCACTCTCAAGAACAGGAAATTACTTTTCTCATAAGTAGCAAAGCCTATTTGTTGCTTTACTAATATGGTATTTTTGAAGGTTTTTCTATTGGAAATACTTCAGTTATAAGCTTCCAGGAATATTATAGTTAAATTAAAAATATAAAAGCAGTGCAAAACATGTTAAGCTGAGATTTGAATTTCATTTTGACTCTTGATGGTTATGCCCATTATATATTATCAGTCAATAAACCCTCCAAGCAAAAGATTTTACATTATGCAAAGCATAATCTCATCATCAAATAAAAGCTCAAACTCATATATCCCTCACTGTGTATATTTTTAAATGCCATATATATGTATATATGCATATATATAAATCTATAGGATAATAAAACTACATAATGGGATAGATGCTAGTATTATTTTCCTCTTTTAGATCAGGAAACCATGGCACATGGAAGTTAACTAATTTCATCAGAGTGACAGATTTAAGAAATGGTAGAGCTGGAATTTGAATTTCAGGTAGTTTGGCTAAGAGTCTGCCACTTTATAGTCTGCCCAGTGATAGTGATCAACCTTAGATAATTATAATTAACAAACTTGACTACAGCCTCCTGTTTCACAAATAATTTTTCTAGTCTATGAAATATGGAAACATATCTAAAAAATGGAAAAGAAAAATAGTCTTAAAATCAAAACTTTATCAACCCAAAAACTAATAGAGATATTTTGCTAGTTAGAATTTTGTCAAGGGTTAAAAATTTTTAAAAAGATGGTCATAATAATTTAAAAAGTACTTAGCATTCACGGGAATACAGCATTTGAAGGCATTTTTAAAATGTACTGTTAGTCTGCACCAGTGGTCTCACATTATAGCTTAATTGCAAATTCTCAGCCCCAATCAGTACTTAATGAATCAGAAACTCTAGGTGTATGACCAAACCATTTGTGCTTTAACAAGCACTTCAAGTGATTCAGATGAACACTCAAGTTTGGCAACTTGTTGTGTTCAGGTGTTGTGTTGTGTTGTTTTACACACAACAATATGATTCAGTGATGGGGCCCATTCAGAAACATAAAAAACACACAAAGTTTAAGTAGTTTAGAGATGAGCAGAGTCTCATTTTTAGCATGGCCTGGCACGCCAAATGAACGGGTGTTTGTTTTAATAATCTGAGTTAATAAAAAAATTGTAAGAATTTGAACTTCTAAACTGTGTGAAGTGGAAAGAAAAGTGTAAATTGTGGAGTTGAGAAGGGGGGTGGAATTTAGACAGACCAGAGACAAAAGGGAAATTATGATGGGCTATGAAGGCATTATAGGAAAATCTAATGGAAGTTCAAAAGATGAACGCTAAATTAGCTTAGATAGTGAGACCATATATTCAATTACCAAAAGCCAAGGCGCCCAAGTTAAGAACCTAACTCCAATGTATAAATACTCGTTGTGAATGCGTTAGTGAATCACTGTCTCTTTCTGGGCCTTAGTGTTCTTATTTAATACAGTGATATCAAAACCTAATGCACACATTTTGAAAAGATTAAGTTATATGTGAAGAGCTCACCATAGTTTATGGCACATAACTAAACCCATCCTCCATTAGATTCTCCTTATAATATAAACAGAACCCATCCCTCATAGTGATGAGTGAGGCATTAGAAATCAAGTAACGATATTTATACTCTACTTACAAACGTTTGGGGTTAGATATTAGTGATATCAATTTAGTTTGAAGATATTATTTTAAAATGTTCTGATGTTTCCAAAGGTAAAATACATGAAAAAATATAAAAGCTTTTTTGCCTGAACTCTTTTGATAGTGGAAGCAAAGAGATATTTGACTCAAATTGCTTTACTGTCTAACCTTATTCTCCACTTGCCATCTGTTCACAGTCTATACTTTAGTAGAATGTATGGCTTGCCTGATTCCAAAATGGAAATGTAGAAGCAAGACCTAATGTATACATGAATGACAACAACTAATGTAATTGAATATTCACTGTATTATAGGATCCAAAGCTGAGTATTAACACATTTAATCCCTGCAACTCTATTAGGAGATAACTTTTATGTCTTTTTCATGGGTGGGTAAACTATGGCAATAGGGAGTTAAGTCTCCAAAAAAGATACAGTCAGTGAGTATTGGAGCTGGGTTATAAAATCAGGCAGTTAATCTCCAGAATCTATGTATTTAACCACTGTGCCATGATTCAAGACACTTGAAATAAGGATGTTTACAAAGTAATATTGATTCATACCCATAATAGCAGTGCAAGTATTGACATAACATTCAGGACATCTGTTCAAATTTAGATTTCCATATCATGCAGATGTAGTACAGAATGCTAGAGGCAGGCTAAGATTAGACTTGGCTAACTGATTATTGAAATAGTGACGTCTCATCTTAAAGAGTTAATTATACGTTTTATTTTATCACTGAAATAAAAATCCCTTTCCCATTTTCATTCCGACTGTTTGTTTCTGAGCTTTAGTTTTTAGATGTAATCTCTGAGGAGCTGAAAATGGTAGACCATTAACCATTTACTTATTTTTAAGTAAGTGGTTCACAAGAAAATTTATGTTATAAATCTTGCCTCTCTCTAATGGTTAATTTCATCAAATGGGTTAAATATAGTAAATAATACACAAAACCAGTCCAAATGGAGAGATGCACCTCTTAAAGAAGAGGCTGAAAGGAACATTTCCATAGTGACTTTTATCTCCTCTTTTATAATGTAGGCACTAGACCAACACCCACAATCAGCGTCTTTCCTACATTGCCTGGCCAATTTTTACCTTTCA
Organism: Leucopleurus acutus; assembly: GCF_964270905.1. Classification (NCBI taxonomy): domain Eukaryota; kingdom Metazoa; phylum Chordata; class Mammalia; order Artiodactyla; family Delphinidae; genus Leucopleurus; species Leucopleurus acutus. The sequence continues at coordinate 152,878,249 of NC_139146.1, read as the reverse complement.
ATATTTATGTCAAAGGACATTTCGGAGCCTTCATGTAGACTAAATTTAAATTGTAAAAGAATCTTATAAAAGCAAATGTTTCTCAAGCTGGCAGATGGAAATGAATATACAAAGATCATCTTTTTTTTTTTCTTTTTTTTTTTTTCTCAATTGGGACAGAATTGCCCTCATTTCTTTACCTCTCAAGTAATGCTAACTTTTAATGTAGATTTTGTTGCATTAAAACTTTGATAAATTAGCACTTTTAAGTGACTGAAATAGTAAATGGAAATTTAAAGTTCATTTCTATTAAGTTTCAGTCATATTTTAAATCAGAAAATGCCATGAAAAATACTAGTCTTTAAAAATGTGAGCAATAAACTGAGTAAGCATGACTGTATTCTTCAGGTAGAATGAATATCTTTAATATAAACAACTATTTTATTTAATTTTCATGAGATTCCAAACAATCCCCCCCAAAATAAATCAGTGACTATTGTGAAATATATTGTGGTATATATTTAAGTAGTTGATAAGTTTATCAAAGTTTATGTGAATACATTGTTTAGTTTCTTTTGATAGGAGTTTGGAAATACTGAAAAACATTAGAAAATAAAGATAAATGACAGTGGATATGTTTCATTAAGCAGCTGCAGGGATTGGTATTAGGTGAGAAAAATGATATGCCTGTAATATTATGGAGATGAAAAATTTTAAAAAGCAGCATTTTTGCAGTCCCAGTTTAAAAAAAAGACTTTTTTGTAAATATCTTAGTTTTTAGATTTTGTTATCCATGCATTTTTTTTTTTTTGTAGGAGGGAAAGTGTTTCTGGGAGGACAAGACTGATGCATAAATTATATAATTCCTCTATGAACTATATTATTCCTTCTTCTTAATCTTTTCATGGCTAGTCTGCAGCATCGCTGGCAAATAGTAGGGGTGACATTTGGTTTTATGTATTCACTCAATGCACATTTACTTTGTGGAGACATAAATGGGGTCTGACCATCTTTCTCTCATTTTTATGTTTTCTGGGGTCCGGAATTTTCTTTAGAGGAGATCTCAGAGAAATATGAGAGAGAAATCATTTCTGCAATACCAAGAGATCCTTCTGTTTTATCCCTCTATGTTCCTGATGGGAAAGCAAAGTCCTTCCAGACTTTCTAGGGCTCAGATTGCAAATCTCTTATCCAGGACAGTCTTCGGTTTCAAACATACTGTAATCAAAATTTTCAATATGACTGATACATTCTTGTGAAACTGTAGTTGAGTATATCACTTTATGACTGTGTTGTATAAATATTTATAAGTATCTTTCCTAGCTGATACAGTATGTATGATAAAAATAAAAAAGCCTTTGGAGAAAAATGCCTCTACATAGCAGGCATTCCATCAAGTTCCTTGAACACCCGATGAGCTTTGACTGAAATGTCTGAAGGACAGATTAAAAAGAGATTCCTGTTGTGCCTCTCTTGCTCATGTCTTCCTTATCCTCAGCAAATAAACTGAAGGATATGGCATTTTTGGAGATCTTTCTCCTTGTGTGCACAGTATTCAAGGGTAGAATCTTACTTTGTGGTGGTACTCCATCTATGACAGGAGTAAAATCATGCAGTCATCCAAAGGCCTCATGTGTACACTTTTAAACATATTTAGATAGTGTGCTATTCTTTACATATAAAGGAGACTCTTTGAGTCAATCTTCAGTGTTTTCTTGATTAGGAAAATAATGGATTCTTTGGATTCTCCCTTCACATGTGCTTAAAATGCAACCACATTTGTTTCTGTTTGTTACATGACTGAAATAGGTCTGCTTTGGTCACAAAATGGAAGATGGTTAACTGGCTCCGAAAATTAGTCATAGGATATTGATTGTAGTCACATTAGTCTAAGAATTCCTAAAAACAGGTAGTATAAAGGTACTCTGTGTGTGTGTGTGTGTCTGCGTGTGTGTGTGTGTGTGTGTACTGATAATATTTTCTAAATCTAACACAGTGAACCCATTTATAATTTTCTAAACCAGAGGACTTTGGCAAATGATGAGTGAGGCAGTGCTGTCAGGGGAAATGATGTGGAGCTCTCACTTTGCTCTACTCTACGGCACATCCATCTCGTTAGGTAAAAAGAGGTAATAAACTTTACTGTGTGAGCAGTTTTCTTAAGCCTATATGTTCCATCCTTCCAAATCTTATGGTATTAATTATCTTTATTATTAGACCAATACCTAGGATGCTCTGCTGTATATTAAGCAAAATTTAAATGCTGGCAGGTGCTATGTTTCAAAGAGCGTCTTTAATTCATGTCTTGCTGCTGGTAAAGTACAGATGACAACACAAATGCTGTTATTAAAAAGAGGAACTCCATTCATATGTGGATGGGAAGACTAAAAAAACTCATTCTGTACCATCTCTAATGATTTTCATGGCATTATTGAGCAGAAGGATGCCTCCTGAATCCATTCTTAAAGATAGCTGAGTTGTATATATTTTGCGGCAATAGCTTTAAAATAATTTTTGAAACTTAATAATTCACTATCTGTGAAAGATTGTTTTGTCCTATTATTTATACTAAGAATCCACAGAGAGAATTAAGGTATAAGGCACATATATTGAGTTTTGATATCCTAGTATCTAGTATATTTTATACTTGTTGGTTTACAGATCCAAAAGTGAATTAGTTTGCAGCTGTACTGAAGAGAATGCTGCATGAGTTCTGCATAAGGCATTCCAAAAATCACTTAAACCTTTATTCTATTTCTGTGCCTGGGAGCGCTCAGTGTTTATCACTGACGTTGTGATTGATTAACTGGCTAAAATTAATCATCTAGCATAACAAGCTTCAGAGTCATGCTTGAAATCCATATAAAAAGAATTCATAAAAATAAAACACTGGAACTTAATAGGTTGTAACGTTTTGAAGAAAGGTAATATACAATATACAAAAGACAATATGTGTATTGTCTTTTAATATCTATGATCCTGTGAAACAATGATGATCAAATATTCTGTTACTGACACTGACTCTTCATAATGGTCAAATTTCAAAGTTTCAAGTTTCAAAATATTCAAAAACACTCATGGTGGTGACAATCACTTTTAAATATAACAAGTAAGTTTGCATGAACCGATGCTTTTCTCCATGCAAAGCTAGTGATCAATAATTTATAGAAAAATTATAGTAATAATATTTTAATAATTTCCAATTGCTGCCCTAACAAATTATTACAATTTAGCCAGTATAAAACAACTCAATTTTATCATTCCACAGTTTCTCTAGGTCAGATGTCCGGGTCTAGTATAGTTCAGCTGGGTCCTCTGCTATGAGTTTCTCAAGGCTTAAATCAAGGTGTCAGCTGTGTTGCAGGCCTATCTAAAGGCTCTATGGATAAATCTACTTCCAAGCTCATGCAGGCTGTTGGCCAAATTCAGTCCTTGAAATTGTAGGACTGAAGTTTCCTTGCTGTCACTTTTAGCTCCAAAGGCCTCTCTGTTCTCAGCACTCAGCAATGGCACTTCAAATCCTTCTGATGCTTCATATCTCTCTGATGTTCCCTTCTGCTGCTTCTCTCTGATTTCTGGATTAAGGGCCCTTGTGACTAGTTAACCCCATCCAGATAATGCAGTGTACTCTCTCTACTTTTAGGACCCTAATTATAACTATATTGTCAGTATTCATTTTGCCGTTTAATATAACTTATTAACAGAGTCCATGGATTGGATGTGGGTGTCTTTGGGGGTGAGGGAGAGTTTCTGCCTACCACAGAATTTGGGGGGTTATTTTACATATCCAATTTTTTACAATTGAATTACTTCCACCATATTTTATTTTCAAATTCCAATTACTCACTGAAGTTTATCAAAAAAAAATGTGCCAAAATATATATTGAGCAGTTCCTCTTATGACCAGATATTTTCTGCACAATTATCCTTTTTCTTCAAAGTGAAAAACAGCTATCATACTTCCGGTATTTGTGAGATAATTCTTAAAAATATGGGTGGATTTTTATTATTTTTTAAATAAAAATTAATAGATAATAAAGATTTGCTGAGTGGCACAGATGGCTGGAGGGTCTTGAAGAGGTGTGCTTAATGTAAATTGCAAAACTCAAATCAGGTTCTTAATAGAGAAAAAGGTTCATTGTTTACTTGGGTAAATACCAGAGGAGACTGGAAGAGAAAACGCAGTTAATTTAAAAATTATCTAAATATAGAAATCTAAGATCCATTGACACTGAGGCGGTCAAAGGAAGGTTCCAGAGGTCATTCCTAACCTTTATAGTTTATAAGTTTGCTACGTGAACAACACTATTTTAGCACTTTACACATATTAACTCATTTAATCCTAAAATTTAATCCTATGAGGTAGGTGTAACTATTAAACTAAATTTTATAGATGAGAAACTAAGCCAAAGAGAAGTTACTTTTACACAAATTAGACAATAAGTAATGGTAGCACTTGGAAAAACAACCAGCTTTAAGTCATGTAAAATGTTTCTGTGGATATGTTTGTGTTTGTGTCCATCTCTCCCACTGCTGTACCACCACTGGCCATTTTAGTCCATCAAGGACTCTAAGAAGGGCCATGAGGAGATGGAGGAAAACGTTGAATGTATCAGTCCGAGTAAGGACGGCTTGAAAAGGAAAAGTGTCCGACAGTGAAAGGCAGATATTATGAGGAAAAGACTAAAAATAGCTGACAGACATAGCAAGATTCACATCAGTGATGACCTTAAAAAAGCCTTGGAATAGTGGGAATAAAATCAAATTGAAGCTGGTTGACCCCTGAGTTGATCAGAGGTGGTTAAAAACAGTTGGGAGTGGCTATAAAAGGGATTTTTAAAAAAAGTTTAGTAGTCGAGAGAGAGGAGTGTTTAAGGGTGGTCTCATAAATATTTTACATTCCACAGACTAGCTAGATAGACAGACGCATGATAGACACATTAATATGCTTGATTTCTAATTGGAAGAAGAGTAGAATAAATTTAAGTAGGGGTTCCAGAAAGGGATGTGAGCTGGCACATAGGTAGAAAGATTATATTTCAGTTAGGGGACTATTTTCTATTACAATAGGAGGCAATCAGAAGCAAGGAGTCTTGATATAGGTTAATCAGTTGGTTTACAGGCATAAAATTGATGACAATGATGTTCACTCTGAATGATAAATCAAGGCCATTTACTAAGAGTGTATGAAGAAAAAGGAGACAATTTGAAATAGTTGCTGTGGAATATGAAACCAGAGATAACTTGCAAAATGTAGAAGCATTGCCGCTGGACAGAATTAATACTCAAATTGTGGCTGAATTTGTGATGTGGATATTTTGTGAGATTTTTGATACTGTAAAGACAGGGGTCAGCAGACATTTCTATCAGGGTAATATAGTAAATATTTTATGATTTGTGGGTCATAGGTCTCTGTAGCAACTTCTCAATTATTGTTTTAACATGAAAGCAACCATAGAAAATACAGGAATAAATGGGCATGGCTGTGTTCCCATAAAACTTTATTTGCAAAAATAAGTGGTGGGCTAGATTTAGCCTATAAGCCATAGTTTACAGACCTTTGCTTGGCAGGAATGTATATCCATTTGGTTGTAAATAAGGAAGCACCTGAGAAGAGTGTGCCAATCAGTGGACAGGATGGGCAATAAGACACGGGGCTGAGAATAGAGGCAAAATTGTGCTAAAAGTGTTGACCATGTTGAATGGACTGTGTTGGAAATAAGAGCTAATTAAACCAGGGGCTTATATACAGGGAGAAATTAAAGGAACCAAAAATCACAGGGGACACATAACGTGTGTGTTGTGTGTTACTGGGTAGAAGAAAGGGAAACAAAAGGCTACATGAAACAGAATACAGTAAAATCAGGCTACAACAATTTTCTACCTATGTGACTGATGAAACAATTATCTTTTTTGGCAGTGTAGTGAAGAAAGAAAATAATCTAAGTGTTACAACGTCCAGAGAAAAGGATTGATGGGAAATTAAAGTAATGCAGGCAGAAAATAAAAAATAGTGATAAATAGATGAAAGATAGATAGATTGAAGTGTATGATAGCAATGTAAAATAGTTATATAAAGTTTCCTCCAAAATTTAAGCATCAAATTACCGTATGATACAGCAATTCCATTTCTAGGCATGTACTCAAAGGAAACGAAAGCAGGAACATGAAGAGATATCTGTACAGCCATGTTCATAGAAGCTATATTCACAATAGCCAAAAGATGGAAACAGCTGAAGTGTCCATCAATAGATAAATGGATAAACAAGATGAACTATTATGTCATATACAAAAACTTAACACCAAATGGATCAAAGACCTAAAACTATAAAACTCAGAAGAAAACATTGGGGAAAAACTTCACAACTTTGGATTTGGCAGTGATTTCTTGGATATGACACCAAAAGCACAGGCAAAAAAGTAAAAATAGATGAATTGGACTATATCAAAATTAAAAGTGTGTGCATCAAATAACACAATCAACAGAGCAGAAAGCAAACTTACAGAATCAGAGAAAATATTTGCAAATCATATATCTGATATGGCATTAATATCCAGAATTTATAAAGAACTCCTACAACTCAATAACAAAAATGAAAATAACCCTGTTAAAATGGACAAAGGACGTGAAGAGGTATATTCCCAAAGATGATAAACAGATGCCAACAAGCATATGAAAAAATGCTCAACAAACTAATCATTAGGGAAATGCAAATCAAAACCACAATATGACACCTCACTCCCATTGGAATGGCTACTATATATGCACACACACACATATACACACACAACAACCAAAGTTACGGCCAGGATGTGGAGAAATTGGGACACTTGTAAACTATTGGTGGGAATGTAAACTGGTACCGCCACTATGGAAAGCAGTATGGATTTTCCTCCAAAAATTAAAAATAGAACTACCATATGATCCGGCAATTCTACTTCTGGGTATATATTCAAAATAATTGAAAGCAGGGTTTCAAAGAGATATTTGTTGCATTACTTACAATAATTAAGAGGTGGAAGCAGCTCAGGTGTCCATAGATGGATTTACAGATAAACAAAATTTTGTCTGTACATAGAATGGGATATTAGCATAAAAAAGAAAGAAATTCTGACACATGCTACGATGTGGATGAACTCTGAAAACATTCTAAGTGAAATAAGCCAGCACAAAGGACAAATGTTACATGATTCCACTTAAATGTAGTACCTAGAGTGGTCATATTTATAGGAAAAGGAAGTAAAATGGTGGTTGCCAGGGGCTGAGGACAGAGGGAAATGGGGAATTAGTGTCTATTTGGCATAGATTGGGGAAGATGAAAAATTCTGGAGATGGATGGTAAGCATGGTCGCACAATAATGTGGGTGTGCTTATGAACTAGAACTGTACACTAAAAAATGGTTAAAGTGGTAAATTTTATGTTTTCTATATTTTATAACAAAAAAATAAGAATTCTAAAGAGTCTAAATATTTTGGTCACTGACTAATAGGCTCTGAAGTTAGGAGATGTAAGTTTGAGTCAAAATATCATTGCTTACAGATTGGTGAACCTGGACAAGTCAATTAGCCTAAGTCCCAGTTACCATATTTATAAATGAGAATAATATTAAAACGTAAACCATGATGGTGTTGTGAATGAGACAGAATGAGATAATACATTTGAAGTACTTAGCACAGCATGTGGCACATGGAAAGAAATCAATACAAATTAATTATTATTGGTTATTATTACTATTATTTCAAGCTCCTGAGACTAAGATGTGTACACTGATGATAAAACTACTAAAATACTTAGAAAATGCAAGGGAAGAAAAATGAATGTTATGCAGAATGAGGGATGCATTCCCTTTTGAGTAGCCAAAAAAGAAAGCTGTAGAGATGTCTAAAAGGAAACTGGGAACTCAGAACCAGGTGTGAGAGAAAGTTCCTGACCAGGGACATTAATTTGGCGGCTGTTATGGTAAAATGTTTCCATTTCCTAAAAAGCTACATTGTATAAATAGAAAGAAATAGATTAAGACTTCTAATTCTACTACCAGTGTGACCTTGAGTATTTACTTAAAATCCTAGTGACAGAGATAAAACTTAATAGCTTTGTTATAAAATTAATTGATATACTTAATTATTAAAATACTAATCAAAATATAATTTATATAATATAACGGTAATTTATTTAAACCCCTTAACATACAGAAGGTACTTAGATGTAGCTATGACAAAAGTAATAACTGTTGACACAAACACTTGATAAGCATCCGATAATAATAACAAAACAACAACAGCAACAAAATAAAAGTATCACCACCAAGAGTAGCTACCATCTGAAGGCACGAAGCACTCATTGTGTAACTGGTTAGCCCTGTCCTAAAGATTTCTCATAAATTTTCTCCTTTAATCTTCAAAAACCTCTGTGACCTATTTTTACTCCTCTCCATCATTTTTATGAACAGGTAGTACAAAGTGACTAAATAGAGAGGGGATGAGAAACACGAGTGGTGTCCTGAGAAAGGAACAGTAAGAGAAGGAGTGAGAGGATTTGAAGAAGGAACAGCTTTGGTGTCCAAAGGAGGATTGAACAAGAGCAACCTCACTGACTCAAACTAGGAGAGAGTTAAAAATCTATAAACCATATAATTTTTTGTAGGATAATCAAAATATAACATTATTTTATAATGATATGTTTAAAATGTTTTCCTTTCACGTAGATGCCAAGCACTTGAACTATTGAGTGAGTTGTACACTGTGACAGCATTTTAATGGACTTTCTATATACATGACAATTGAATATAAATTTCCCTCACTCAGCTTTCACTGTAAAAAGCTACGGAGTTAATCTTAAAATGACTCTACTGAGAAAGGAGTGAATTTTGTGTACAACATGTTTGAAAGCATAGAGATGAAATCACAAATGAAATGTTGACCTCAAATTTTACTTGATGTTCAAATCAAGACATGGCTTGAAAAAATAAAAATATGCCATTAATCATGGCTAATCTTTGAAACCACGGAGACCAGAATAAAGATGTCATTATTCTGTTGTAAATCAGCAAATTTCATGCACAACAATTTATATAAATATTTAATATTACACACAATGTGCCGTAGCATCAAATATTTATCTTAGGAATTAAAGATAAACACCGAATTTATCTAAAATAAATAATTATTTCCAATTGGCCCTCAGGGCTGCCTCACTGAATACAAGTTAAAGGCTCTGAGGATCACTATACATAAAGCTAGGTCTACGCTATGAATATTTCTTTCATTTTTTAAAATTTATTTTATTCAAGTATAGTTGATTTATAATCTGTTAATTTCTGCTATACAGCTAAATGATTCAGTTATACATATACATATATATACATATATATATTCAGTTTTATATATATATATATATATATATATACACACATTGTTTTTCATATTCTTTTCCGTTATGGTTTATCCCAGGATACTGAATATAGTTCCCTGTGCTCTACAGTAGGATCTTATTTTTTCTCCATTCTATATAGAATAGTTTGCATCTGCTAGCCTCCCAATCCATCCCTCCCTATGAGTATTTCTAACTAACTGGTTAAGTATTAAAGTAATACTTGATAACAGTCCCTGGGAAATGTTTGAATATAATATTAATGAGAAATATTCCTCTCAGAATCCTAGAACCTCTGTTTTGATAAAACAGCAATGTCGCTGAAAATTCAATAGATGTTATAGAGAAATTTGTTACCAAACTGTGTTTTAGGCAACATTAGTTCTATAAAATACTAATAGAGGTTTCATTAAAAAAATAGTTTGTGGGACAGATATATTTGGGAAATAATGAAGCAAACATCCTCAAAGAGATTTTTTTAGACCTTTTAAAAAAGGACTGTGAGTTTTCAAGTGAGGATCACATAGATGCAGTTTTCACCATTTTCCTTGGTCACAGAGCTGGTGTACATGTACTGTGATGCGTGGCTAAGAGCTGAACTCTGGGACCACACTGAGCTGAGACAAAACCCAGCCCTCTCATTTTTTAGGTATAAGACTGCAGATTGCTTAACCTCTCTTTCTCTAAATTTCCTCCTAAAATTAAGGAAAAAGTCCATACAAATCAGTCAAACAAAACTAACACATGAGGTTCTAATGAAGACTGAAAATTATATTTTGAGGATTTAAAGTATGATCTGGCACATAGGACACCCCCATTAACATTTGGTTCTTGTTACAATGGGCTAGGAATTGAATGTCTGTGTCCTCCCTCCCCCACATTCATGCACTGAAACTCTAATCTCCAATGTGATGTTATTTGGGGATGGGACCTTGGAGAGGTAATTAGGTCATGAGGGTGGAGTCTTCATGACTGAGATTAGCTCCCTTATAAAAAGAGAAAAAAGACCTCTGTCTCTCTCCTCTTCCTCTCTCTCTTTCTCTCTCTCTCTCCCTCCCTCCCTCCACAATGTCAGGCTATAGTAAGTAGGTGGCTATCTGCAAACCAGAAAGAGGACCCTCACCAGACACCAAATCTGCTCGCATTTTGATCTCAGACTTCCATCCTCAGAACTGTGAGGAATAATTATTTGTTGTTTAAACCACTCAGTCTTGGTATTTTTGTCATAGCAGCCTGAAAGAAGACACGGATTCCTGGGAGCATCTCTGAGGAGCAGTGCACCAAAGTACACACTCTGTTTGAGCACATTTCACCAATGTACTATTCTACATTTTCAACAATATTAGCCCAGCCTTTGTTATCACTTAAGCTGCCCTTGGCGGATCCTTGAATGGGTGATTTAAGGAGTGATCATAGATGTAAATCTTTAGGTGCAAGGGAATAATTTCATCCAAACAAGATACCAAATCTCACCAAAACGGATTCTGTTCCAGAAGTAGGAGGAGCCACTAAGAAAGTTTTCTCAGGTCAGAGATCCTGTTTAGATGAGTCATGGACTCTAATAGGTATTTTGACAAGATTAGGGGAGTGGGGATATGAGACTATGGGTGATTCTTTAGAATCACACAAGGCCACGCCAAGGCCACATTTCATAAATACGCTAAACTGTGAACAATTAAACAGCTTAAATGTAATAAAATGTTACTAGAAGCAGCATGTTGTAGTAGAAAGAGAATGCAGAACCAAGAATCAGCTACTTACTTATGAAGTGATTGTGAGAATGTTTTATTTCTTTGAATCCTAACTTTCATTTTGAGGTTGTTGTGAGTATGTCTAGTTGGTCTTTCCCCTCTGTGAACCCTCAGCATTTTGTGGGTTACATACTGGTACATTGCATAGCACAAGCTGACTTTTCAAAAACAGAGCACCTCTGGAGACTTCAATGTTTGTTTTTTGCATTTTATAAATATGACCTCCTTAAAAAACACTGCTACCAGAGTGTAAATAAGATAGTGTATTCTAATTATACATAATAATAATTATGATTTTTTTTATTATTCTAGATCAGGCATTGGGCATTAAAGAAAAAGTTTTGGGCAAGATCCCTGGCCCTTACAAAGCTGGAGATAAAAAGATAGTTCAAGTACAAGACATTTTGTTTTAGTTCAGACTCTCTTATTCAATTTTAGTTAAATAGAAAATGCAAATTTTATCTAAAGAAGCCAGTCAATAAAGAAATTTGTCTCTATGTCATGAAGAGGTAATGGAGCACAAAAAAAAAAGAAAAACAGATCAGCAGGTGTTTGGGTAAAGGAAGGTGGGCAGAGAGCAAGTGAGAAAAAGTAAATGATGCTGAAAGAAAGCAAGTAAGCAAGAGAGGGAAAGAGAATGAAAAGTTTGGGAAAGAGAAAGACAGATGGGTGAAGACATAAATATTCACTGAGAGGAGAAGATAGAGAAGGGTAAGAACCAGGAAATTACAGAGAAAACCAGCATGTCAAGAAGGCATCTGTGCATTTTCTGTTCCATGAAAGTCTGTATACATAATCCTGTAGCCTTTAATCTCCAGTTGTTAGTTTACAAAAAGTTCTTCAACTAAGCTCTAGCCAAGAATATACTGCTATGATTTATGGATTCATGGATTAAATCCAGGACCAAACTGGCCTAAAAAGGTTATTTAGCTCATTTCTGGATGGGTTATTGTTTCATGGATGTTTAAATATTTGGACTGATTGTTCTCATTACTGAACCAAATTTGGGTCTGCTCGCCTCCCACACAGTAAAGCCAATTTACGGATACCGATTGTGGTGAAGCCTTTATTGCAGGTGCCAAGCAAGGAGTTCAGGATGGCTCATGCTCAAAAAGACTGAACTCCCCAATGGGTTTCAGCAAAGCATTTTTAAAGGCCAGGTGAGGGAGGTCACAGGGTATGTGATCAGCTCTTGCACAATTCTCTGATTGGTTGATGGTGAGGTAACCGGGCAGGATAACAGGGGTTAACACATTATCAATCCTTTGGTGCCAGTAGGTCTGGGAGCTATGTACTCATGGTTATCAAGTAGTTAATTTCTTCCATTGGCTGGTGGTTTTAGCATCTGTAAAACAACTCAAGAAATGTGTATCAGATACTATTATCTAGGTCCTTCAGAGAGGAGCTATGGCAGAGGATATAGGGGAAGGGTCTGTCCTGCTAGGTTACTTTCTGGCATCACATAATACTTTAGATGTGTACTAGGTGCAAGTTAACCTTAACTCCAGGTGGCATTCCTAGATAATAACCTGGAAACAGGAGAAAACTGCTCACCATTCATGTTAGGTTGCAATGGACTCAGGAAAGTGCAATTGAAACATGTGCATTGTATAAAGGAATTTTGCGCTGCATATGGCTTTGGTTCCAACCTCTGGCTTAAAATGGTAAAATGCTTCCCACCTCCAAAGCATTTATACACTTACATTTAGTGCAATTGCTTATGCTCTGGTGACAAAAAAAAAAATGTAGAGGTTTGAGTCAATTACGTAATTTTTATTTTATCCACTTTATGAGTTAGACCTTTATTAGTTCTCTAAGATGTGATAGTATTTTCCTAATACTATGGGTTTATAATATTTACCTTGTGTAGAACTAGCATACATCCCAGCACAGATACCAACTATACATTTGTAGGATAATATAGTGCTGTTTTAATTTTATATTGAAAATTTAAGATCAACAGTTGCAGATGATCATGACTGTTGTGAAAATAAATGAAGGAAAACCGCATGAAAAATGGAGTCAGGAAGCCCTGTAGAGAGAGCTCTCAGGCAGGTACCACTCAACACCCCTCCATCACCAATGGGGAGAAGGGAGATGAGAATTATTTTAACAAGGTCTCTTTGTGTACAGTTCTTTGTATAAAATTCTCTTCATCTCAATCCTTGATGATCCTTGATGATAAGAATGTCACTTTTCTTCTGGTCCAAAGGAGGACAGTTTTTCACAGGGAAATTTCATCTCCTGCTTTTAAGAAATGGAAGGAAGATGTCTCCCTGTCCAGCTACAATGCTCTAGCCACCGCTTGCTTGCAGCCAATAAGAAACCACCTCAAGTTTGAACACTTGTTCTTCTCCAGTGAACAATAACCCTCCCCAATTTTCTCCTAAAATTTAATGAAAGTTGACATTCCCTTTGTCTCTTCAGGCTTGCCTGTCCTGACTTGCAATTCTCTGCTCTTCATGAATAAATCCATCTTGCTGGTAAAATAACTTTATTTTTGAGGTTGACACTATCATCTAATAAATAAATTAAAAGATAATTTAAAACTTATTTGTTTGAAACAGTTATAGATTATGTCTGATGATTTATCTTTTCAAATTGTCCATATTAACCATCAAGGTTAAAAAGTCTGTATCCTTTCTAAGCTTTCAAAGCTATTAAATTTTAAATATAATTTACACGTATTTAAAATTTAATTTTAAAACATATTTTTATGTGTTTATTTATTCTTAAATAATTAAGCATTATAATATTGTAAATATTGTATACCTTATATATAATGGTATAATAGAATACTGTTGATGATATGATAGATAAGAATAATTTCAGCTAATGTTTATTACACATATCTGGAAGATAGTATGTTGCCTTTTCTCATTGAAGACATATCAACTTGGAGATAAAGATAATATTTAATTATGCAAATATTTATACCCTAAGTATAAAAATTACCATATTACTATATATTGTTCTATATACAGCAAAATATTTGTCTAGAATTTTAACCCTATGAATACTGACAGCCATTTATTGCTTTTTTTTTTTTACAAATAATAAAACTGGCAATTTGATTGTCCCAAAACAAGATCTATTTATCACTTATATTCATCATAACACAAGTGACTGTTTATTCAGCTCCCCAAATAAATCGTCAGTATAGTTTCCAATTAGGATTATTAAAAATAATTTCCTAACTAGGAGTCATTTTGTAGTACCTTATTGTTTCAAATCTGAATGGTTTCAACATTGTTGAATAACTGATATAAGCAGCAAATTATTTAGTATAGTTCTTGTTAATGCATTTTATACATAGTTTTAGACAATTACTGAATTTCATTATGTTATTGGTTTTGCTACAATTACTTCACACATTTATTGAATGGTAATTTGTTAAATGTATCATTTTAAGTAATAGAAGATCAGTCAAATGATATCTTCTCTCCACCTGCACCAAGAACTTAGAAATAAGGGAAAAAATGGTGTCTTAAAAGCAGGTACTTTTGCTGAAACAGCAACTTTTATGGAACACAAACACGTGGAACGTTAGCAAACTGGCATCAGTCCTGTGGGCTAGATTAATGGGAATAATTTACGCATAGATGAACCCACTGGGATGTGGTCCTAAATCAGGCAAATGAAGGCTCAGAGTGGACTCAACTCTGGATACTGCAAATGAACTGAGGTGATGGCATTAGTCAGGCTATCACTCACCTCTTCCCTGAGACAGGTATTTATCACCATGCAGGTTGAGATGGGTATCATGTGACATTTTTTCCATATTTGGGCCTTAGAGAATATTTAATTTTAAACACTATTTAATTTTAAATTTTAATTAAACAATATTTAATTTTAAACACTATACATTTAATTATACATGTCTTTATTGAGTATAACCACATCATGTTTAAATAAGTTTCTATCACTAATGTGTAAAACTTAATTTCCATAGTTACATATCTTTATGTTGTAAAAATTCAAGTAGCAATGGAAGTGTTCATCCATTATACAGGAGTATGTCCACAATCAGAGAAGAGTCTTCTTTCAAATTTATCTTTTGGTTTACAGTTACAAATTTACAATTGTCACATATATTATAATTTGGTTTACATTTTTACTACAGACTAAAGATGATGCCATCCTGCTCACCTGGTTCCAGATGAAGCATGGGACAAAATTCAAAGGGCAATGACTAGGCTTCAGACCTTGAGGGAGGCTACGTTATTCTTTGAGATATTTTTATATAGAGGTTAACGAGGGGTCTAACACTGTGACTAATATATTTCATGTAATTAAGCAGAGTCTATCCACTTACCCTCCTCCACCGTCCAAGTCATAGTGCCCATAGAGTGCTGAGCACTGTACATACATTCTGACTGATTGGCTTTTCATAGAGACGGACAATATTAAAATAATTAATTTTATATATCAAGTATATTGCAATATCAAAATAAGTTACTTGACATATCACCTATATTAGCAATAATTAATTTTAAAGGCTCTAAATTACCCAGGATTATGCTCTAACTTTGCTGATATCCAACTCTGAGTAATCATGTAAGAAGACAGGCCAAAATTATAATACCATACTAGTGGAGTAATCAGAGCAAAATAGGGTGTGTCTTTGCTATAACCAAGAAGAGTTCAAAGGTCACACATATGGAACAAGTTGAAGAGTTCGATCAAAGGTATAGATCATAACAAAGAAGACACAATATATTGCGGGCCAAAGTTGGAGTTGGAAAAAAAATGTGGAAGATTAAGTTGAAAGCCAGTTTGGACTGGAGTCCAAAAGCTAATTTGAAAAGTGGATTTGAAAACTGGATTTGGAGTCCATAAGCTAATTTGAAAAGGCATTTCTTGAGCTGTTCTTTCAAAGTCTCTCAATAATACTGGTGTAGAGGACACACAAATGTTGTAACCTCAGGGAAGGAAATTTAATAGCTTATTGGGATCAGTGAAAAGACCTATTCAAGGATTAGGCTTGAGATAAAAAAATAAGTTTGCAGAAATATTGCTTAGGTAAAAAAATAGTGAAAAATGCTTTTTGAAAAGGAGGCTTTAGGGGAGAAAATAAAGTACAATATATAACTTTGTAACTAGGGAAAGCCAGCCTAGAACAATGGAGATGGAGCAGGAAACGTTTAATAATAGCCTGGGTTGAGACTCTGCTGGATTCTACACTGATGAAATGAGGCAGTTGACTGGGATTTGTAAACAGGAAGATAATCTGTACTCTTATTTTGCAAAATATCCTCAACACTTTTAGCAGTTTATTTTTTTTTATTAAGTGTTTAATAGTATTTTAAAAACAATTTTCAAATTTTATAGAAATTTAAATGGTGATGGCCGCACAATGTACCTGCAAATTGAATGTAAAGGACTCTGTGTGTGTGTGTGTGTGTGTGTGTGTGTGTGTGTGTGTGTGTGTGTACTTTCAACTAAAAGGGTCTGGGATCATAAGTACTTTTAAATTATTTCAATTCTCTTAAATAATTAGATCTTAGTTTGCATTGGAAATCTTAGAAGAACGCATGACTTTTCTAGTCAAGGAAAAATCCCTTTTCCTTTCAGGGCTTTCTAAAATTTCAGTGTATTTTGAGCTAATGGGAATTGCCCCAGAACTAAATAACATCTGCTCAGTAATTACAACAGCCTTTGCTGTATGATTTTTGTGTCTACGGATGGGTGTCTTTTTAATCTGTTTACCTATTGTTTTTGCTGGATATATTTGGTGTCTCAAGAAAACTGTAGCTTCCTTAAATGCTCAGATTTTAATTTTTGAGGGGAAACACCCTGAATAATTATTTTGCTCCTCACATTCTTAAGGCTTAATAAAAACTTTAGTGATGAAAAGTAAAAAGAGATGCATATGTTGAAATAAAGAACAATTTATAGTACAATTTATTCTAAATATTAATGCTATGGCTTATATGCATGCATCTCCCTATTGCAATAAAATATACTATTAACCTTAATTTTCTATACCTTAATATATTAACTAATGCATTTGTCTAATAATAATTACAAAGTTAATGATATTTTTGGTAAAATACATTTCTTTGTGTTTCATTATAAGTACTGAAAGACTAGAATTTTTCAATATTCAAAAAGAGCTAAAAAAAGTCTATTAAAAATAAGCAATAGCTTTCTCTGTCAAATAACTTACTCAGCAAACAACAGGCAATTTGAGCTGGTTCCTTTCATTTTATGCAGTAATAGTCAAAATACTTCCGTGACATTTTGTTTTGTATAACTAACATAAAGAGGGTTTAGAGTTTCTCAAATTTAATCTTTAGTTTCCAGTTTTCATCATCTACCTGTCTTTCTCTGTGGATTTCCAACATTCTAAAATGAAGTATTTGCATTTTGTGATATACATAGAATGTGACCTTTTTAGAAAAACTACATCAATCAGATATACTGTAATTTCTTTTCAAGCCATTGCATCAAACAGGAGGAAATTATGAACTAGAAAAAAACCCCAAATTAGTTTTGATCATTTCAAAATACATTTTAACTATTGCAAGCTCCTTTGAAATTTATGTAAAAATGGCATATTCTAATAAAGTTGGCATGATAAATATGTGATTAAACCATAGTCCTCAATAATCGTAATTCAGAGGAAAATTTAGTTCCCATCTTCTGAGTCAATTTGTTCTCAAAATATTATGTCTATATCAAAAATTGATATTTTGGAGTTTTTTGTCATAATATGATGGAGAAAAGTAAAATTAAAGTCATGGAAGGAATTTAAAAAAAATGTATATAGCGATTTTCTCTAAAGGACATTGAAGACTCTTTAGTTCCATTAAATTGCTGGAATAATCCTTTACTCTATTACAGTATGTTTTTAAAGTGGAAAGTAATATTTGTTTCCTGATGCTTTCCAAAACTTGTTCTCAATAATACAAAGGAGCAAACCATTTACAAAAAATTACCAGAATTTCCTCTTATACTGCCTACTATTTCAAGTAATATCAATTGATAGAAACATTTTCTAGCTTAAAAAAAATAAGATTAGAAAGCATTACTGGCAGATAAAGATTACAGGAAGTGATTTATTACATAATTTTCCCCTAGATTCCAGGAAGAACACTAATGAAAACAATGAGATGAGAAAAAAAAAATTCAAAATCACCATTAAGAACTTTTGGGGATTCTCAGGGTTCAAATAGATGTATTTTAACGATGAATTCCAACATACGGCAATCTAATACCACGTATATACATGCGTGCACACACATACATACTAATTTTAATTGAAAAATAGGTAATAGCTGTTCACCAAACCCATTTTCTTTTTTCTTCCTGAATTCACTGTTGTGTGCGGGTTTTTCAAGTTTCCTGTAGTGGGTGTGCTTGACTGACAGCTGATAGGAAATGAATAGAGGTGTTTATGGTGATTCTAGGGGTAGACCCTAAAAGCTGCCCCCGGGTGGTTTCCTTTGCGTGTTACTTTCATAGACCAGCTGCAGATGAAAAGGGGGCACTCTGAAGTCATGATGAAGATAATGAAGTCCTAAGATGGAAGAAACCTGAGTCCTTGAAATACCACTGGGAGGAAAACAAGTAGCCCTTCAGAAACGTGTTTTTGATTTTATATAAGCAAGAAAAAAATGTCTATCATATTTAATCTATCACAGTGTTTTTACTTGTTACAATGCCCTAGTGTCAGTTAATTAACATTTCAAGGACTCTTAATTATTAGAATTCAAAGGGTCATTTACAAAAAAACAAAGAATTTACAAATGGAAAATGCATATATTTGTAAACATTCCTGAATAATGATATTTGATTAAACTCAGGTTTAATTAAAGGACAATGAAGAATTAGATGACGAAGATTTCCTAGGTTCTTTTGGGCATGTTAAGATTCACATTTTTAAAAGGGATGTTTTATTTGGGAGAAGGATATTTTTAAACTATGAAAAAGGCATTAACTTTTGAGAAAAGTTATCTGACAGTTTTAGAATCTGTGATTTCTTTCGCTAGACTATATTTTCTTTGAGAGTAAAGTCATATAGTGTTAATCTTTCTAGGCCAGAGTTAAGTTATATTTAGCAACTGATAGATGTTCAATACATTTTATTGAATGATTGAATAAAAGTACGTATTTTGTATCCAACTTTACTTTAGCAGTTATATTTGTTGTGAATCATTAGTACACCACATATTTGCTAGATTTTATAAGATTTTATCTTATAAAGGTGATATGCATGAAAACAGAAAGGAAGATCAACAGAGGGAGAGAGAGACAAATATTTTGATTTGGTCTAGCTAGGGACAGGGGCCAGTTCTATTAAACTCAAGAGTATGTCAAAGGCTGGAGTAGTAGAAGCAGAACATGAGGACCTGTCCTCCACCAGGTCTTTTGGAACTCTGCACTTGGAAGTTGTCAATGGTGGGGAATTTAGAATACTTGAGAAATAGAGTAACTCCAAAGAGGAAAAATTGGAAGTTTAAAACTTTCAGTCACAAAGCACTGAGCTGATCTCTCTGTGCTATGCAGTTGCTTCCAACTAGTTATCTATTTTACATTTAGTAGTGTATATATGTCAGTGCTACTCTCTCATTTTGTGACCACCTAGAGGGATGGGATAGGGAGGTTGGGAGGGAGACGTAAGAGGGAGGGGATATGGGGATATATGTACACGTATAGCTGATTCACTTTGTTATACAGCAGAAACTAACACACCATCGTAAAGCAATTATACTCCAATAAAGATGCTAACAAAAAACAAAAAAAAACTTTCAGTCACATTAGACATCACGAGAAGAAGGAGGAAAGTGAATTCCACCTCCAGGAACAGAGTTCTTTGTGCATTTTAAATTATTTCTTTGCTGATGAAACTTCTGACTAGTGCATTAATGAAAAAATCCTTATAATATAGGTAGGCATTACATGTATCATATCTATAATACTATACATTTTATATGTAAATACTAGCATGTGAGTGTGTATATATATATATAAGTTCTGGTATTTAAAGGCAAAAGCTCTTTAACGTATTAGTTTTAACTCAAAAACAAGCATAGGAAAATATTACAATTTTCCATTTTGGGTGAGAGCTAAAGGAAAAACGAATCAAATAATCATTTTCAGGATTGTCAGTGAATAGAAAGAATTCTGCCTAAACAATAGCAAATCAAAAGATAAACCAAGAGAGAACTAGATTTTTAAGCTGAAAATCAACACAAATCACATTATGATGAATGTATACAATTAACTATGATAGTAGGCAATTCAAATTTATACTGATTTTTCTTCAAAATGATCTCATTTTAAGCATTTCTTATGAATGAAAAATAATTTCCAGTTTTGTTTTGAGCCATCATATAACAAACACCTTGTAAATGAGAAGGAAACAAGAATCCATTTGGCTACTGTGCCAGGATAGACCCTAACAGCAGGGGATTACAATAAAAACCACCTTGATGTTATATAGTTAACATCTGTGCTTTCTAAATGGTAAAGTAAATGAACATAATGGATATAGTTTTGGATTCACATTTTGCCACCCGCCTTTACACAAGCGTATGCAGTGTCTTCAAACCACAGAGCCAAATCTCAGATACATCCTGCCAATTTTCCCTTAAATGGGTGTATGCATCAATGACAAGGAACAAACACATTTTGCAACTTTGTTCACAAGGAAAACACAATAATTAAGTTTACAACAGTGAGAGACTAGACTCAGAAGAATTTTTTGAGATGAATAAAGACAGGAAAGCAAAGATCCAGCAGAATTCCAGAATCAGCTTATTGTTTTAAGTGGTTTTTAAAATATATATAATATAAATATAACAGATTTAAATAACAAAAATATCAGTGGACCTTTTGTGTGATGTGATAACATTCATAGGGATTTAACTTAGGTAAACATATTTGCTATTGTGCAAGCAGAATTCTCTTTGTGGTTACGACTACAGTACAGAGAAAAGTTGGCTACTCATCTTCAGACACATTTTTTGCCTTCGGGAACACCCAGGATACTCCAAGTTGTATACTTTGAAAGTAAGTAAACATGCTGCCAACTATTTCCAGAGATTTTGTTGCCTGTTAGGATATACTTTCCTAGTTCTTAAGGGGATAGTAAGAATTAATAAAGATATCCATAATTAGATTTTTTTAATTTGACTACTTATCAATTTTGTCCATAACATTTAACTTGACCAAAATTACTTTTCCTTGCTTAAATTAAAGATGTTGACAGAACTGAAATTGTATTTGCAGGCATACTTTTGTAGAGGCAGAGCGCTTGATTCTGAGGGAAGTATATCCTATCTTCTCTGTTTACTTGTTTTGTGGCCTAGAGACCTTCTTAAAGTCCCTGGTCTTGAGATTCTCTGTCTACAAAATGAAGGTATCAGTATCGAACTCAAGATGATCCTGTGTGCTTCAAACATATAAAATTAAATTAAAGTATTCCTTGATAAAATACTTGGAAAATAATCATTCTCTAGCCTCTCAACAAAGAGACCCTACCAACCTCAGAATATTAAGGACTTCAAGAAATCTTGAAAAAAAAACCCTAAATAAATAAATAGACAATAAATCTGCATTTCCTCAAGTTGACCAGCGTACTTCCATAAATTGGGATGTGGGAAGTAGGATTAGAACATGTGTTAACATCTCTCTGACCCCTAGGATGCTGCATTGTTATTTTGAGGGGAAAGGTAGTATAGGATGACATATGGGCTCCCATCAGCAATAAATTGCTATGATGTTGAACTCATTTGATAATCACAATTCTTACATGCTCTTCAGAGGTCAAATGAGACTTTCATGACTTAGCATAAGGAAATATTTTGGCTCTTGGAGTCATTCACAAATATCGAAATCGATAGAAATATTGCAAATTCTTGTTTGGACATTTAAATTCAATTTTTAATGAATTGAAATATAGCTCATATCATGTACCTGCAAAGACAAGCAAGCACCATCTACCTAGTTTTTTTTTTTTGTTTTTTTTTCCGGTACGCCGGCCTCTCGCTGCTGTGGCTTCTCCCGTTGCGGAGCACAGGCTCCGGACGCGCAGGCTCAGCGGCCATGGTTCACGGGCCCAGCCGCTCCGCGGCATGTGGGATCTTCCCGGACCGGGTCACGAACCCGTGTCCCCTGCATCGGCAGGCAGACTCTCAACCACTGTGCCACCAGGGAAGCCCATCCACCTAGTTTTTAAAGTGACATATTCATCACCTGAATGCTTTCTTTTGGGCCATTGTGAGGAGGAAATAATACAAACTTTGGAAATAAAATGGAAAGTTTTAAATTTCCAAAGGTTACTCACTATTTTGTTTGCAAGTACATAAATCATATAAAAACTTAAAAAGTGTTATCATTTAGTTCCCAATTTCAAAAGTTTACATTATAATATATTTGAGATTAAAAGATAATTAACTGGACTTCCCTGGTGGCCAGTGGTTAAGAATCCGCCTGCCAATGCAGGGGACACGTGTTCGAGCCCTGGTCCAGGAAGATCCCACATGCCGCGGAGCAACTAAGCCCGTGTGCCACAACTACCGAGCCTGCGCTCTACAGCCCGAGAGTCACAACTACTGAAGCCCATACGCCTAGAGCCCGTTCTCCGCAACAAGAGAAGCCACCACAACGAGAAGCCCGCACACCACAATGAAGAGTAGCCCCTGCTCACCACAACTAGAGAAAGCCCACGTGCAGCAACAGACCCAATGCAGCCAAAAATAAATAAATTTATTTAAAAAATTATAATTAACTACAGTTTTTTCTTTCTTTCAAATTCAATATAGTATTTTATTCTAATGTGTATTTCCACAAGATTTTAGTTTTGAAAAGAGCTGTTTAGAAATATCACTTAAAGTAATGTCATTCACTAAGTAACTTCTATTTTACTGTAATATGCATACTTATGAACAGCACATCAGTGCATCATATATATTAATATATAATGTATACATATATACATTATATACAAATAATGCCATTCTGAAAATTCAAAAATATATTCCTAGGGCTTTAAAGACAATTTGCTGAAAAACATATTTTAAGAGACTGATAAAAGTAACGACTTGTGACTTTATTAACTTATTAAGTGGTTTGAATAATAGCAAAGGACACGGCCCAATTAAGACCATTAATTCATTCAACAGACACTTATTGCCCCCTGCTTGGTATGTGCAAGGAAAGTTAATACAGAGTTAAAAGATGACTGATAGTTAAGCTAGTGCAGAATTCCTATGCATAAACAGACCCCTATAATACAACATGGGGAGTTGATGACAGTTTTATGGATGGTATACTTTTTCAAGGCGATGAGGGGATGACTAACCAATCATTGTCTCAGGACAAGGACAAAGGAAGAATTCACAGATGGTGTGAAAACTGAGCTAAAAAAATGAGCTGCACAATAGAACAAGGTGCTGGTGAATTTTGTGAAGAGAGATGATTATTCCAGAGAGCCAGAACACAAGTAGAGATGCACGGAGCTGGTAATGAGTAAGAACTATTCCTACACCTGCATATAGTGCGTCATCCCTGAGGATGTCTGGTGGGTAATGAGCTGTTCACAGAGACTCCTGTATGTTCCTCCAAGGAGTTTGGACTATATCAGGGAGTCTATTTTAAGCAAAGCTACTGTATAATCAAATCTGGATATTAGAAAGAGCACTCTGGAAGCACTGTTGAGAATAGACTGTTGAGAAGCAATTTGGGATATTGTGAAATTTTGGATTTTTAAAATTTATTTTTCAGATATTAAAATAAAGATTGAGTATGCACATATAAGAAAAGGAGATATATTTAACAGATCATGAATTTTTTAAAAACAAATTTGGAATATCTCCCTATTTCTTGATTTGAATAGTCAAGTAGATGTTGATTTCATTTTTTGAGACAGAAAAAAGAAAAAAGGAGGGACAGTTTTTGTGAAACAGTAATGAGTCAGTTCTGGATCCTCTGAGTTGGAGACACATCTGTGTGACCACAAATTCAGGTGCTACATGTGTAGCTGAACCTGTGAATCTGGAAGCTCAGGATACATTTTCAACTCAAGAATTAATTAAAATGTAGGTGATAGTTGAAGCCATGGGGGAGAGTATCATTTATTTGCTAACAGGGTATAAAATGATTAAAAATTTCTTCGGAACTCAACAGAGATGATGAGGTCATCCAAAGAAAGAGTATATTGTGGAAAGAAGGAGCATTAAATAAGGGATTCGAGAAAGACCCTTCCTCAAGACCGAAGGAAGAGAAAAGGGAGCCCGTGAATGAGACTAAAAGATGTTGTTAAAATATTGAGGGAGATATAGAAAATAATACTATTGAGAATTTCCAGATATATAAAGTGCTCAAAAATCTCAAATAATCTGAAAAGTTATATCCAACCAATCCTGGAAAATGCCTATTTTATTTGGTAACTAAGTAGGATGACTGAAATTAGGCAAAGAAGTTTCAGTGGATTTGGGGGAGCAGATGTCATTGTATTAGTTTGAGGTGAAGAGATAGCAAGGAATTGAAATAATGAACTTAGACAAGATATTTGTCTAAAGATATGAAACACTTGAATATCATTAGTCAAATGAAAAGATTATACTATTTTATCAGTGAGGTCCCATCCATCTTTGTATATGTATGATTTACGAAGAAAGGAGTCTAATTATATAACAAACTCTCCTATTTAAAATACCATAAAGAAAAACAAAAACACTTTGTAAGAGTTAACTTTAATACAGCCTTGAATAAGGTTAAAAATACATTCTATGGCTTATGAGGTAGATGCATCTTCTGTGTTATGCATTTAATACCCTTTAATCTACCCATATAAGCAATGCTGACTCACTTGAAATTATGAATACATCTTCATCTATAAAATACATATACTTTTGACTTTCAGGGTCAATAAAACAAATACTAATATATCATTGTGGAAGTCACAGAATGTTAACCATTTGACTTGATCATTTTATATGCTTAAAAGATTTGTCTTTTTAACATGACCTTATTATTCTATGTGTTATTTTTTTTTTGGCAAGTAGGGGTGAATTCAATCAAATCTATCCAAGATGTACACACATGTGCACACACACAAACTGGTAACAATAGTAAATTATCTTGTGTGGGTTATGGATCCACTACCAGAGTCAAGATAAGAAACAGATACAATCCTGCAAAGATCCATTGTGTTGCACTTTTATATCCACACTCAGTTCCCTCCAGCTTCTTCTGGAACCCATCTAGCCTTTGGCAACCCACCACTAAACTTTCTTCCATTTCTAAAATAGCATACTTTTAAACATGTTGTATAAATGGAATCATGCAGTATGTAGCATTCAGGATTTTTTTTATACCTTGGTGATTAATCCCAAGTTTATTTCTTTATTTCCTGCTGAGTAGTGGTCCATGTATGTGTAGACCACACTTGGTTTCCCCATTCACCTGTTGAAGGGCATCTGGGTGGATTACAATTGTTAATTGTTATAAATAAAGCTGAAATAAGTATTTGTGTATAGCTTTTGTGTGAGCATAAGTTTTCATTTCTCTAGAATAAATGACCAGCAATACAATTGCTAGGTTACATGATAGGTTCGTTGGCTAAAGCTGCCATAATAAAAAGCCACAAACTGTGGTTTAAACACAAAAATTTATCTACTCACATTCCTGGAGGCTGAAAGTACAAGGTCGAGGTAGAGCAGGGTTGGTGTCTAGTGAGAACTCTCCCCCTGGGTTGCAGATGTTTATCTGCTCTCCACGTGCTCACAATTGTGTGTGTAGAAATAGCAAGCTGTCTAGTGTCTCTTCTTATAAGGACAGTGATCCTATTGGGTCAGAGCCCCACTCTTACGACTTAATTTAACATTAATGGCTTCTTTAGAGACGTCATCTCCAAAGACAGCCACACTGGGGATTAGGGCTTCAACAAAGAAATTTGGGAAGGACAAAAGCTTTCAGTCCATAAAGTATGGTAATTGAATATTTTGTTTCACAAGAAACTGACAAGGTGCTTTCTAGAAAGGCTGTACCATTTTATATTCCCACAAACAATGTATAAGTGATCCAGTTTTCTTGCATCTGCACCAGAATTGGATGTTATCGCTATTTTTAATTTTCATCATTCTGATATGTGTGGAGTGATACATCGTTGTCTTTGTAATTTACATTGCCCTGATGATTAATAATGCTTAAAATCTTTCCATGTATTTGCCAGTTGTATATCCTCTTTTGCGAAAGTCTGTTCATGTTTTTTGCCCACTTTAAAATTTGATTTGATAGTTTATTTTTATTGTTAAGTTTTGAAATTTTTATATTTCTAAATGCTAGTCCTTTATTGGATATGCAATTTGCAAATATATTCTTATACTCTGTAACCTGTCATTTCATCCTGGTCCAATAAGCTTTCCTAGAACAAATATTTATAATTTTGATGACATTCAATTTATCACTTTTTTTCTTTTCTGAATCATAACTTTGTTCTGATTCTAAGAAATCTTTATCAAATCCTAAATATTTTTTTCTATTTTTAGATTAAGTTCTCTCTCTCCTTTTTTTTGGCCTATGGCTGTCCTTGCTCCAGTACCATGTGTTGAAAAGGCTGTCTTTCCTGGATTGCCTTTGCCTTTTTCTGGCTCTATTTATGGGTTCTCTATTCTGTTCCATTGGTCTATGTGTCTATCTCTCTACTAATACTACACCGTCTTAATTTCAGGTAAGATAAACTTCCCAATTTATTCTTGTTATAAAAACTGTTTTTGCTATTATGAGATTTGTTACACAGGAAGATTATGTATTCCTAGTGATAGAGAAAAAATGGATATTTAAATGTTTATACGAGGATGAAAAATAGGTTTAAACTCAGTGATATAATTCCATCTTAAGGAGCTAGAATTAAAGATAAAATTAACCCAAAGTGTATGAAATGAATTAAATAATAAAGATAAAAGTAAACATCAACAAAATAGGAATCATATAAGCAATTTAAAAGCCCAAAAATAAATAAATAAAAGGTCATAGATACAGAAAATAGACTGGTGGTTCCCAGAGGCAGCAGGTGGCAGTGGGCAAAGTGGGTGAAGGGGTCAAAAGCTACAAACTTTCAGTTATAAAATAAATAAGGTGTGGGGATGTAACATACAGCATGGAGACTATAGTTAATACTTCTGTATTGTATATATGAAAGTTGCTAAGAATGTAGATCTTATTAATCTTCATCACAAGAAAAAAATGTAACTGTGTATAGTGATGGATGGTAACTAGACTTATTGTGATCATTTCACAATATATACAAATATGGAATCATTATGTTGTATACCTGAAACTAATAAAATGTTATATGTCAATTATACTTCAATTTAAAAAGTCAGTAGTTCTTTCTTTTGAAACATTAATCAAATGATTAAACCCCTAACAAAACTGACCAGAGCAACAGAAAGAGAGAACACAAATCACCACTATTTAGGAATGAAAGATAACATTGGCTGAGAGAGGAGGCTTAACAAGAAAGGGGTATGAAGTCTTTTCTGGAGTGCCGGGCATATTCTATATCTTAATTGGAGTGGTGATCACACAGTATATGCATTTGTCAAGGAGCACTTAAGTATGTCATTGTATGTAAATTTTACATCAATAACAAACATTTTAAAAGAAAACATAAGGCTGAATGAGCTTGCTTCAAGAGACCATTTAGAGAGAAAAGCATGGGACAAAGCCTGGAATTTTGAATAACAAGAAGGCTACTTGGAAATTTTCAGAGTTTGGAGTGTAATTATAAGAAAACTGCCCTATTACAAAAGCTAAGGGGCTGCATAATTTTAATATTGTTGATAATTATTTTTTTATTGTTCAGGAGTGTTATTTGTAGAAATCTCTTTAGGTCATTGCTGAACAGTATCCACTGTATCAGCAGGTATTGGCTGATCTAAGGGAAAGTGATTCTATGTATTCTTTGAAGCACAGCGAAATAAGAGAGAATTGATGTTGATTAAGGATATTAAGGGGATGTTTTTGTCTTTAAGATGTTTAAATTACATGGAAAAGAGGCAGAAATTAAAAAAAACAAACAATAAAACTAGGGTTTTAAAAACGTTCAGAAGAGATTGTGTTGGATCCTATATTGACATATCCAAGGTAACTGTTATATTCTGTTCAGAATTTATGTGATAATGTTACTTTTTCAGTGTGTAATAACGTTTTCTTTAATTTGGATGAAGGAAAATGGAACAGCATAAATAAAAGATCTTCATTCAAGACTAAGCCTTGGTTAGTATTCTCAAGCCATGTTGATATCAGCAGAAGTCGACATTAGTAAAAAGAACTGTCTGGTTAATCCTTAAATTTAACTTTAACCACTCTATCTCCTACTGGGTAATTCCTTTAAAGGAATATCACTCCAACCTAATCTGAGTTATCTGGCCAACCACATTTTACCAATTACCCCATAAACATTGTTAAAATTATTGTGCAAGATAAACTGGGTAACTAATATCTTATAGTCCCGCATTTGGATCATATTTCCTATGCTTGTTCTCTCTTTCCCTGTCCAGATCGTCCCTTGACTTCTATGAATGACTTCAAGAAGCTGCCTTGACTTTCGGTTTCTGGTGAGGTTCCAAAAATGAGGAGTACAGGCAAGAAATCAAAGGAGAAGGGACATTGATACTGGGAATAGATAAATACAGATGAATAACTAGCTAGCTATAGATTAGATATAGATACAGATATAGACATAGATGTGGATGTAGATACAGATGTAGATGTAGATGTAAGTGTAGGTATAGATGTAGGTGTAGGTGTAGGTGTAGACGTAGATGTAGACGTAGGTATAGCGTAGATGTAGATGTAGCTGTAGGTGTAGGTGTAAATGTAGATGTAGGTGTAGATGTAGGTGTAGGTGTAGATGTAGGTGTAGGTGTAGATGTAAATATATGTGTAGATGTAGGTGTAGGTGTAGGTGTAGGTGTAGCTGTAGGTGGAGGTGGAGGTGGAGATATAGATGTGGATGTGGATAGATATCCCTTCTTCTCCCCATCACTTGTGGAACCAGTGGGATTCAGCTACATCCCTTAACCTAACATCACAGCTCTTGTCAGGGGCACTCTGCACATGGCTCTTTTCCTGGTAACAGTTGCTTTCTCTTTGCCTTTTAGTCCTAAAATTGAGAAGGAGAACTTGCTTTTACTAGGTCCTTCCAAGCTTCTATAAACAGCTCATTAATTAAACTCCCTTCAAATTGCCCCAAGTGCATGTGCCATTTGTTTCCTGTCAGAATTCTGATAGCTTTGCCTCTTTTATTGATAAAATTATAAATGAAAGTGAAAGAGAAATGATAGCAGTACTGTTACAGTTTCTTACTCACATCTTATATAAAATATTGTATAAAATATATTGATACCATATATTTGTAGGGCCCAAGTGGCCCGGGTGTTTGAAGTGGGCATGAAGAGATTCCAACTTCTGCCATAAACAAATTATGAGGGCTGGATATGTTATCTGAATATGTATTTCAGTCTTTTATGAATGAAAACTTTCAAAGTTTCAGTTACCAGATAATCGCCTAATTATTCTAAAACATAACAGAAAATACAGTAGACTGTATACATCTTCATCTGATGATATTAAAGTTATTTTAAAAAATCAGTTCCATTTTGAATATACAAAATGTGTTCTAAAGTATTATTTTGTAATATTTGGGAGCAAAAGTCCATAGACGAATATGTGAGATGATTTTTGTTAACTCAATAGACACTTATAGGGCAGCTTTCTGTGAGATGGAGGTAAATTGTTAAATGGAAGAGATAAGACCATTGCACTCATAGAGTTTATATTTAGGTGAGAGGATACAGATGATAAATAAACAAATAAAGAAATAGATAAAATCTTATGTAGTATTAACTACTGTTTCTAGTGCTTTAAGGGAGTTACTTTAAGAAGAGAAATGTGACCAGTGTAGTAGAAGCATAGTGAGTAAGAGAATGTTTAATATTTTACTTTATTTTATTTATTTATTTCTTTTTTTGTGGTACACGGGCCTCTCACTGTTGCAGCCTCTCCCGTTGCAGAGCACAGGCTCCGGACGTGCAGGCTCAGCAGCCATGGCTCACGGGCCCAGCCGCTCCATGGAGTGTGGGATCTTCTCAGACCGGGGCACGAACCCGTGTCCCCTGCACTGGCAGGCAGACTCTCAACCACTGCACCACCAGGGAAGCCCAATGTTTAATATTTTAGAGTTTATTCTTCAAGTTGGCTATTCAATAATTGTTTTTGATGCTAATGAGACTTTGGCATCCACTCAATGGGTTTGAAGATCTACTCCCAGCTGGGCTGCAGGTTGGTTCAAATTTGAGTGTGTGTTGGTTCAGATTTGAGTCTGTCTTTACCCTGAGCTTCAGGGAAACACTAAGGGACTTTTGCATGGTGTCAATTCCATGAAGGACTCCAGCAAAGCTAGAACACCTTGTGACATCAATATAAATAGCTGCAAATAGACAGCTGGTACCAAGTAATCAAAAACAGGTGGCTAAATGTGAACTGAAATGTGATGGTGATTATTGTATTTTGAAGGTACAGTCTGTGAATCTTCCTGAGTATAATCAGGATAGCTGCTTGTGTTATAAATGCTATAGGCTTATTGCAACCCCTGTCTATGCTTTCACCACATTAGATTACATATTTGCTTATATAATTTCAAGCATCTGGGTTTTTTTAATAAATTTCACTTATACCAATATGGAGAACCAACTATGATCCCGAAAGTGGTCACCTAAAAAGGAACACCAGTGTAATTGTTCTTTCAGATTATTTCTGAAGTTACAAATGATACAAAATAAAATGCAAATATCTTCACTTAAAATGAAATTTGTCAGGGTATATGCCCAGTAGTGGGATAGCTGGGTCATATGGTAGTTCTATTTTTAGTTTTTTAAGGACCCTCAATACTGTTCTTCATAGTGGCTGTAGCAATTCCCACCAACAGTGCAAGAGGCTTCCCTTTTCTGCACAGCCTCTCAAGCATTTATTGTTTGTAGATTTTTGATGATGGCCATTCTAGCTGGTGTGAGGTGATATCTCTTTGTAGTTTTGATGTGCATTACTCTAATGACTAATGATGTTGAGCATTCTTTCATGTGTTTGTTGGCAGTGTGTATATCTTCTTTGGAGAAGTGTCTATTTAGGTCTTCTGCCCATTTTTGGATTGGGTTGTTTGTTTTTTTGTTATTGAGCTGCATGAGCTGCTTATAAATTTTGGAGATTAATCCTTTGTCAGTTGCTTCATTGGCAAATATTTTCTCCCATTCTGAGGGTTGTCTTTTGGTCTTGTTTATGGTTTCCTTTGCTGTGCAAAAGCTTTGAAGTTTCATTAGGTCCCATTTGTTTATTTTTGTTTTTATTTCCATTTTTCTAGGAGGTGGGTCAAAAAGAATCTTGCTGTGATAAAGAAGATGTGGCACATATATACAATGGAATATTACTCAGCCATATTGAGCTAGTTGTAATGAGGTGGATAGACCTAGAGTCTCTCATACAGAGTGAAGTAAGTCAGAAAGAGAAAGACAAATACCGTATGCTAACACATATATATGGAATTTAAGAAAAAAAAATGTCATGAAGAACCTAGGGGTAAGACGGGAATAAAGACACAGACCTACTAGAGAATGGACTTGAGGATATGGGGAGGGGGAAGGGTAAGCTGTGACAAAGCGAGAGAGAGGCATGGACATATATACACTACCAAACGTAAGGTAGATAGCTAGTGGGAAGCAGCCGCATAGCACAGGGAGATCAGCTCGGAGCTCTGTGACCGCCTGGAGGGATGGGATAGGGAGGGTGGGAGGGAGGGAGACAAGACACAAGAGGGAAGAGATATGGGAACATATGCATATGTATAACTGATTCACTTTGTTATAAAGCAGAAACTAACACACCATTGTAAAGCAATTATACTCTAATAAAGATGTAAAAAAATGAAATTTGTATCTCTTTATATTTGATAACTGGGCTACATAAGAATATGCTGCTTAAGAATTACCATCTATCTATCTCAAATCTATCATCTGTTTTAAGTTTAACTTCAAACTTACTCCTAGTTGTCACTAAAATAACAGTATATATCTTTAACAATATACTATGTCTAAAAAACTCTTTGAAAAGTTTCTACTAACAAAATGTTACCCTATCAAAAAGAAACAACAATCAGCTATTATTGATTTTTGACAAATCCAAGTGGTTTCTTGATATCATTTATTTTTCCACTAAGCAATTACAACTAGCCATTCTGTTAATTCTTCTAACTCTCCTGCTCTAAAGTTCAAATAACATTATCATAAAACATAGACACGTCATAAAACATGACGATCTTTTGAGACCTTAGTCACTTTGACCTATCATGAGTTCTCCATCAGATTCATCAGTTCTCCACTAATGCTCTCAATTATTCTTTATCTACTACCCTAAGGAGAGCAGAAGGATCTGAGTACATGTGTGTTAACTTGATTGTGTTTGCTCTACTGTATATTTTTGATCATTTCATGTGATTGAATATTTCTTTCTTAAATTATTAAGATGGTGCAATATAAACTCAATTCTTTTTTTTCAGCTTTATTGAGATATTACTGACATATATGTTACTTTACAACATACAGTGTGATAATGTAATACATGTATATACTGAGAAATGATCATCACAATAAGGTTAGTTAATACCTCCATCTCCTCACTTAACTACCGTGTGTGTGTGTGTGTGTGTGTGTGTGTGTGTGTGTGTGTGCGTGCACGCACGTGTCTGTGTGTGGTCATAACATTTAAGATCTATCCTCTTAGCAACCTTAACGTATGTAATAGAGTATTGTTAACAATAGTCACCATGATGCACATTAGGTCTGCAGAACTTATTCATCTTATATCTGGAAGTCTGTACCTTTTGACCACCATCCCTCTATTTTCCCCATCTCCCAGCTCCTGGAAACCATCATTGTACTCTCCATTTCTATGAGTTTAACCTTTTTAAATCACACAAGTAAGTGAGGGCATAAAGTATTTGTCTTTGTATGATTTATTTCGCTTAGCATAATGCCCTCAAGGTCCATTCATATTGTTACAGAAGACATGTTTTTCTTCTTTGTTTATGGCTGAATAATATTTCATTATATATTTAGATATATAGATATAGATATATAGTTATAGATATAGATCTCACATTTTCTTTATCTACTTATCCACAGATGGACACTTAGGTTGTTCCCATGCTTTGGCTATTGTGGGTAATGCTGCAGTGAACATGGGGGTGGAGATATCTCTTCCAGATAGTGATTTCACATTCTTCAGATGAATTATAAGAAGTGGTATAGCTGAATCATATGGCAGTTCTATTTTTAATTTTTTGAGGAACCTCCAAACTGTTTTACATAGTGACTGTACCAGTTTACATTCCCACCAACAGTGCCCAAGGGATCCTTTTCTCCACATCCTCTCCAGCACTGGTTAACTCTTGGTTTTTAGTAATAGCCATTCTAACAAATATGAGGATATATCTCATTACTGTTTTGGTTTGGATTTCCTTGGTGATTAGTGATGTTGAGCATCTTTTCATGTACTTGTTGGGCATTTGTATGTCTTCTGTAGAAAAATGTCTATTCAAATTCTTTCCCCATTTTTTAATCAGATTTTTTTTTCTTGCTGTTGAGTTGTATGAGTTCTTTATGTATGTTGGATATTAAGCCCTTATTAAAGAGTTCACAAATATTTTCTCCCATTCTGTAGATTGCCTTTTCATTTTGCTGATTGCTTCCTTAGTTGTGCAGAAGGCTTTTTTTTCTTTTCTTTTTTTTTTTGATTCAGTACCACTTTATTTTTGTTCTCCTTGCTTGTGCATTTGGTGTCATATACAAAAAAATTGTGTAAAGACCAATGTCAAGGAACTTTCTATGTTTTCTTTTAGCAGTTTTACAGTTTTGAGACTAATATTTAAGTTTTTAGTCTATTTTGATTTAATCTTTGTGAGTGGTTTAAGATAGGGGTCTGATTTCATTTGCATGCAAATATCTAGTTTTCCCAGCACCATTTATTGATGAGACTGTCTTTTCCCTACTGAGTATTCTTGGTTCCCTTATCAGATATTAGCTGACCATGCATGTGTTGGCTTATATCCGGGCTCTCAGTTCTGTTCCATTGGTCTGCATGTCTGTTTTTGTTCCAACACATACTGTTTTGATTAGAATAGTTTTGTAATAAAGTTTGAAATCAGGAAGTGTGATGCCTTCAGCCTTGTTCTTCTCTCTTAGGATTGATAAGCCCAATTCTTTATTTGCTGAGCAGTACCATTTTTTCATAAACCTCCTTTAAAGATTTTGTGGATATCCACTTAAATGGCTGAATAACCATCTTATTATTTATATAAACTCCATTGTGTTACTTTTATTCTCCTTGCCTTGGGTTATTAAGTATTAGATGATAATAATGTACCCGGAAATTTGTTGCTTCATTTGTATTACAGAATATAATTAAAAACAAACAAAAAAAGAACCAAAGACAATAGCAAACACTGTTCTTAGGAGTTCAACCATACTACGTACATTATTTCTTTCCTGAGTTTAATGCACATATCTTCAAATTGCATGTCTGAGAAATGATTTAATGTACTTTAGTAGTGCAAGCTCTGAGATTAAGGTACCTTATGAATTATAATAATTGATTCCTAAATATCTTTAAAGCCAAGTAAAATCATTTTTGCTTTTTAGTTTTGTTTTAACTCAGGCTGTTGCTTCTCTTTATTCATGCTATCTATCCTGATGCAAGAAGGTAATGTGCTCTTAAAACAAGCACGACTATTGTGTGTCTTTTCAAGCTTCAGAGTACTTAGGAGCTGCCTTGCAGACTGGGAAAATCAATCTCACTCTTTAGTAGACAAATTGCATTTGTGACTGCAAATGATATTATCAAGGTTGATTGCCCATCTTATTCACCAGACATGAAAGGGTTCTACTTTAAATAAAACAAATTTACCACCACTCAATATATTGGAAACTTTTGCTTTATAATACAAATGCAATTGCAAAACAGAAACTCAAGATATTTTTTCAGAAATGTCAGTATCTTTAGATTTTCATTTGATAATTGAAGTATATTAGGTCATAATATGGCCCACTATTTCATTACTTCAAAAATTTGTAATGTTATTCTTGGCAGGTATCTTAAGTATTTTATCTGATATGAAGTACTGTGTGTATGTGTGTGTGTATTTGTGTGTGTGTGTGTGCGTACTGAGAAAAAGGACAAGTAAATGCTAGTCCACAGTGTTATTTTTGGGGTAATCTTTAAATTAGTTCCTGTAATCAAGTGAAAATTTTTAAAATAGATATATTTAAAATCAGTCTGTATATCCAAAGTACCTTTTTTGTTCAAAATT
This sequence comes from Leucopleurus acutus, assembly GCF_964270905.1. Taxonomy (NCBI): domain Eukaryota; kingdom Metazoa; phylum Chordata; class Mammalia; order Artiodactyla; family Delphinidae; genus Leucopleurus; species Leucopleurus acutus. The sequence goes on along the minus strand of NC_139146.1, from coordinate 152,842,775 downwards.
GTGAGATTTTACCATATATTAAAATGCTGCTTATAATCATAGAAGCAGCAATTTGGTATTTAAGTTTGTGGTACACACTTTTGTCATTGATTATATCATAAACAATACAGAACTAAATTCATACTCTTGAATATAAATTTATTTTAATTTACTAGTTAAGATGTAATGCATTTGTAGGTTTTCATTAGTATGGAAGTAATAGTAACAATGATTTCAAATGCTATATACTACCTATTAACACTATTCAGAAACTAAATTCCTCCATAGATATCTATGAAGAGAATTCACAATGGTTAACCAACCACAATCCATTCTGTCCAACCTTTATTTTCATTATTTCATTTTATTCGTAAAACCACAACATCAAGTGGTTTTTTTTTATTGAAGTATATTTTATTTACAATGTTGTGCCAATCTCTGCTGTATGTTACTGACATTGCACAGATAAAGAAACTGAGGTACTGAAAGTTTATTTACCTAGGTCATTAGCTATTCAAAACTAAATGGAGAATTAGAACCTAAGCACTCTCTTCTCCACGACTAATCCCACTTCACTATACAACCATGAAGTCAAGTATTATTGAGTTCAGAGTCTACTGTGATTTTTTTGGGTAATTGATTAAGAAAAAAAAATTGAAATGGTTTTTGATAAAAATATGTTACTGTGTGCATCTATCACTTGGAACATATATAGCTAACCCTTAAACCTAGATCTAAAGTGATATTTGGGTGTTCTAATCTGTATTAGACATAGCTATTATTTCAAAGAACTGGTAGGAGGTATTTTTCAGCATAATAGAATTATACCTTTAAAATCACACAATCTTTAAAACTGAGGAATATAAATATTTAAGGTCAGAAAAGTTATATTACTTTTATTGGTGTTCGGTTCACATAATACACATATTGGATGGAATACTAAGAAAATATCAAGGGAAAAAAACCCAAAAATATTTGTACAACATTTTATTAGAGAATCATTGCAAAGAAAGGATGAATTAGTAACCCTTCTTATGGTTACAATAAATAACTTTTGTTGAGTGATTCCAATGTGCAAGCTATTGTTCTAAGCATTTTTCATGGATCAGCTCAATTAATACAACTCTTTTATGAGGGAGCTATTTTTACTATCCTCATTTCACAAATGAAGAAGCACACAGGGCATGGTTAAGGAATTCACTCGAGGTCACAAAGATATTTGAGTGGGAGAGCTGAGACTGAATGCCAGTCAGCAGGGCGCCAGGGCTGCCCTACCAAGCACCATAGTTTATTTACTCTTTAGAGCTAAGACACCACTAGGATCACTGCTGGTTGCTTTTCCAGAAAGCAGCGTTTTTTGTTTGTTTGTTTGTTTTGTTATGTTTTAAATTTTCTTTTCTCTCTTTCTCTAAGTGGAATTAGAGTAAAAACCAAAATAACTCCCAGGCTTACTTCAGTATTTGTAGCTATCACTTTAACATTTTAATTTCAGCATAAACTTAAAATTACTTCTACTTTAATATTAGACAATGCATACAATTTTTTTTTCTTGATGTTTTGTTTTAAGAAAAGACAATAGTTGGTACTATTGCAAAATTACAGTAATATTAACGTATTAAAATGACTACCATTTACCATAAATGTACCATCTTCCAAGAATCATCCATAAAAATGATCTCAGGTATAATTAGGCTTTTCAGAAATATAATACACAGCTACAATAAAAGGATCATCAGCCTTGTAATTTTCAGGATCCTGACCTCTTGATTACTTTAGCTTTGATTTAGGAGATAGGTTATTGTCATTTTAAAAATAATAATTTCACTATTTAAGTTTTTCATAATTATTCTAATTTAATAGTATGCCAAATTCATTTTCTATAATGGGAACTATAAAAAAGGGAGTCCGATCATAATTTTTAAAACATACTGGATAAACATTGCTCAATGAATTCTTAGTATTAAATATGCTAGCATGTGTTGTGTAATTTCAAAAATTAATACAGTATGTTACATATTTGCATATTATATATATAGCATTATTTCATTATGATATAGTCAGGAATAGATAAGGTTTTCTGCAGTGCAAAACAATCAGAAAAGCCCTTGTTACATGTTCACAGTGTATTGTCTGAAACTATTTGGGGGTCCAATTTTGTGGTCCTGCCTCTAACTGGAAATTTTCTGGTCCTTGAAAAAAAAAGACAAATAAAAACAAAGAGCAAAAAAAAAAAAAAAAAAAAAAAGCCAGAGAGGAAAGAGTCTTGACAAGCATGAATCAGTTCTTAATGTCTAAAAAGTGACACATATACCATTTTTGCTCTCATTAACTTGACCAAAGTAAGTTACAAAGCTATTCTGAGTTTATTAGGATGGGAAAGGGATATGAAGAATGAGCATGACCTCTATAGGGGGGTTAGGGACAAACCTGGACCTAACTGAACATAGTAGTTGCTAAATAAATGTTTTTGAATAAATGTTCAAGTAAAATTGTTTCTGCATTAAAGACACTTTCTTGGGCAGATCTTTAGAAAATCTGAGTAAACTCAAGATAAAGCTGACTATTTCCTCAGAAGGAAGCCCTGATAACCACCAGCAACAGGATTGCATTGCTTGGGTCTCTGCCTCCTAGACCATCCACCAGTGATGGGCTATCAGATCCTACGTGCTCTGATCTCCTTGACTCCTTAGCTCTACACAAGATATTATTTCTTAGTTACCCACAGAATAGTATTAAAATTATCCTACTGGTTAAAGTTATAGGGAAAAAAAAAACCCTCTGAGACTTATGTATGTCTTCTAGATTAGGAGTATCTGTACTTGATGGACACAAAATTACTTCAAAGTTTCATCAGTGCGTTCAAAGCTATAACACACACACACACACACACACACACACACAGAGGATTCTCACACTTTATTGGATATTTTCTCTCTGTCTCCTCTATTTCCTTCTTTGCTAAACAAGAATAACTCTATTATACAAGGCAAAATACTAATAAAAATTATGTAAGCTCTTTTATATACATTATAGGAATAAAAATGCTACAAGTAGGGAATAAGTAAGAGAAAAGCAAAAACCAACTTTTAATAGTGTAAAATATTAATGGTCAGTGTCTTTAGCGACACTGTTGGCCTACTTATATTTAAACTACATTGCCTGTAAGCATCTAGGACTTTTTTCTTTTCATAGCCATACAATTGTTTTTTCTATTTTCTTTGACATGACCCCTGCTGTTATAGATTATCCCTAGGCAAAGGCAGCTCTTCTAGGTCTTAATATGACAAAATAAAGAAAGTCAATTTCTGTGTCAAAAATATGTACTATTTTTATTCCATTGAAGTTGAATTGTTTGATATCACAACCACTACAAAGGAAAGGTTAATTTTCCATGAAAGTTGCTATAGTATTTATACTCTGTAATGTCTGTTGCAAATATATATTGTAGAAAAATGGGCTGTAATTATGAGTATCTTTAAGCATGTAAACTCTTAGACAGTTTCAACAATGCCACATGTATTTCATCATAGTAGTCTATAACTGAGGGAAAGGGATAATATGGTTTCAGGAAATTTTAGCCAGAAAATTGTAGAAGTTGCTACTTAAAGATATTATTAGTAATGTGTTTTAGAATCAGCACCATGGGATGAAGATTATAGTGTCTGAAGAGAGGAAAACGAAAATGCATTGATTGTATTATTGTGTACTGTCATGGATTTTTAAAACATTAGCCCATTTATGTACCAGGGTGAACACTCAAAATGGTAGAACAAGATGGAGAGAATAGCTTTTTCACACAATTGAGTTATCTCATGCAAAGGATAGTGAGAACCTGTGCTAGGGGAGCACGGAGCTGGTGAGTCTGGGACACTCTTCCCAGTGGAGTAGAATCCTGGGTCTGGCTCAAAGTCATACAGAAGGCATGGAGGATGAGGCAATGGTCACCAGAGGACAGAAAGGAATTGGTGTTCAAATCTGAGGAGGGGTGATTATGCACCAAATAAAGTGACCTGTCTCTCCATTAACCCACAGATCCTCAAGGGTTCACCGGAAAAAGAAAAGCTAAGACCTGTGTATTCATGTGGGAGGAAACCAACATGATCGTAAGCAAATAAAATCAGAAATTTGTATAAATTTGGAGAGGAGCAAGGATATGAGTTTGGGGGTTTGAATTAATTTCATCCATATCTGCAAGGGCAAGAATGACTCAAGCAAAAATACGGTCTACTGTAGGAGTGTTTATTCCCATTAATTACATATGACAAAGTTGAAAATGAGAAAACTTAAATTCCTGCTAACAGTAAATAATTTAGGAAGCAAATGAGAGAGCTTGGATTTGAAAGTTGATCCATAGTTCTTTTTCACATGGAACATACAGAAATGTAGAAGCTACCCTCATAAAATGTTTATGACATAAATATATGCGAATTTTTATTGTAGTCTGTGTTGTTATTATCGTGCCACTATTAAACTTATCTGTTTGGAGTAGAGAACCTTCAGTTTTCACTAGTTAGGTACTGACCACACAAGCACAGGTGCACATAATCGCAAGCAATTTTAGAGACACTGTTTCAATATGTCTTTCTTAATGACAAATTGCCAAAACAAAAGGTATGTGTGTATATACACATACATCTATACAAATATATGCATATGATATGTGTGTATCTAATTAATATTATTATTATATATTTCTATGATTTTCCCACATCAGAAATAATTTAATTCTAGATGTTAGTGTAAACACTATTAGAATATTTAAATGTTAGTAAAATATTTTATAGTAACTCAGAAAACAAATGTATGAGTCATATATATTCCATGTAACCTTTGAATATATTTTGTTTTGTGTGTTATACCATTTATAACTTTGGCTTCTCTCAAAGTTATGTAAGTTAGGGATAGTTTTACTTTTATTACAACCATCTTAAATGATAAGAAAAATAGTACAAAGGAAAATCCAATTTATCACACATACACACACACACACACACACACACACACACACCAGAACACATGATTTTTCAAAGCATTTGGTTTACTTTAATTGTATCTTGGTTTTATTAGTATTTTCTCTTTATGACAGTTTGGTTACTTTGTTAAGCTATAACATTATCAGAAAATGCATTGTAAATTGGTTAATTTATGCCATCTTTCAGACTTATCTAAGAAATGTATTTTAAGAATTGCCATAGTTTCTCATTTTGTTACATGAGGTTATAACTTGATGCTCATCCTTTCAGAATGCTCATTGAATTCACTTTTTAAACAAAGGCAGTTGTAAAATATATACATGTATTAGAAATTATAAATACAAGTTCTAAAGGAAAATGACTGCCAAATATTAAAATAACTAATTTGAAGATAATGGAGTTGAAAACTAAAGAAAAATTAACAAATAAAAATAAATAAAAACAACAAAAATTCAGCATACATCCTACCCTTTAGAATAAAGGTGAAATAATTTCTTGTTCTTTTCTCATATTTATATCACTTATGTATTATTTCTATCATTGAAATGAGAGAAAAAATTGGTTTCCTAAATCTTCCCTCAGGAATTCTATCAAATTGTGTCTCGTTTCTTTTAGCCCATCCATTTTCTATCATATCAGTAGAATACAATTCACCTTTAAGGAAGTCGTAATGAAAACCGTACAACTTAATCACAGAGATGAATAAGGGTTAAGTGACTTGTTTTTTAAAAAATGCATATTTCACTTCTAAAAAAGAAAGACTTAAACTTTCCTAAAAGTTAGTCACTTTTTTGTTGCTTTTTCTTGGGTATATGCCAACGTTTGCTAGCATTCTTACACTTTAAATAGTTAACATTATTGACCTGGTCAAGGGGGCCCTGTCATTTCTTCATGGTAGGTGTTTCTCCTCTTCACCTGGGTCAGAAAAATACAGTAAAACTGATTCCAAGTGTTCCTATGCATTTTAATGTGATTTATCCAGAGTCTGACAGAAAACAGATCAGGGGACATTAGGATTCTGGAGTAGATAAGACTCTCCACTCACTTGCAATGTAGCCTTAGATAAGCTACAAATTTTGAGACTCACTTTCCTCGCCAAAACAGTGAAAGTAATTTCTACCTTCCAGGTTCAAGATGAGGGTTCACTAAAATTGTCCACCCAAAAGACAGTAAATAAGAAAACTAAGTACCATAAAAATACATATTTATAAAAATAGATCATGACTTGTATACATTTCTTTGTAGTGCTAGCCTTAAAGTTAAACACAAACTTATGCAGTTAGGTTAGGGTGGGGCTGGCTAGGACAAAGCCTTTTACAGGAATTCTAGGAAGAATCCCTAGAATTGATGGGAGAAACTCAGGAGGAGTTGGGCAGTTATACTTTGAATTATAAAGAGAAAAAAATGATTAATATTCATTTCCCAGTTGAGAAGAACCACTGTTCAAAAGAGTCCACTCAGTCCTTAGAAGAAGCTTCTGGTCTGGAATGAATCTTCCAGTGGACAATTTCAGCGCTCAGCACAGAGGCTGCTTGCACAGGAAGGAGCAGTATTTGTTCTTTGGATGAATGGCGTGAGTGCCATGAACGACTGGGGAGTCCCTACCCTACACGATCATTCCTCTTGACAAGGGTTTTGATTATAAGCGTTTGTATACATTGGGCACGATTACGGTAAGTCCCCTACATACAAACCTTCAAGTTGCAAACTTTCAAAGATTCGACATGCATTCGCATGTCCGATCACGTAAGTTAGTTCACGTGTCTGGCGTAAATTGTCAAGTGCATGCATTCTCTACAAGTGGTTGTGCTTTTGTGTACTTTACTGTACAACACTGTATAGAGTGCAGTAGTATCGTTTCTTTATTTCAAGCCCAGCATGTCCTGAAGCAAGTGTACAAGCAGTGGTATATGGCTGATTGTGTTAGTTGGGTACCTCAGCTAACTTTGTTGGACTTATGAACAAGTTGGGCTTACGAACGCACTCTTGGAATGGAACTCGTTTGTATGTAGGGGACATACTGTACATGCCTCTTCAATGGCTTAAGAGAACAAAAGATATTTGATTTGACAGTGGGTGATGGCGGTTTTATTTCTCCATGGGAATTACTAATGTTATTTCAACAAAAACACCAATTTTATAAAGCATGTACTTCTTGAGTCAGAGAGTGTGACTCAAATGAGAAATACTAGGAACAAATGAATTAGGTTAAGCTATTGTGTAAAATAGTAGCTGGCTTTCTTAAGAATAGAGGGGTCAAGAGAAATTTTTAATAAAATATCACAATGAACTATATAAAATATAATATATAAAATTCAAAATTTGCTATATAAAATAAATGTCTATATTAAAAATAATTTCCAAATAGATCTATATTTATCATATGGTATACATTCAAACATATTACTGAAACTCAAAAGGTTATTTTTTTAAAATTCCAAACAAAAACATGCCAAATCATTTTCCTAAATCTAAACCTGATAATAATTACCATGTAAATAACAGTGTAACTATACCTATCTTCACATTTCTTCTGAGGAATACATTTGTGAGTTCTGTTTTGTTTTTTTCATTCTAGTCTTATTACCACTAAGTTCTACAGCTTGGAAGGAAAGATTGAGAATGTTCTCAAGGATCTGACTCAAGGCAGTAATATTAAAGAGAAGAGAGTCAAGAGAGTCTTGATTAAGCCCTAATTGTGCTATTTGGAGTAAATTAATTATTTTGCAAAAAATATAAAGATTAGCAGAGTTTTATGCCCTGGGCTATGTAAAGATAGGGCAACATTGCCATAAGGCATCTTTGGAGAGCTTACTAACTGGTATCTTCAGACCTATTCTATATTCCCTTGAAATTTTACAATTGAAGAAACTTATATATTCATGTTTATAAGGAGTACATGGAAAACAAACTTCTCCTTTGAGCATAAACAGACTCTTTTTTTTTTCAATACAATGGCAATGTGCATTTTTGCAATCAGAGTGCTGACTCACATTTGTTTCAGGATATATAGTTATACTGGAAATATACAGAAACGCAGAGAAATGTGCTCCTAGTTATTCATTACATCAACACCAAAATATATAGGAAGTGCAGGAAGAAGATAGAGAAGTATGTATGATGTTCGGTCCTAGGACTATAATACTGTTTACTAGTTTGCTTGTTTTCTGGTCACATAGCAACTTATCATCTCAGTATTAGAGACACCAATCATATTACACTGAAGTTAATTTATTAACATTTAATTTCCTCACTTAGAGGAAACACCTTAGATAAACACCTCAAAATTAAATGCAATCTCAGTTCATTGGATATTTTTTTCCAACATGTACATATTAAAGTGTGCATAATTTTGGCTGGTTTGGGAAAAACGATTCAACACAGGGGAGGAGAAGACACTAAAGAAAGAGCATCTGGGTCTGAACAAGAAATAATGCTCAAGAAGAAGAATGAAAGTAAGATATTTCAAACCTTGCTATTTTTTTTGTTTGGTTTGTTTGCTTATTTTGTTTTTAAATGCTTATATACATCATGCCACTAAATAGCTTATAGTCTTATAGAGATACAATATAAACCACAAATCTATAATATATAAAGGTCTTATAAGCATACAGTAAAAATCACATGTAAATAATACAGAATACTAATTAGTGAAAGCAGGGGGAAATATTTTGATGCTGAGGGAACGGTAAACTACTTCCATTTGGAAAAAGGCGAAAGTTCTCACATATCATAAAGAATATAAATTTTCCTAAAAAGATAATTCAGGCCGAATTTCTTGATTAAGAAATGAGAAGGAACAGCTTGAAGAAAGGCATGATGGAGGGAGAACGTGTGTGCAGAAGAGGAAGGAGAGTATTGTAACCAAATAGCTTGCTGTTTTCAAAGGTATTCTTCAAGGGAAATATTAAAAATATATTTAAGTATAAAATTAATGATTTTAGGAAGGCCTACATAGCATCAAAGTATAGTCATTAAAAAAGAAGGCATTTTGAATATATGTATATGTATAACTGTATCACTTTGCTGTACACCTGAAACTAACACAACACTGTAAGTCAACTACACTCCAATAAAATTAAAATTTAAAAAAAAAGAAGGCATTTTGAAACACCTGTGGTTTTCCTATATGCAATCATCAAACATTTATGGAGCATATACTGGGTTAGATACTGCTCTTGATCTGGAGAAACAAGAGTGAACAAGACAGCCAAATTCTCATCTCTCTTTAAGGAATTTATACTCTAACAAGAAAGGAAGAGGATTTCTATTTATATCTGTGCCTCTATTGTTTATTTGCATGCTGATATATGTATGCATGTGTATGTGTCTATACCCACTCAGGTAAGCAAGTAAGTAGGTAATGTAAATTCAAATATTAACAAGTATCCTGAAGAATAAAACCCAGGTGGGGGATAGAAAGTTTGGGTGGGATTTAAAGATTGAAGACATGAATGCATCCCGAGACCTGAATGATGAACAGAAATGAGGCTTTGGAAGACCTGAGGGGAGAGGATTTAGGCAGAGTACTCAAGAACCCACAGCCCTGGGGCCAGAAGGAGTTTTGTGTGCTGACGGAAGGGAAAAGTAGGCCATGTGGACTAAAGTAGAGTAAACCTGCGGATAGAATGATGAGATGAGGGCCAAGATGGATGGAGAAGACGGATGTACCATCCTGGTAGATTCCTGTGTGAAGTTTGGAATTCAGTCTAAGCACTGTTGGGGATTCATTGACTGAGATGTTCAAAAGCAGCAGTGGCTTGATCTGACTTGCCTTTTTACCAGATCATTCTGATTGCAAAAATCATTCTGATTGGAAGCAGAGAAGTGGTGTTTAAAAACCCACTGCTGTGGTGGAGGTGAGAGACAGAAGTGACATGGACTAGGTGGTAGTGGAGGACAGATGAGATTTGACCAGATTCTCAAATCAGATACATATTGTGAAGATGTCGGCTATAGGACCTGCTGACAAATGGAATGAGATGTGAGAGAAAGTGGAGTAACCAATATTTTCTGTGTTTTTGTCTGAGCACCTCAGTAAAAACATATTTCAATCCATTTAGAATTATTTTTTTCTAACAAGTCCAGAAAACAATGCTTGGGAGCAATTATTTATAATATTAAGTTATTAAGTTTAAGTTAGCCTTAACGGCTGCATTATACCCAACTGCCTGGAGTGCTACCCCTCCCAGCCCATCCTCCATCCCTTTCTTCAATCTAACTGCTATTCTGCTACTCATTATTTATTACTCAGTATCTTTCTAGAGATTGTTTCTCTGCAAGCCTACATATATTTTAACACATTTATCTCGATTTTAATTACTTAATTTTTCATTTAATAATTTAAGGTTTGCATCCCTACTATGAAAGCTCCAGAAAGGCAGGGACTGTGTCTGTTATATTCACAGATTATTCTCAATACTAAGACCTTGCCAGCAGTGGCGTATCAATAAATATTTATTGAGTGAGTAAGCAATTCTCTTTCCTGCCTCTCCTAATTTTTTTCCAGTCCTTTATACGGGAGCTCCTGCTGTCTTTTTCTATCACCTTTTACCTCTTCCTATTGCTGTCAACTACTAATCAGCTAAGTGTTGTGTGGGGAAGAGGCTTTTAGCCTACTTTTAGCTAACTACCAAATCCAAAGTCCTGGGCAACCATTCATACCGGACTTTGAAAGCTCTTGACTTACTTGCATAATTCACTTTCATAAAAGGTATATTGAGAGAGCCCATCAGGCAAATGAAGTTCTGATGGAGGAGACAAATACTAATCAAACAATCCCATTAAATACCCTGACCTCCAGTCCATGTTAGCTACCCTCTACCATAGACACTGCCTTGAACTGCTCCACTTCTATTGTCACTCTAGTCCTGATTCCTAGACCACAAATCGGATCCCTTCACCCTTTTCATTCTGCTCCTCCGGCTCTGTGCATATGCTGAGACATCTGGTACATGACCTCGGCTTTTACCCTAGATGATTGCTTTGTTCGTGGGTTTACTCCCTGCTTTTTCTTCCCTTAATATCCCCTGGCTCTTCTTTCTTTCCTGAAGCTTTATCTGCTTCAACTCTGCTTTAAGCCGCAGATTCTTGGTAAGCCCTAATCTGTAATATATTTATGTATCTTTCATCCTCTAATTCTGTGAGAGCAGTTGAACTTTGCTGGGGAAAATCCCATACAAATTTTAATTAGTGGCTTTGCAAATTTGTGTTTTCCCATCTCCATCAGGACCAGTGTTGTTCAGTAGACTTGTCATGTGCTCCTTGCCAGGTCTCTCTGATTTCCACTCTCTCCAGGAATATTTCTTAACACTGTTTCCTAATCTCTTAGCAGATCATATTGCTTTACATTTTTGGAACATTTGGTCTATCAAAAGTAGACCCTTGGGCTTCTCTGGTGGCGCAGTAGTTGAGAGTCCACCTGCCGATGCAGGGGACACGGGTTCGTGCCCCGGTCCGGGAAGATCCCACATGCCGCGGAGCGGCTGGGCCCGTGAGCCATGGCCGCTGAGCCTGCGCGTCCGGAGCCTGTGCTCCGCAACGGGAGAGGCCCCAACAGGGAGAGGCCCGCGTACCGCAAAAAAAAAAAAAAAAAAAAAAAGTAGACCCTTAACTTACTGCGCTGGTGCCGGCACATTTATCCACAGCCACAAACGTTCCCACTGCCTTCATTTTCTACCCTAGAGTAATGGGTGGGGACTTCTCACTCTCACATCCTATCACCATTCTTGTGGTTTACAAAAATGCTAATTTACAAACCTCCGGAATGGTCTCTCTGCTCTTGAACTTTTCTTTTTGAATCATCACACATTATATCACTAGATTAACCTTAGTAAAATATATTTCATTGGGTTCCATCCATATACAAAAACTCCCAGAAATTTCTTTAAGCCTTTAGTATCTTTCCCAATCTCTTCATCTGTTTACTAAAAACTCTGTAACCTAACTTCATGATAACTAACGCTGCTTTCTACAACTCCCACTCTACATATGGACTCCCAATTCACAGGGCCTTTGTTTTTTCCCCAACACTCTTGTATTTTTTTATTATTTAAAAAATTATACTTCTTCAATTTCAAAAACTTGGGAAGTGAATTCCAGTCAAGAAGTCAACTATATTAAAGGCATAGCACTAACTGCTGGGAATAAAATAATAAATGAAGTGGCCTGTTCCTTACCATCACTAGGCTCACAGCCCATCTGAAGGAGCAGATGCTTACATGCCATTAATTAAATGGTATTATATGATGTTGTGGGATCTGTGGACCATGTAGAAGGAAATGGTACCCAGAGTGAGGGGTTAAGGTGGGATGTCAAGGAAGGCTTTGAACATTAAATACCAATTACATTAAGGGCTACAGGATGAGAAGCATGTATTAAATAAAAGAGATGGCAGGGAGGAAACAACAATGTGTGCCATGCTTTTCTGAGACGTTAAAGAGTACGTATAGAATTTAAAACCTAGTTTGGCTGAAATGCAGAGCTAAAGGTGAAGGTGGGTGACAGACGGAGTTGAACAGGTAATTTTGTTATTGTCGCCATGTTAAGAAGCTTGGATATTGTAATAAAAGCGCAGGGAGGCTTGAAGAATTAATAAGGTTAGATTTGATTTTTATATCAGTCTGTCTCTCTTCTGGCTTCAGGGGAGAAAAAGTGTCCAAGAGTGTAAAAATGCAGGCAGAAAGCTGAATTAAGAGGCACTCATGTAAAAGGTAATGGCAGCATAAATCAGGGTAGAGGCATTGGGCCCCTAAAATACTCTACCCTGTGGATATATAGAAATTAACTTAACCATTCCCGTAGTTTGGCGCATTTATATTCTGCCTGGTGAATCTCTAAGAAAGGAATAAAGTGTATAACATTTCTTACATGTATTTGCCTTCATTTTTCCCAAAGAACGTCTCATAACACTATACTTATGGGGCTCACACTACAAGAAACTCTGACAGAGTGTTGTTTAGCAGTGGATAAATGCTTATGCATACACCCACAACAACACAAGTACTTGTTTCAAGCCCAAGAGACCTTGGATGGATAGTATACATATTACTACAAACACAATGTAGTACATTATATTTCTCAAAAATAAAACATGCTTAAGTATCATTTCTTTGTTCAGTGTATTGTGTGTTACATTTGTAAATATTTGTGTTGCTATGAAATCATCCCTTTTACTGGTTCTGCTAGAGAGTATTCTCTTTTCTTGTAAGAAACGCTAAATGATAGGTAGGTGGCATCACTCAATTCAGCATAATTATTCTGGCATTGATTCTCATTCAAACATGGTACCAAAAATTCAACAAGCCAATTTTTGGAGAAAAGTTCAGTTAGTGTTATATTTTTCATGGGTAGAGGTTTTCTCTTCCTTCTGGACTCTTCCTAGGGAAGCAGCTGAAGGATTTAGTGGGAAAACTTCAAGTCATCTCAAGCAGTCTCTGGAAGCTGCTTTCTCACTTTAATTCTCCAATAATAAATGCGGTATAATAATAGTTGACAGCAAGATGGAAAGAAAATATATAAATATATAGAATAAACTATTCACAGACAATCTGATCAATGCATGTGTCTGTGGCTAAGAAATCACTTCTCCCTTGATGCATATTTAGTTCATTCTATCCCACTGAAAAGTAATCTAATAACATTAGTCTTTCCTCACCTGGTAAAACGGACACAGCCTATGCAAGGGAACTGAATTTCCTTCTTTGGGAGGAACTGTAATACAGAGATCACATTAACTCTCAAAGGGAATGCATTCTGTATGAAAATACTTCCTGTTTGATAAATACTGCAGAAAAACATTTTAAATAACTCACTTGATTATGTATAGATAAAATAAGTGTCTTTGATAACCTTATAAAATATATTATTTTTTTATAGTGGCATTTCGGAATATGGCAAAGAGAAAAAAATAGATAAGTATTTCATTCATGGGTAAATATAAAGATAGGCTTGACTCTATAGGTATTGGGAAATTTTTATCTAGTAAGAGAAGTTCAGTATTTTCTATTACAGTATCAATTTAAAGAAGCATTTAATATCTTAATATCAGAAAAAGAATGATCTATAAGTCAGTGTAAGAGATATGAAAATTGTAAAGACCTTAAGTGACTGTCCCTTCTCTCTTTTCTCAAAATATGTAAAGAATTTACAAATGTGCTTTTACTGTAATTCAAACTATCTGAAAAACAACAGTGGTAAGGCTATGAATGAATGAAGAAAGTGTATGTCATTAATTTTCCATTGAGTACAATCTATTCTCTGTACCAAGTGTCTGTGATAACACTACAATTTTATTTGATTAAACTTGCTCTCAATTGTCATAATCCCTAAATACACATAAAGCTCATTTAATGAAAATCCCTACTACTCAAAAATAAACAAATGGGACCTAATGAAACTTAAAAGCTTTTGTACAGCAAAGGAAACCATAAACAAGATGAAAGGGCAACCCTCAGAATGGGAGAAAATATTTGCAAATGAAGCAACTGACAAAGGATTAATTTCCAAAATACACAAGAAACTCATGCAGCTCAATATCAACAAAACAAGTAACCCAATCCAAAAATGGGCAGAAGACCTAAACAGACATTTCTCCAAAGAAGACATACAGGAGGCCAAGAGGCACATGAAAAGCTGCTGAACATCACTAATCATTAGAGAAATGCAAATCAAAACCACAATGACGTATCACCTCACACTGGTTAGAATGGCCATCATCAAAAAGTCTACAAACAATAAATGATTGAGAGGGTGTGGAGAAAAGGGAAACCTCTTGCACTGTTGGTGGGAAATTAAATTGATACAGCCACTATGGAGAACAGTATGGAAATTCCTTAAAAAACTAAAAATAGAACTACCATATTACACAGCAATCCCACTACTGGGCATATACCCTGAGAACACCATAATTCAAAAAGACACATGCACCCCAATGTTCATTGCAGCACTATTTACAATAGCCAGGTCACAGAAGCAACCTAAATGCCCATCGACAGACGAATGGATAAAGAAGATGTGGTACATATATACAATGGAATACTACTCAGCCATAAAAAGAAACGAAATTGAGTTATTTGTAGTGAGGTGGATGGACCTAGAGTCTGTCATACAGAGTGAAGTAAGTCAGAAAGAGAAACATAAATACCGTATGCTAACACATATATATATATGGAATCTAAAAAAAAAAAAAAAAAGTGGTTCTGAAGAACCTAGGGGCAGGACAGGAATAAAGACACAGACATAGAGAATGGACTTGAGGACACGGGGAGGGGGAACGGTCAGCTGGGACGAAGTGAGAGAGTCGCAAGGACATATACACACTACCAAATGTAAAATAGATAGCTAGTGGGAAGCAGCCGCATAGCACAGGGAGATCAGCTCGGTGCTTTGTGACCACCTAGAGGGGTGGGATAGGGAGGGTGG
Organism: Leucopleurus acutus; assembly: GCF_964270905.1. Lineage (NCBI taxonomy): Eukaryota > Metazoa > Chordata > Mammalia > Artiodactyla > Delphinidae > Leucopleurus > Leucopleurus acutus. The sequence goes on along the minus strand of NC_139146.1, from coordinate 152,827,401 downwards.
GAGGGAGACAGAAGAGGGAGGGGATATGGGGACATATGTATATGTACAGCTGATTCACTTTGTTATACAGCAGAAACTAACACAGCATTGTAAAGCAATTATACTCCAATAAAGATTGTAAAACAAAAAAATAAGGTGATTAAGAGTGTTAAATTCCTCAGCAAGAGCAATCATGGAAATCACTATGGGGAGAAGCTTATATATCCTTCATCTGATTTAAAATTAATTGGTATTTTAAAGATTATTGGACAATTTGTAAACTGGTTACAAAATTATTTGGTGCAAATCATAGGTTAAAGAATAATAACACATATATTACATATGAAAATAAATAGAAACATGCATTCAGTGATGTATACGAAAGCACATACAAGTTTTTCACTTTTATTAATCAAATGGTAACCTCAGTAAATTATTTTAAAGCATTTTTTATTATAATACATCAGGATGTCAGAAGTCATGATAAGATACAGAATCACTGAAATATTGCCTTGTTATTTTAAAGTTACAATATCCTAATCTGTTTTCTTCACAAGATATTTCCGTAGTCTTTCAAGCATCATGAACCTGCTCTGCTCTAATTTGAATCACAAGTACAAAAAATAGGCTCTTTTGACCTATGAGGATGCACTTTCTGTTTAGTTGCTGTACTAAATTGAAACCTAACATCTCCAATCAGCAGTTCTAAAACTCAAGTTCCTTTGCTGCTATAGACTGAACCACATTTAACATGAATAGGAAATCTTTCCCAAGAACAGCTGATGGACCTTTATCTTAAACTACTGCACATCTCACTTCTAGCCCACAATGTGAAAGAGATTTTTTTTTCCCTCACAATGTGTGATTCAGAGAAAATAATTTAGAGAAAGGGCAGCGAGCTGCTCACTGAGGCAAATTGTTTTAAGTATTCTAAGTACTTCCTGTAGTGCTGGCTACTGGAATAACGGTGTCCTTCTAGTTCATATAGAACCTAAAGAAGATTATGGAGTTAGGATTAGTTTATCCCTGGCCTGATGGTTCCCTCTAAAAAACTACATTCCAGAGCTTTTCAAGTCCCGTATGTAATATGGCTCCAACATTTCCCACACTATTTTGTCCAGGATATCAGTCAGTTTTTGTGGATTTTCTTTCTGGAACTTTACCCGAATAATTCATTTCTAAAAATAATTAAACACAAAAATATCCTGCCTTCTGCTTAAAACTCATTCTCGTCTGGGCTTCTGTGACACATGCCTTTACTGATTTTCCTGTTTTCTCTCTGCAGACCCAGATACTATAGCTGCTATGCCCATTTGGATGTTTTATATGTGTGTCAGTTTTCCATTTGGACGTTTCATAGTGTTCAAAAATGAACACTCACTTTTTCCTGATTTCAATAAAGGATATCACATTCTTATTTGCACATAAGAGGAATTATGGAGTTTTTACTCACTTTCTCTCCTCCTTATTCTTACATAAAATCAGAGTTCTGTCATCTCTGATCTCCATTCCTAGTGCCAACAACCTGGTTCAAATCTCCATAATCTCTTACTTCGTCTTAAATGGGTTTCTAACTAGTCCCCCTAGTTTTACAATTTTCTTTCTTATGTTCTTCCAACTTCTTCTGCAACCTAATATTAGAGTGTTCTTTGTTAAAAAAAAATTCAATTTTCTCATTGGAAATATTTCAGTCTTTGCTGATTGCAGTTAGGATAATATTTAAAATTGCTTCCCTGATGTAGCAGGTGCTTTATGATTTTGTCCTTGCCTATTTCTACAACTTTAATGCAAAGGTCTTAGCTCACTTCAGTTGCACTGTTGTGTGTGCGTTTTGTTTCTATTCAGATCTGTTGCCTCAGGTTCGTTCTATAGTATCAACTCCTTAAGACAGAGACTGGGCCTGTTCAAAATTTTGACACTCAGCATGTATTATCTAAACAGTGAGTGCATTAGTCAGTGTAGCCTTAACATCAGTTACAATTTAATGAAATAATACTTTTGATGCTAAAATGTAGTGATCAAATTAAAATCTAAAATATATTTAGTTACATATACATTTTTCTGCCTATGTACTCAAGTGTTTTTCTATAACTTTCTAAAATCAAGTTGTTATTTTCTGCCATGTAGGACTAATACAGTATTGACTCATTTTGCAATATAGTGCAGATGGGGAAATAAGGGAACAAAAAGAAGTCTGAGGAAATGGTGAATTTCACATTTATTAATTTGTGTTATGAAATTAAATGGCAACTTTTGCACTTTATCTTTAAGCTCTTTCTGGAAGAGAAGACAACGAAAGCAAGTGTCAAATGTGATTTATACCAGGTTGATAAAACGACTTCTCTCTCTCTCTTGCTTGCCTCTGGAAATATTTGTTTATATTTAATTCAGAAGAAGAGAGACAGAAATAGAATGAGGTATACTGGGCTACAGTTCCAATCTCGACCCATTGCTTTATCATTTGCTTTATCATTCGAGGGCATTTTATCAAGCGGCCTCAGTTCCATACATATACATTTTATATTTGTATACATATACATTGTGTATTATGTACAATATTATTATATTTTCATCCTACTTGATATCTTGAAATTGTCTTTTAATTATAATGTGTTTTCCTAAGTAGATCATACACTTTTAATATTAATGCCCTAAGTAGTGCATGGTATTAATAATATATTTAATTTGCCAATGTCTCAAATAATTAATTACACGTTAATTTAATGAGCATTTTCTATGTGACAGACACATAGATATTTGAGAAAATTATGCAGGCAACTTAAAATATGAATATTTTAAATATTTTTGGAAAGTATGTTCAAATTTAGAACTAATCAAATATGTTCGAAATTATATATATATATATTTTATGTATAGTTATGTGGATATTATATGAATGAAAAATAACAGAGCTAATGTTTGACAGGCTAAAAGTATTTTCACACAATGAAACACTTCACACTCTGAGGTCCATAGGAGAGGTCATACAATGTATTCACCATCCTGTGCTTAGCACAGTATCTGGCACATATTAGTTGACATATAAATGGTAATTAATTGTTTTATTGTTTTGTTTTATGTTTATCTTTTCACAAAAGAGCAAGTAACTAAAGACTATCTTTCTATTACAAATATGAAATATTACTTGCTCAATCATACATATATCGGATTAGAAGATATAAATTTATATATATATAAATAGTAGAATACCTGGTTTCCAATTTGTGCCCTGGTTATTTAATATCACATCATAGTGCTCATGCATCACGGAGGGTTCTTTTTTTTTGTTTCTGTTAAGCCATGTAGCAATGTATCCCAAGTGTCTGGAATAATAAATGTCTGGTATATACTCGGCTCTCAATAAATTCTCAATGACTGAATAAATATCACTTAACCTTTCTGAGCCACAATAGTTTCTGTAAAATAGGGCTAATAATACTTACCTCCAGGTTTTATTAGGATGCAATTAAATAAAGTAAGCTAAGTGTTGGACATATTAGAAGTGTTCGATACATATTACTTCCTTTTCTGTCTCTATTTTTCCAAACAATTTTCTGGTTGTGAAACATCTCAGACAGAAGGATACTAATCAATGGGTCACATAATGAAAACAAGCCCCAAAAGAATGACAGACACAAAACAGAGTAAACCTTGATTCATAAAGATGACTTAATAATGTGAAGATATGTTTTAAATCAGAAATTTTACTTAAAAATAAATTATAGGGTTTCCCTGGTGGCGCAGTGGTTGAGAGTCTGCCTGCCGATGCAGGGGACACAGGTTCGTGACCCGGTCTGGGAAGATCCCGCGTGCCACGTAGCGCCTGGGCCCGTGAGCCATGGCTGCTGAGCCTGCGCGTCCGGAGCCTGTGGTCCGCAACGGGAGAGGCCACAGCAGTGAGAGGCCCGCGTACCGCAAAAAAAAAAATTATAATTCAATATACATTTTAAGAAAATACCCACTTCTTTGAAAACCATAGTCTTATAAGTAAATATCATCTTCGCATTACTTTTCAAAGTCAAGAAGAACTGACTATTAAAAGAATATCTGACTACTCTTTCAAACAAGTTATGCACAACTATGCCATCCATAAAAACAAATACTTTTAAAGAAATTTTAATTGTTTGGTCTTATAAAGAATTTTTATAATGAGATTCATTAGCACATACTACAGACAATATAGATTTACCTTATATAGTAAATATAAAACATAACATAGCTGCTAACTAGTCTGTATATCTTTACATCCTTATTAATTTTCCATAGATTTGTTTAGCTACTTTAAATTTTCAAAATCAAGAAAAAATTCTATTTGTTTTACAGACTAATGAATTCTTAATTTGTGAAAAATTGGTATTTAAAATTTGTATTTGCAACTTTTAAAATCTATTAGATAAATCTCTGATTAGATGTGATCACAAGATTGCAAATTTGCCACAATTTTCATAAGGCAACACAGTAAAGGCAAAAGGCAGTTAACTATCATCATGTTGTGTAAAAAATAATCCTACATATATTTCCACATGTAATAGTCATGACACTTCACATTATGAGGTACACAGGAATTAATATTCTACATCTTAAAGGAAAAGACCTAACTATCAAATGATTAACAGATGCTGATTAAAGGCTTAGTTGACCCCATAAAGGAAGATTATCCATTTTCCAAACTAATTTATTGTTAACATAATGAATATGTAAATTGCAGTTATGAATAAGCAACAGGTTTGAATCACGGCTCTTGCTTCTGTTAACTGTGTGACTTTGGACAAGTTACAAACATCACTGACCTCTGTCCTCAGGTTGTAGAATGGGGATAATTATACTGTCTCACAACGTGCTTGTATGAAACTAGTCCTTCTTTGATTCATTGAAAGTACACAGAAAAGCATCTGGCATGTCATAAATGCACAGTCATGAAAGTTATTACTCTTCAAATTATCATTATTTCAAGAAAGTAATAGAATTAATTTTTAACCACTAAACTGGTATTGTTTGTACATTTTACACCTACATATTAATTCACATCAAAATATATTGTTTAGTAGAAAAACAAAGTTCACTGATTTCCAGAAAAGTCTTTCATAGCTTAATGTGATGGCTTTAAGAATGTTTCTACTCAAGACCTTTATAAAATTTTACATACCTGATCTTCTTTATGAAAAAAATTGATTCAGAAAGTCTGAACAAGTCTATATCTATACACTTCAACATATGTATATGTACTAGTCAACCAGAATATACATATATATGTATGTGTGTGTGTATATATATATATATATACACACACATACATATAGGGATATCTTGGAGATACTGTGGGTTTGGTTCCAGACAACCACAATAAAGTGAATATGGCAAATAAAGCAAGTAACAATGATTTTTTGGTTTCTCAGTGCCTATAAAAGTTATATTTACACTGTACTGTAGTACATTGTCTGTAATAGCATATGTCTAATAAAGACTTTATTGATAAAAAAATGCTAACTATCATCTGAGCCTTCAGTGAGTCATAATCTGTTTGCTGGTGGAGGGTCTTGCCTTGATATTGATGGCTGCTCAAAGGGTGGTGCTTGGGGAAGGCTGGGGGGGCTGTAGCAATTTCCTTAAATAAGACAACTATGAGGTTTGCTACATGGATTGATTCTTACTTTCATGGGCTAATTCTCTGTAGCATGGAGTGCTGTCTGATAGCATTTTACCCACAGTAGAACATCTTTCAAAATTGGAGACAATCCTTCCAAAACATGCCACTGCCTTTATCAACTATTCTAAATCCTTTGTTGTCATTTCTACAATCTTCACAGCATCTTCACCAGGCATAGGTTCTATCTCATGAACCCACTTTCTCTGCTCATCCATAAGAAGCAAATGCTCATCCTTTAATTTTTTATCAGTCATATCTTTAGACCCCTCTTCTAATTCTAGTTCTCCTACTATTTCCACCACATCTGCAGTTGGACATCTCAAAGTCATCCACAAGGGTTGGAGTCAACTTTCAAACTCTAGTTAATGTTGATATTTTAACCTCTTCCCATGAATCAGGAATGTTCTTAATGGCATCTAAAGTGGTGAATCCTTTCCAGAGGTTTTTAATTTCCTTTGGTTAGATCCACCACAAGAATTACTAACTACAGCAGCTATAGTCTTATGAAATGTACTTCTCAAATAATAAGATCTGAAAGTTGAAATTACTCCTTGATCCATAGGCTGCAGAATGGATGTTTTGTCAGCAGGCATGAAAACAACATTAATCTCATCATATATCTTCATCAGAGCTCTTGGGTGACCCGGTGCATTGTCAATGAGCATAGTATTTTGAAAGGCATCTTTTTTTCCTCAACAGTAGGTCTCAACAGTGAGCTTAGCATATTCACTAGACCATGTTATAAACAGATGTGCTGTCATCCAAGCTTTGTTGTTCCATCTATGGAGCACAGGCAGAGTAGAGTTAGCATAATTCTTAAGGGTCCTAGGACTTTGAGAATGGTAAATGAACATTGGCTTCAACTTAAAGTCATCATCCTCATTAGCCCCTAACAAGAGAGTCAGCCTATCCTTTGAAGCTTTGAAGCCAGGCACTGACTTCTCCTCTCTAGCTATGAGAGTCCTAGATGGCATCTTCTTCCAATAGAAGTTTGTTTCATTTACAATAAAATTTGTTGTTTAGTGCAACCACCTTCATGAATTACCTTAGCTAGATCTTCTGGATAACTTGCTGCAGCTTCTACGTCAGCACCTGCTGCTTCACCTTGAACTTTTATGTTATAGACATGACTGCTTTCCTTAAACCTCAGAAACCAACCTCTACTAGTTTCACACTTTTCTTCTGCGGTTTCCTCACCAATCTCAGCCTTCACAGAATTGAAGAGTCAGGGCCTTGCTCTGCATTAAGCTTTGGTTTGAAGGAATGTGGTGACTGGTTTGATTTTCTATTCAGACAACTAAAACTTTCTCCATATCAGCAATTTTGCTTTCTTATCATGTGTGTGTTCACTGGAGTAGTACTTTTAATTTCCTTCAGGAACTATTCTTTTTTTTTTTTTTTTTTTTTTTTTGCATTCACAACTTGGCTAACTGTTCGGTTCAAGAGGCCTAGCTTTCGGCCTGTCTTGGATTTTGACATGACTTCCTCACTAATATTAATCATTTCTAGCTTTTGACTTAAAATGAGAGACATGCAGCTCTTTCCCCTGACCACCTAGAGGCCATTGCAGGGTTACTAATTAGCTTAATTTCGAGACTGTTGTGTCTCTGGGAATAGGGAGGCCTGAGGCGGAGGGAAGGGATGAGGGAACAGCTGGTCAGTGGAGCATTGAGAATACACATAACATTTATCAATTACATTTGCCATCTTACTTGAGCGCAACTGGTGCCCCAAAATAGTCACAATAGCAACATCACAGATCACAGATCACCATAGCAAATATGTAATAATGAAAAAGTTTTAAATATTAGAAGAATTATCAAAATGTGACACAGATTCTCGAAGTGAGTAAATGATGTTGGAAAAATGGTGCTGATAGACTTGCTCGATGCAGGGTTACCACAAACCTTCAATTTGTACAAAATGCAGTATCTGCTAAGAATAACAATGTGAAGTGCAATGAAATAAGTGATGCATGTACATACACACTGTACCAAATCTATAATTTCTATTAGTTTTACAAGCTGCTTGTTTATTTTTATAGGCATTTTTTCTTTTATCTCATGTTTAATAACATTTTCCTTTATATATATGAAAAGCACTTATTCAATATTTCTATAGGTGTGATTACTCAATCTCTTGTTTTTCTTGGTTCTCAGTTTCTCTTGTTATTATGTAAAAAATTATTTTTTATTTGAAGTTGTATTTGATGAAACTTTTTTTTTCCTATGGAATTACATAAAGCCCTAAGGTAAAAGTTTGTTTGAAAGAAAAAACCTTTGGGCTACTTGCTTTTTCCTGGTGCCTTGTGGGTGCTATCATCCCAAATACTATTTAAAATAAAATATGAGATTTTGCATATTGTAGATATCATATGAATTAGAGCAGAAATCTCAGGGGAGACAGTTTGCAATTATTATTTTTAAGAGTGTCTTCTTCTTACCTTACCTACTGCCAAGATTGAGATAGACAGGTATGGCTTCAACTGAAAAGTATACTTATTTCTATTTCATTGAGGTCATGGCTTTGGAAAGTCTCAGTGTTAGGTAGGGCTGTTCTATCAGGCCCTCCTTTTTACATAAACATTTTGCCAAAAATAACTGAAAATGCGCAAGTTCAATCTTACCAGCTTTGGCCAATGCTTACTGATCAGCTGGTGGTTTCAGAGATTGTTTACAATTTTGGATTGCCACTATTTCTTTACTTTTGACCTATGAAGATTTTTTTTTTTTTTGGCCATTTAACTGATTGATTTACTGAAGTGTTTTGGATTTTATGTGACATTTGGTGGCATTATGTTTTCGTTTGGATGATTGTTTATAGTTTATGTTGTTTACTGCATCATACAGCCATAACTGGAAGTCATTCTTTTTCTATTTTAGAAAATGTTCAATTTATGCATATCTTCTCATTTCTAGTATAACACTACTCATAAAACTGTAAAGATATGAAATTTGTGATAAATTTGTTGCAAATCAAATGTTTTAATGAAAAAGACAAAATTTTAGACATCTCTCACCTGGAGTCTAGCCACTTTAATAGCTCCCTCCCTGAGCCCCTCCCTTCTACTCTCCTAAAACTGCAAACTATTCACTGTACAGGAGCCAGAGTGATTGTTTTAAAATGTAAATCTGTTCATGGTACTTCCCTGAGCAAAGCAAAGCACTGCAGTGCCTCCCATAATGGATAACATCAGGCTTCTCACCAAAGTGTACAAGTCTCTGCAAGAACTCATCTCAGGCTGTTCCCAACATCATCTCACCACACAGTGTAGTAACCGTCCAAAGACCTGCAGTCTGCTACTGCCTCAGCACCTCTCCAACCCCTTTGCATTTTGCCTTGAACTTTCTTTTTCTGTATTGCCACATGGCTAGCACACCTCACTTCATTCAATCCTTTGCTCAAATATCATCTTACAAGAGGGATCATCTAAGAACTTCTTCTAAAAGATGTATTCTTCCTCCAACCCTGGGATACTTCTCTGTCTGTCATTCTTGCTTATGCTTACCACTATTATATTTTATATTTATTTATTTCCTTATACTCTGGTCTCTCCCACTAGAATATTAATTTCATGGAAGTAATAGAACTGTTTTTTCTGCTGGTTCTCTGATTCTGAATACAGTAATTTCTTTAGTGTTAATTTTTATTAACCTTAAAGGTTATTAACCATTTCAGCAGGCATCCTTTTCAAGATCATTAATCACATCGGCAAAGACCTTTTTTTCTGCCTATTGTAAATTCACACATCCCATAGATTAGGTTCTGAATATCTTTGGAGGGCCATTATTCTTTCTACCACATTAGCTAAACACAAAATATAAGTATTAAATATAATAGGACCTTGACTCATCTCTCTACTATCTGTCTTTTCAAAAAATATGTATTAAGCTAACACCCATATATTGTTGAACTGTAAAACGGTACAGGCCTCTGGGAAACAATTTGGCAGTTTTTTAATAAGTTATACATGTACTTACAATATGACCTAGCTAATCCATTCCTAGGTATTTATTTTAGAGACATAAAAAGTTATGTCCACTCAAAAATCTAAACACATATGTTTATAGCTGCTTTACTCTTATTTGCCCCAAACTGGAAACAATCTTAACTGTCCTTTGATGGCCGAATGTATAAACAAACTACAATATTCATAAACGGAATGCTACTCAACAATAAAAATAAAGAAACTCTTATTACACAACATAAATGAACCTCAACGGTATTATGCTGAGTGAAAGAAGCCAGTTTCAAATGGTCCTGTACAGTATGATTCCATTCATAGGACATTCTGGAAAGGGCAAAACTACAGAGAAAAAGGTGAGATTAAATGGCTGCCCTCTGGTAGGGGTAGGGAGAATGTATTACTACAAACAGCAAAGGGAATTTGGGGGGCATAAGAAAACTTCTCTGTATCTTGATTATGAAGGTGGTTACACAAGTCTACATGTGTTAAAACTCATGACACTATACACCAAAGACATGAAAAAGGTAAATATGATTATGTGTAATTTTTTAAAATATCACCTTACAGTGTTCCATAATATAGTAATCAGTGATATTGCTGAGGAATTAAAATTAATTTTAACAACTCTGATTGGTTATGAGCAAATGATTTAACAATTTAATATATCCAGCCCATAGTTGATAACTGTATTTCAAATCAACATTTTGTCCTTTACTTGCTACACACACATACATGTTTTCATCTTTCTTCATAGTAGGGTTAAATTGCATACTAATGTAGTATCGATTAAACTTTGGGACAAATAGTTTTTATATATTTAAGAACATACTGTAGTAATTACCTGGAACACCGAATAAAACAACAACAAATGAAAAACAAACAGGTGTACGAACAACTACTCTCTTATTCACATTTACATTTTAGAAATCACTGTTTAAACTAATGACGATTTTTCTGATCCTGACATTTGAACACTGGCACATTTCTCGCTGATTATTAATTGTTTCTTCTGACAGCATTGTTCCGCTGCTCTAAATATCCTAATGGGGAAAAAAAAAAGCACAAGTCCTGGCATTCTAATAGCAGGAAAGAGCTCACTGCGGTTTTGGGGGTTTTGTTTTCCTTTTATAAAAAACAAAAACAGAAATGAAAAATTGTATTCTCTTACGCAGGCTTATCTCAGGCTACCTGGCTTCATTTCAGTCATGATGTGCATGATTTGTTAATTCTGAATACAGGAATTTCTTAAATGTTAATTTGCACTAACCCTCAAAGATTATTTATTAACTGTTTGAGCAGGCATCTAGGGAATTTTATAAAGTGGCCTCAAACTAATATTTGATGTTAATTCTTTTTTTTTTTTTTTTTTTTTGTGGTACGCGGGTCTTTCACTGTTGTGGCCGCGCAGGCTCAGCGGCCATGGCTCACGGGCCCAGCCGCTCCGCGGCACGTGGGATCTTCCCGGACCGGGGCACGAACCCGTGTCCCCTGCACCGGCAGGCGGACTCTCAACCACTGCACCACCAGGGAAGCCCTGACGTTAACTCTTATGTAGGTCAGACTCTTTTCTTTCTGACCACTTAAAATTCCTATTTGATCAAGCAATTTTAAGGCAGAAATATGCAATGGTCTTACAAATGATCAAAATAGTTCCTGAATATCTGTTATATTTGATTAAATAGTATTCAATTATATAAAAGTCCTTCTTTTACAGCTTTCTTTCATCCTCATCCTCTGATCAACCTTCTTCAGATTCTGTGAGCACCAGCAATACTTCTTTCCTCTTATAAGACCTAAGCCAACAGTAATGGACTTCAAGCTGATCACCTGTCTTATCTTAAATTGTTCTTTTCTAATTCAGGATTTTCTCAAATCACTAGTGACTTACTACTTGAAAACCACAAACCCTCAATTAATTCCTATCATTGATTACCCTGAAACTTCATCTGTTGTACCAAAGCAAAACTGTAATATTTGGAAAATGGAAAACATTCATACAGCTTTTGGCATTTCTCTTAACTAAGAATTTTCTTTTCTTATTTGTTATTTTACACTTATTCATCCCAATGGTATTATTTTAAAAACCCAGAATGAACATTTCAACCTAATGATATTATCTATAAATCCAAAGTGATCATGACAGTTCTTTGTTAAGGAAACATAAAAGCCTTAAATAACTATGAACAAGAATACTATATCTAGGAAATTTCCTATTTAGATAGATCAAAAAGGCTAATCGAAAATAGAAAGGATTTTAAAGTATGTTTTATCTTCATTTATTTTCTCTACACACTTTCATTTCCACTTACAGTGGAATAACCATTTTACAAAACTCGAGTTATCTTTCCAGTTGAAGCTATAGACTCCTTACATGGTAGAATAGGCAGGAGTATCAGTAGAATACTCTGGTCATCCATGTATGAGGCTTATTGCTAAATGGTTCATTGAAACGTATAAATAGTTTGGTTTCATTTTGCCTCCAAAAGACACCCCTCCAAAATGTCAATGTATTATTCCATTTGGGTCAATAGGGAATTATTGATTTTCAGTGAGATCATTGCTGAAGAAAATACATCTCCTCTATTTGCGGGTAAAGTCCATTAAAGGTTTATTTTAGATGTTTAAAAAGCAGGTGATATTTTCCCTGCCTAGAAAAACAGTACTGTAGTTTGAAAACAAGAGATAAAAGATAAACTTTAAAACAGTATATACGGACTTCTGGTTTCCAGTTCCTCACGTAAAGAGTTTGGAAGTTACCACTGTGTCCTAACAATAAGTAAAAAGCTGAACAGATTAAAAAGTCAGCAACTCTCCTTCAATTAATTAGAGAAGGGAGGATACAAGGCAAACTGCTGTCTCTAGGTTGGACAGACAGATAGGTGAATACAGGGAGATAGGGTTTTCCAAAGCAGAGTGGAAATTGCAGTGGGGACCTGTGCTGGAAATAAAACCTGAACTGTAATTGCTGAATTGCTGAGGATCAGTGTAGACAGGCTGAGAGTTAAAAACTTCAGGCGTACCCAGTCATGGGGGGACCACCACACTTCTGTGAGTTTTACTGCCAGGAGCTTGACCAGATTCTTGCAGTAAATATGAGAGAAAATTCCCCTCATGCTTTCAGCTACAGGAGGGGAAAAGGACCACTTTAAAGTATGAGACAGCATTTTGTTCTAAAGGAGGCTTGCCCCAGGGAAAACCTTGAAGAAGAGTCTAACCTGTTGGTATTCTATCAGAGCCTACTTGACCTGGAGGAAAAGAAATACCCAACTCTAGCCAGTGATAGCCATCCAGTCCCATGTAAGGGAGGGGGAAGAACGGAGAAGCACATGTGAAGTTCACAGTCCAGAAGCACAGGCGCAGTAAAAGTTTGAAACCCAATCACAGAACTATAGAATACTTTCTTCCCCCCAGATCTCACACCACATTACTAAACACCTAATTACAGCAGTTCCTTTTACCTGGTACTTCATGTGAGGCTATCAAGAAAAATTCACGATACTAAGAGGCAAAAATAAATAAATAAATAAAAAAATATATATATCCCACACTCTTTTAAGAGATGGAGCAAGTATTATAATCACTCATGGCAGGGACATTGGAATTATCAGACCAGAAATTAAAACAATTATGATGAATATGCTAAAGACTCTAATGGATAAAGTAGCATGCAAGAACAGATAGGTAACGTAAGCAGAGAGATACAAATTATGAGAAAGAAACAAAATTAAATTCTGGAGATGAAAAACACTGCAACAGAAATAAAAAACTGCCTTTGATGGGCTTATTAATATACTGGACATGGCTGGGAAAAGAATCTTTAAGCTAGAGGGCATATCAGTAGAATCCTCAAAAAATGAAAAGAAACACAAAGAATGATTAAAAAAAAAAAAAGCATAACAGAATATCCAAGACTGTGGGACAACTACAAAAGGTGTAATATACATGTAATGGGAATACCAGATATAGAAGAAAGAGAGAAAGGAATAGAATATTTCAAACAATAAATGGCTGAGAATCTCCTCAAATCAATGACAGACACAAAATTACAGATCCAGGAAATGAAGAACAGCAAGCAAGATAAATTAAAAAAAAAACAAAACAAAAAACCTCTATACCTATGCATTATTTTCAAACTACAGGAAATCAAAGATAAAGGAAAAATCCTGAGCGAAGCCAGAGAGAGAATAAACACCTTACCTATAGAGAAACAAATATAAGAATTATATCTGACAGTGTCTCAGAAACCATGCAAGCAAGAAAAGAGTGAAGTGAAATATTTAAAGATGAGAGAAAAAAACCTACCAACCTAGAATTCTGTACCCTACAAAATTATCTTTCAAAAGTGAAGGAGGAAATAAAGACTTTCTCACACAAATAAAAATTGAGGAAATTTGTTGTCATTAGATCTGCTTGGCAAGAAATATTAAAATAAGTTCTGTATTATAAGGAATATAATACAGGTCAGAAACTTGGATCTACAAAGAGAAAGAAAAGTGTCAAAGAAGGAATAAGTAAAGAAAAAATAAAAACATTTATATTTGGATTCTTAATTTATCTAACAGATAACAGTTTGGTCAAAATAATAATACCAACAAAGCATTTGACTGTGAATGTTTAGATACATATATGTCATGTATATGTATATAAATCTATATATGCATATATACATATAAGGAAATGACAGCAATAAAACAAAATATGGGAGGGAGGAATTAGGATGATTTCATTACTATAACTTACACTACACATGAAGCGGTATAGTGTTATTTGAAAGAGCACTTAGATTGGCTGTAAATGTATATTGCTAACTCTAGGGCAACCACTACAAAAAGTAAGAAAATAAAAAATAAATATAAATAAATACATATATAGTATAACCTAAATACTAAAAATGAGAAAAAGAATAAAATTGTATAAAATGATTATATAAAGGCAGGAAAAAAGTGAAAAACAAAAGGACATAGGACATAGTTGAACTCAACAGCACCATCAACTGGATATAATTGACATCTATAGATTATTTCATCCCAAAACAGCAGAATACGCATCCCCACATGGCACATTCATCAAGGCAGATCACACTCAGGTCCATAAAATACACCTTAACAAATTTAAAAGCACAGAAGTCATACCATGTTGGCTCTCAGACCACAGTGGAATTAAACTAGAAATCAATAACACGAAGACAACTGGAAAAACCCCAAATATGTGGAGATTAACAATGTAAGAACATATGAGTAAAAGAGGAAATCTCAAAACAAATTTGAAAATATTTTGCACTAAATGAAAATGAAAACACAGCTTATCAATATGTGTGGGATGTAGTTAAAAGTGCTTAGAGGGATCCTCCCCCAGATTTATTGAGATATATCAAACACACAACATTGTATAAGCTTAAGGTACAAACCCTGCATACAAATGCTTATAGCAGCTTTATTTACAACTATCAAAACTTGGAAGCAGCTACGACATCCTTCAGTAGGTGAATGGATAAATAAATTGTGGAAGATCGAGACAATGGAATATTGTTTAGTGCTAAAAATAAAGGAACTATCATCAAGCCATGAAAAGAAAAGGAGAAATATTAAATGCATATTCCCGAGTAAAAGAAGCAAATCTTAAAAGCCTACATAATGTATGATTTCAACTACATGGCATTCTGGAAAAGGCAAAGTTATGGAGACAGAAAAAAGATCAGTGGTTGCCAGAGGTTGGGAGGGAAAAAAAAAAATAGAACACAGAGGATTTTTAGGACAATGAAACTATTCTGTATGATACTACAATGGTGGATACAGTATTATGCATGTATAAAAATCCATAAAGTTCAGAACACTGAGAGTGGACCCTAAAGTAAACCATGGACTTTGGGTGATAAAGATGTATCAATGTAGGTTCACGGATTGTAACAAATGTACCATCTGGTGAAAGATTTTGATAGTGGAGGAGGTTAGGCCTGTGATGCCAGGAAGTACACGGACATTCTCTGCACTCTTGGCTCAATTTTGCTGTGAAACTAAAAGTGCTCTAAAACATAGTGTTAAGAAAATAACAGCATTACATGTATTTACCTGCAGTACTTTAATCTCTAGTCCATAAGTTCTTCAACTTCCCACGGAAACTGTCATTGATCTGAATAGTATCAAAGACTTGGTTGAATGAGCCCCAATCACTTAACAACAGTCAGTAACAAAATATTCCTTAAGTTCCTAATTTAATCAATATTTTATTTTGTTGTATTAAGCATACACAAATTATTCACCTAATTTCTAATCTAAGTTCTCAGTGTCACATTAACTCTGTCATCATTATCAGTCTCATATTAGTCTTGGGCAGCTGTTTGCTAAGCAATTTAAAATTTGAATAAAAATAAAGATTTCTCCAGATTTCTACTGTGATGAGTAGGGGAAGCAAATGTAGCCCTCTGGGAAATTAAAAATGTTTCAATATGAGTAATTTCAGATTTAAAATCATGAACTTTGCCAGCATTTTGCTGAAATCAAATTTTATCAGGAACCAATTACTAATGACTGAAGTAAATTGATATAAAGGTTAATTGATAGGTCAAAAACAGGTGCTGGTGAACACAGGGAGATACCAAGCTCATGAAGTCAGAGATAGAGCTTCACATGTCTGAGATTCTCCTGGAAGTTAACTAATGATGTTTCCAGTAAATCAGGAGACTCCTAGATGCATTACTTTTTGTTTTTATCATAAAATTTGTCCTCACCTTTTTGAATGTTTCTGTTAGATTTGTTCAATATTTATAAAAGAAAAATTTACATATTTCAGAATGTACTCATTTTTTTCTGTAAAGTATGCTTATGGCACAGAATTTTAGAAATTCATTTGAACTGCTGATTGTTTACATCTATTTAAGAAGTGCTTGTCAGGAAGAATTCTATCTCCACTGGAAATAGTATGGTGTCAATTACAATGAAAGATGGGGAGAACAATGCTGATTAAGAGGCTATGGGAAAGGATGTTAGTTCAAACTTGATACTAGGTGAGGAATTTAGGAGAGGTTTGACCTCCACAATTCAATCCATCCCATATACACTGGTAGGAATATTCTGAGGATTAGATGAGAAAACTAATGTGAACGACTGAGATTAGAGAGCCACACTACATGCCCACTATGAGTTTCAGAGCTGTGTCTTTCTTTCCTCTCTCTTCCTCTACTCCACGTTTCCTAAGAAATTTTGATGCACAGTGGAGTGAAATGAAATATAAAGTGGAGCTCACCTTCTATTGAGAGTAAAAAGAGCATAGACATATAATTTATATACTTGTTTACTTAAACTCGTAAAATGCCACCTAATTAAGTTAGTTTTTTTTACAGGAGTTATGTCTTACGTAAAATCTAATGTTTTGGAAATCAGATATATTTATACACAAAATACATTTTAAATAAAAGTATCTTTTTTTGGTATTTAGATAATACTGCATTTCTCCAAAACTATTTTTTCCATTTCAATTAAAAATCTCTAGACTATTCATTATGTCACCATTGCCTTAAGTCAACTTCATGTCCTGTACTATACAAATGTAAGAAATTATTATATCTATGACAAGAGCATTCTGAAAATATTAAAATGTTAACAAAATCTTCCTCCCTCTCTTCCAGTTGCTAAAAACTTCTTTTATTGAGAGATAAATAGTATAATATGAAAATTACACACTAAATCATCATTCTACAAAACAATAAAAGGACATGTGCTTTGCTTTTTTGCTTGTGACAAAGTCTCAGGTAGAAATTGAAACTAAATTTTTGGTTATATTCCCTTTTGATTTTAAATTACTTTATGCTTGAGAAATGCCAGGATAAATGGAAACTAGAATTTTAATTTTACCAGGTGAATTTAAGGTTAAAGTAGTCATAGTCTTCAAAGATGGTAATAAAACTGAAAAGTCTTTATCTCAGTAGGAGACCACCCATTTTCTAAAATCTGCAACTGATCTCTGTCATATTTTGAGATCTTAGTGACATGGTTCAAATTCAATTTCTACAGTTTAAAATTGAGAAAATTCAGGAGAAAGTTTTAGGTGAATTATTCTGGTGATTGTCTTTGATAGTCATCTGAATTCTAAATATTTGAATAATTTCTATAATTGAAGGAGAGAGATCAGTACAAATGATCTAAATTACCATAAGGGGGAAATTTTTGATTGAAAGCTATACTCCAAAATGTACAAGCTACAAAGGTAGTTATTATCAACAAAATTATTGAGTATTATAACCTAAGGTGTGCAAAGTAGTCAAAAAAATGCATGTAGTTACACACAAGAATGATTTTTGTAAAATTTGCCATTTATATTGTCATGAGCTAGAAATAAAAAATAAATAAATGGGGATAAGATCATATGTGATTTATATTTATATAAATTGGAGAATGAGTGAAAGTAAACAAGGGAAGATACTTGAGCCATTTCTCTCCTCAGTACATTTTTGATGGTATAACTGAGTTTTGGAAATCTAACTATGCATTTTGAACTGTAAAAATGAATTAAAACCCAAAGGAGAATTTATACAATAACAAAAATTTAAAAATAAAAGCAAAAAAATTTTTTTAAATCACTGCATTGCTAATATTTTTGTTTTCTTTTTTTTTCCTCTGTGTGTATGTGTGTACATGTGCGTGTGTATGTGAGTGTGTGTATGTGTTTTCCTTTTGGTAAGAAACCTTAGCTTGGATTAGTTAGGTAGCCACAACTGCTGTCACATGAACTGTCATAATATGAAAGGAATTAGAGGAATGATATGGATAATTATTAAAGGACTTAAAAATAATGTAACTAATTAGCTGGAAGACTCAATCTGTTCCTGTTTGTTTTCCTTTAATCAACAATTATTTCTCAAAAACATATTACATACCAGTTCTTGGGCTGTACACTGTTGAAGCAACTGGTAACACTGTAAAAGTCCTCTCTTTAATAAAATTACTATCTAATTGGGGAAACAGATAAGTAAATAAAGTTCTCTAATTCATATTGATGGATAGCTGATCTACATAGCTTTAATTAGAAGAAATTATTTTATTTGAATATATGAGACATTAAGATAAATATCTTCCATATTCTTTAATCATATTTGAATACAAAAGGGCCAGTGTGAATGGGCTGTGAAGTAAACTACAAATGGGTACATCTCCATATCATCATTACCTTCCCCTGTGTCTGAAAGCCATCTTTAATTTTAATTCATGTATTATAAAACTCAGTATGTTCTTAAAGTTCTACCACCTTTGAACTATATTCGTGTTATATGCCTAATACAGAAGAAAAAGAGCACACTTTGTTTTAGAATACACACGCGCTAAATCTGATATTGAAACACATCACAGATATTTGTGTGGCAATTCAAGACTCCCTGGGTTGTGAAACAACAATCCTGATATAAGCTATCCTCTACAAAAGGACTGTACTACTGATTAGAACTCTGGTATCCTAAAAATTTGATAAATAAAAACCTCAATTAAATAGAGTTGGGAGACAGGAAGGAAAAGCTCTCATGCCCTGAGAGGACAGCAAAGACCAACAGGAAGGAGACAGACTCCTCTTCTTCCTTGGCTAGGACTC
Source organism: Leucopleurus acutus (assembly GCF_964270905.1). NCBI lineage: Eukaryota > Metazoa > Chordata > Mammalia > Artiodactyla > Delphinidae > Leucopleurus > Leucopleurus acutus. The sequence goes on along the minus strand of NC_139146.1, from coordinate 152,808,232 downwards.
AACCAATGAAAAGTCATGGACCCTTTTTCTTACTGCAGCCCTCCCAGCTTCCTTTTCCCTCCTATAATAGCATTCTCCTCGCCTTGCTGTGCAGGGAATTTGCACATAGCTCACCATGGTTGCAGACCCCAAACTGTAATTCTCTGCTGACCCCAAATAAACCCATCTTTGCTGGAGAAATATCTGGCAGTTGATATTTTCAGGCCAAAATTTGTGTTTAAATATTTTTTTCCCAGCTTGTTCAACTTAAGCTGTAAATAGGTAAATTTACGACTGCTACCATTGTATTGGCTTGGTAATTTACAGGTAATGCAATATTTAATGGTTCTAAAGAAAGTCTGTAGCAAATTCTCAAATCCCAAATCTCATAAAAGCATTAGCAGGTAAGGCTGAGAGCCATTTAACCTAAATTAATGTTGCATGTTTTCAAGGGTATCACATAGTTATTTAATCACAGATAAATTAAATTGCTCATTCAGACCTCTGACCAAGAAGGAAAAAAATAACAACAGCAAAAAACTAATACTACTTTATCCACTATTACCAAGGTTGCCTCATCAAAATTCAGGAACATTTTTTGATCAATTCTTATTTGTTCCATATATTAGTTTACTATTACTCCTATTACTGAGCCTCCTGTTATATCTATCATCTGTCTATCTATCTATCTATCTATCTGAGCCTCCTGTTATATCTATCATCTGTCTATCTATCTATCTATCTATCTATCTATCTATCTATCTATCTGAGCCTCCTGTTATATCTATCATCTGTCTATCTATCTATCTGAGCCTCCTGTTATATCTATCATCTATCTATCTATCTATCTATCTGAGCCTCCTGTTATATCTATCATCTGTCTATCTATCTATATATCTATCTGAGCCTCCTGTTATATCTATCATCTGTCTATCTATCTATCTATCTATCTATCTATCTATCTATCTATCTATCTATCTGAGCCTCCTGTTATATCTATCATCTGTCTATCTATCTATCTATCTGAACCTCCTGTTATATCTATCATCCATCTATCTATCTATCTATCTATCTATCTGAACCTCCTGTTATATCTATCATCTGTCTATCTATCTATCTACCTATCTATCTATGTATCATCATCGTCATCATCATCATTTATTTAGCTGTTGTATATCTACCTATTCTATCTATACTATTGATTCTCTTTATTTTCCCAATTTTAAATGCTTCTCAGATTTTTAATCTTTTGATATAATATTCCTAGCAGCACTATGGCATCTTTCATCAAATTTTTAGGTTCATCTCTCAATGTTTTCTAGGATTTCCTCCAGTATTTTTTTCTTTTTTAATACATACATGAGTAAAATTGATGAGAATTTTCATTTATCAAAACCTGTTAATCTTCCAATTTAATTCACTTTCTCCTCAAGACTAGCCTTTATGAGATAGATTACCTACAGTTAATCTTGCACAGGTAAATGTTCAGTAGGGACCATACCTAGTATAATTCATTCATTTTAAAGGGGAGGACGCCTAAGTGCAGAAAGAATAATACTTTGTCAAGCTATTAAGGCTCACATAGTCCCTGCCCACCACTATCCACTCAGGTTTATTCTTCCTTTGTCTCTTTTTTTCCCCCCATTAACCCAGTGACTTCACAAAAATCCAACTGGAAGTTGTCCTAGTACAAATCCAGTAAATTAGATAAAGTCATATAACCACCATTCATCAAACTCAGTTCTTTGTCTCCTTTGCTGCTTTTCCCAGCCTCCCTTAAAGTTGAGGAACCAAGTGACTGAGTTCTGGTCAATTCAGTATGGTAGGGTAATGAGTTTCGTTTTCATCATGGCCCACTAAAATCTCCCAGGGGTGCTCCTCATTTTTTCTCCACTTCCCGGCTGAATGGATAGAACCTATAGAACGTGCTATAGACCAGAGCCCTATGATGGAAGAAACTGATCTGTCATGACAGCATGCAGCAGAGCCCATCCAAACCTGAAAAACACATACTGGACTATAGCAGGTGGAAGAAATCACATTTCATCATGTTACATCACAGCCGCTTTAGGAATTGTTGGTACAGGAAGCAGCACACCTGACTAATAAATATGTACTGATGTTGCACATGGGTTTCTTTGCGGTTTTGTCCTTGATGATTTTCAGAAGAGGATTTTGTCAGAAATTTTACTGAAGTCTGCATTAAAGCAAATGCTTCCTTTATTCAAATATAATGAATATTCTAATGGATAATGGGTGACAGAAATGTGAATTTGTATTTAATACATACTTGGAGTTTTGTAATCAACTTTTATGCTTTAGGCATATCAATTAAGAACTAGTCATGCTTTGATTCCATCTCTGACTCATTTTATGACTGTAGTCAAACAACAATGTACAAAATATCTAGACAGTGCTATTAAATGTTTTTGACTTGATATGTTCTGTCACTTTGTTAACTCTTTGTCTCGTCTATACTGACAAAAATAAGACTAAATATACTTGTATATTTCTCTATAGATCTTCTGTTTAGTTTCCTATATATGTCAACTTTGTATCCTTTATTGAAGGTAAGACAGTAAGACAGAAGGAGGCTAGTAAGCTATAAATATGGGAAATAATTATTAATTTCATAACATTAATTCATTGATGATTCATATTTACTTTATAACATGATTAACTCAAGATTTCTTTAGGAGTTATCTGTGTATACAGCATATTATCTTATTTTTTAATCCTTTAACAAAACATTTCATGAAGAGAATTGAGCTTGTGTTATAACTGATAGGGTCATTTGGATTTCTGGTATTAGTTGTACTAGTAATTAGGAATTTATTTATGGCTGTGCATACAAAATGTGTGACTATATTTACAACTGAGAAGAATAAGAAAGTATTTTTAAATGTTTATTTTTCATCCATAATTAACTTCAGTCTAAGTATCTTAGATTTAGCAAACTTTATTTTTTTTTAATTTTTATTGAAGCATAGTTGATTTACAGTGTTGTGCTAATTTCTGCTGTACAGCAAAGTGATTCAGTTATACATATATATACATTCTTTCCCATATTCTTTTCCATCATGGTTTATCACAGGACACTGAATATAGTTCCCTGTGCTATACAGTAAGATCTTGTTGTTTATCCATCCTGTATATACTAGTTTGCATCTGCTAATCCCACACTCCCAATCCATCCCTCCCTTCCTCCCGCCTCCTCCTGGGAACCACAAGTCTGTTCTCTCTCTATATATATGAGTCTGTTTTTGTTTCATGGATATGTTCATTTGTGTCGTATTTTAGATTCCACATATAAGTGATATCATATGATATTTGCCTTTCTCTTTCTGACTTATTTCGCTTAGTATGATAATCTCTAAGTCCATCCATGTTGCTGCAAATGGCATTATTTCATTTTTTTAATGGTTAAAAGTAACCATTAAATGAAATAATGCTATTTGCAAAAGTTAAATAGCAATTTATAATTATTCATCACATAGAGGAGATCTTAATGCTCTTCCCTAAGAAATATTTGGTTTTGTTGAAAGACGATTCTATCTTATTATAATATAACAGATTCATTTGGATATTATTTGGTTAGAGAAATCCAGGACAATAACAATTCATGCTTATCCTTGAACATCCTGGGGAAGCATGAAATAAACATGTTATCTAGAGGATTATGATAACCTTACTGGAGATGTAAATAACTTTTTTCTGCTCTTATTTCTTAGGTGTATGGTTGTAATCCAGCCAGTTGAAAAATACGATTTTCCACACTTCCTACTGCTTTCTCCAGTAGACTTTCCATGCCACTTCTCTCCAATAACCATAAGATTTTTTAATAAAAGGAAATTAAGAACTTAGTTGATTATTTTCATTGTAATGAAATTATAATCTTATGTCATAATTTTGAAAAACATTAGCAGATCAGAAAGTCCGTGCCAATAACACAGATATTGAAGGGGAGATTCCAGCTGTCTGATATGGTTCTGAATCATGTAACATTTACAAAATTAATACCTCTCCATTTTTATTCCTCTTTGCTCTCTGTGTTAGTAAATGGAAATAAATTCATCTATATAACATGTTTAAAATACGTTTTGATGAACTTCACTAAGGTTTAAAGCTAAAGAAGTTCACATGCCACAATGTGTCTGACACCTGATAAATGCCCTTTAGTAAGCTATAAGTTGACAGCATGTTGAATTTTAGATGTTAAGATGATGTCAAATATCACGAATTCAAGTTTGAATGGATCTTAGTATAAGTCCCATTTTTCTATTGACTATTAATGTGAAATAAATCATCTTTTATACAATTTAGTTATTAAAATTGTAGAAAGATTCATGTTAGAAGAAATATGAATATGCACTATCGGTGTCCCTCTGTCTTTTTCTGTCAGTCTCTCTCCTTTGGTTAAACAATGAAACTGTATGCTGTGTTTTTAACTACAAAGCCACTGGTATCAACTAGGGACCCTGATAATGCTGAGTTTATACATAAATTAGCTCGTGCTTCCTCCCCTAGAACCTGATGTATGCATCAGTCTAAAATACTATAGTTTCCTAATTGCTTTACTCAATTTGATTTTTCATCTTCATAACTATGAATCCATCAGTTTTTGTATTTTCAACTGTCAATTCTGCTCCTGGCTGCTTCTGAAGTATCTAGTATTCACTTTTTATTTATACTATTTGATCCTCATTTGTTTTATTTGGTCAAAAATCTTCCTTTATGTCATTCCTGAAAAACTCACTCTTTTTTTTAAGAATTTTATTAAATTTTATTAAAACAGTTTTACTATTGTTCTTTTACACACCCAGAATAGAATTAAGAAAATTCAGAAAGCTCTGTTCTCTTCTTTAAAGACAAAATTAGTTATTCTATTTGCAGGAATATCTGGGCAAGTTTAGAAAATACAATTTAGTTGCTAAAATAAATAATGTGGTATAGCAATAATAATAAGAATCAAAACACATTTGATTTCAAATCTCCTTTTCTCTATTCTAGTTACTAGCTGGTAATCTTGTCAAAGTAATTGATCTCTTATAAATAGAATATAACCTTTCATAAGTAAAATATGGATAATACCCCCTAGTCTATGACGATGTTTTGACTTTTAGGCAAAATTACATTTGATAGCATATAGTTAGTAATCAATAAATTACAGCTGTATTTCAAGTTTTGGGGGGGGGAAATTTTGAAAAACAATTCCTTCCTTATCTTACTCATATTATGATTGAATTAGCAGGATACTAATATCACACAATTTATCCAGTCTGGGAATTCAGTATGTCCAACTTTTAAAGCACTACCTTTGGTAATGTTACAGATATCCAAATGTGTCCTAATGATTACAGACCTTTTTCGTCCAGAAAGAAGATAAAATGGACTTACCCCTTCTCCTATTTACCTTCTGAACTACTCATTTCCTTCACAAGCCTTGAGGCTTAGGATATTAACCTTTCTCTTCCCAACAAGTTTCTGCCCTCAGAGAAGCACATGTGAATGAACAACTATAACTGACAGCATAGCTTCAATTTTCTCTGACCTTCACATATCTGCAAAGTTCTACTTCCGGTCCCCATCAGTGGTCCTTGTTCAGGGGTGCGTCTAGGATTTTGTTGTCCTTAAATGTCTTACATTCCAGTACCCTGTGATTATAAATCACTGTGCTTTCTTTTCAATCATGTCATTATCTGAATAACTACCAGCTTAGACCACAGTGTGATCAGTACCTTTCTCATTTCTACTAACTTTTCAACTTAAATCTGCTTTCATTGGCTTCCCTTTTTAGTGACAGTTCTATATAAACTGAATGTTCATTTTGTTATGCAGGAATAAAATCCACTAGTCACATTATTTCAGTTACTAAAATAATTCAAAATACATTGATTTATTTTTCCATTACTCTATACTTTTTTTAGTCCTGGCTTCAAAACACAGGGAAAAAGTTTGTAAGTTTGTTGAATATTTTGTAATTCTCATTTTATACTCATGACCCTAGGACAACACCAAAGTTTTTTTCTTTGCCACAGAAATTTTAATCCTAGCTGTCTTTAAATATATAAACCTTGTAGAAGTCTGTAGGTTCAAATATCTATTGACTATATCTATGCACATATTTTCTACAGCTTTTCAAATTTGAAAAATTAACCCCAAATTAACTCAAAATATTTCAGATAAACTCATAATAAATCTCATACCACATTATAAGCTTATTTACTAACTTTCACATGTGAAATATTGTTAATCATGTATAGCAAATTAAAATACTTCTGAATATCATGATTTCTGAAGCTATCTTTCTAATATTTTAAAGTAATAGTTATAGGAGAATATAGCAAGTAGAAATTCTTCTGGTTTTCTTTTGAAAAATATATCAGGAATTGCATAACATTTTATGCCAATATTTTATGCTTTACTTAACTTTTAATTAGAAGTATTATTCATATATTTAAGTACATATTATAAAAATGTTTGCCATAATGTTGTATTCTCATGCTGCATATATTTGTATCTTTTTCTTTCAATAAACAAAGAAAAACTATTTTTAGTGTGATACAAGTCTGTGTTTTTCCCACCACAGCTAACATTTCTGGTTTAACACTTTTAGTCACACAGTAACAAAGATGGATGTAATCTCTGTACAGCCATTTGCCATCTGGTTAAGCAAATACACTTAAAGACACTTCTGCAATTGTGATCAAGCAACAGCAGATCTAAGAGCAGACAGAGCTCGGACTCTAAAATGATGATTGTACAGCTGTAGTTGGCATCATTAGAGACCAATAAAATCCTTATGTTCCGTCTGAATGGCAAGGACCTTATCAAAGAGAAGCTCAAATTACTAAATAACAAAGAAATGACCCGTTTAGCAGTTGTTTTAAATTTAAGACAGATAATAGAACTTCTAAGTCATAATTAGCATATAGCACTGGAAAGATTGTTTTCAAGTTCTATCTTCCATTCTAATATTTTAAACTTCTCATCTTATCATAATTCTTTGACTATGGTTTTGCTTCATTTTTCTAATGTCGCCATCAATGTTGGTTAAAGGCATCACATAATCCTCAACAGCTAAGCCACTGGATTATCAGAATGCTTTCATACTATTTCCAATTACATACACAATAGAAAAAAATCACTAAATGTCTTTTGCCTAGCAAAAAATAGGCAGACATACACTTTTGTTTTCTTATCAGGTAATTAGAAGCTGTTTCTAAACATTGGATATTTATTATGTATTCTGGTAACAGGGTAATTCTTAAATAGCTATATAAGGTCTATTAAAATAGAACACACGAGGATTGCACACTGCTGATTTGCAGTATCAGCAGTAATTCCTTAGAAATCATTCTTAAGAGTTTTCAGAACTCTAAATTGACACCAGCAATTTTTATTAATTGATATTTTTTTTTCTCTAGAGATTCAATCACCTTGGTGCCTAAATATTTTAATCATGTTCCAGACTAGAGGGGAAAACCTACTTTTTATTTCTGCAAACTTAAATATTAGTCAGACTTTCCTAGGCAATGCCTGAAGAGCTTAAATTCTATCCGTCCTAGAAAAATATAGGTATGTTTTTAATCCTATATCTATAGGCTATATTATAAAATTATCCAAGTTAGGGGCTGACATGCAGTTCGCAGCATCAGAATTTTACATGAAGAGGATATTACCATTCATCTAACTCAACATTATGTCCATGGATAAGGAAATATAAGTCTGAGATGAGTGTTTGGATAAAGTCACACAGTAAGAGGTGGAACACAGGTTACTGTCAGGCCTTCCTGACTCGAGACCCACTTCCTCTCCATTACACTATGGAACTATTAGTCCTAGTTTAGAAAAATCAGGTCTCTTCTTACACGCTCACATAACTACAGGACCCCTACCAATATCCATGTTAATGTAGTATTTGGTCAATTCAAACAAACAAACAACTGTTTGGGTCATTTTAATGTATCTGCCTGTGAACAAAGAAACATGTGCTTCTTCCAAATACACTTATGCAGACACATATGCATACACAGAAATTAATTTGTGTGGTGCATATTTATACTCTATCCCATGTTGGACATGAAGTTTCTATAAGGCAGACAATTATTTTCAAGAGTGTGCTCATTGTTTAGTTAAGCTCTCCTGGCTCTATCAGTACAGTGCTTGTCAAAAGTATATCAAAGCTTAGAGAAATCAATCATAACACTAGCTCACGTGTACAGGGCACTTGCTATGTGACAAGTGTGATCGAGAAGAACCTTTCTATTGTATTACAAGTTAATCACTAAAGGGATGTTGCCTATAGGCTTAAATTATACATAATGACCCATCTTTGGGAACCCTGCCTCCCATGTAATGAGCATTAAGCTAAAACACCTTCCTTTAGCTCTTAGGAAACATCCTGACCAGGCCACCTGTGAATGACTGCAGGAAGGAAGAAATTAACACATCCACTGCAGAGTCTGACCCAAACCAGGACTCCCCTTTTAACATAAAAGAATTCTGAGTTCTAACTAGGGATGATGGTTCTTTGAGACACTAGTCCACCACGTTCTTGGTCCACTGGCTTTCCAAAGAAAATTGCTATTCCTTGTCCCAACAACTTGTCTCTTGATTTATTGGCCAGTCATGAGCCAGCAGTACGACCTTGGTTTCAGAAAGACAGGCACTGTGCTTTGAGAGTTACAGTTATGTTCTTTATAGTGTTCAATCAGCACAACAACCCTCTGGGGTAGGTATCGTTCTTACCTCCATTTTGCAGATAAGAAAATGCAGACATGAATATTTGGCTAACTTGCCCAAGGTCTCATAGCTAATAATAAGTATAATAAGTAGCAGAAGAACAACAAGCAGATGTAATTCGACTCCAGTGCCTGTTCTCCTAACCACTTGGTCACGGTGTTAAATTATTATATTTCAAAATTATATTAGAAATGCCCTTTCTTCTGCATGAATAAAAATAATCTATTGTTATAGTTCTTTCTACATTTCAAAGAAGCAATAATTTAAAGAAAAAGGTTATTATGCTTCATTTCCTTTTATTTGGAAGCAGCTTTAAATGAGGCTTATGATTCACAGTTAACTGAGGAGCTCAATTAAATAGGAGGACTTTCCACACCGTTAGTAAGTAGCAAAGACAGAAATTAAGCCCAATCTTCTGATTTTAAGTCCAGAGCTATTTCAATTAGAGAAATATGAAGGTGAATTTATACAGACATTTTGGATTTGCCTGAGCTACGATCCAGAGCAGTTGTAACTGTGATATTATAGATGATAGTTTAGAGCGGCAAGAAGCTGCAAATAAAATAATAAGGTTAATTATTTTAATTTACTTTAGAGTGCACTTAACTTTGTGCCAGCCACTGTGATAAAGGTATAAAGGTTTTTGTAAATCACGCTGTTTCATTCTCAGTTAAGATTATTAGAATTATTTTTTACAGGTCACAATCGTTTTTGCATGTCCTAGTCATTGACCAGAGGACCGTTGGCTTCTAGGTGGCAGTGGTGGGATTTAGAACAAGTATTCCGTACTCCAGAGGTTGCACTTTTTAGTAACCACAAACAAGAATACAGAGGGGCATTTCTACTGCTTTCCTTTCTATGTTATTTTCCCTCAGATATATGACAATAGTGGGTTTTATCAATGCCACCTGGGCCACAAGAGAGTAATAGTTTCCTCCTCCACCTATACATGGAAATATACAGTTGATACATAGGATCTGTACTTGTCTAGATAATTAATCTATCATGTATTAGTTTAGGCTTAATCTTTTTGATATGTTGTCATGACCTCTGAATTCCATAATGATGCTAAACTCTCAAAAATACTGCCAATAATAATTAAGCATTTTTTTGTATCTTTGTTGTTTTGGTACCTGAACTGTTTCTTTCCTTAATTAATGGTAAAATTGATAGATTAAATGTCTTGTAATTATTGAATTACATACAAATATATTTTGATTTTTCAATTACTGAAATACACAAAATTATTTTGTAGGTAAAAATGATCGCATATTAGCAATTTCTAATGCTTCAAACTGATAATATTTTCTTATTTCCTACAATGTTCATGCTAAACTTGGTTATTTGGTAATAATTTCTTTAATTTTCCTGCACCAATGTATTAATGCTTTGTGAAATTTTTAATTTAAATGCTGAAGAGATGTTTACCACCTCCCTGCAACACACACATACAGATTAGACAGAATTAAAGCAGCTTAATGCAACTGGGAAAAGTTCATATCTTCCATTTTGTTTTATATAATATTAGGAATTATTTCTTATTTATCAATAAATATTAATGGTTATAATATATATAATGGAGTTTGTATCTAATAAAGCTGCAGCTGCAGAAGCTGATATATTTTAATATCTTAAACCTGAAAAACTATTACATTTTTCTAATTAAGTAATCAGGCATTTACATAATTTCGTGAGAAGAATTTTATAAAAATTAAAAATTGTGTTTTTATTCTCTAAGACCTTTTGGATTATAGACAATTGAATTTCGTATACTTACATTCTACATTTTTATTTTCAGTGTGGAAGCATCAATCAATCGATCAATCATACATTCTGTGAAATGTATTGATTTTTTTCATTAGGTGATTAAGGATTCTACTGACATATATATGTGTGTGTGTATATATATATATATATAACTATACATATATATACTTTTAAAAATAGTAAATATATATTAATATTTTGTATTTTTAAATTAAGACACCAAACATTTGAATTCACCTGGATCATGCTGTTTATGAATAAAAATATTATTAAAAGAATAAATTACACATTTCATTCTATTTAATTTATTTGTATTAGGCAATTAGAATATTATGTATTACATATTAAATATATAAGATAAATATAACACTATATTAAAATTTAATTTATAAATTACATTCATATTTATATTGCATATATTTATGTATTTATTGTATGGATTTGCCACTCTTTATTTAACCATTCACCTATTGAAGGGCATCTTGTTTGCTTCCAGGTTGGGACAATTTTGAATAAAGCTGCTATAAACATTTGTGTGTAGGGTGTTTTTTTTTGCACCTAAGTTTTCAACAACCTAGGAACATGTTTACTGGATCATATGGTAAAACAATGTTTAGCTTTGTAAGAAACTGCCAAACTGTTAAATATTGGTTTCTGAGAAATTACTCAAATTTTGAAGCAGAGGAAATTATAACAGTTGGGGACACTTCTGACTATTCTTAATTAATGCTTTTAAAACCTGCATCTATCAGCCCAAAGAACACTTTCTTACTTTCTCAAAATTAAGCATTAGTTCTCAGGAGACTTTCAACAACTATTAATACGTGTTTTAAGTTTTTAATATTTAGAGTGCTAATCTATGATTGAATATCATTACCAGCAATAAATCAGGTCTGTGGTATCTACACAGATACACCAAGTAAACAATTCAATCTCCTTATAGTGGAATGCAGGGAAGTATAATTCAGTCCTGAGATTATAATTACAACAAACTCTCAAATGAAAATTGTCATTCTTATATTTTTAAACAGCCAGAACGTGAAAGTCACTAAGTGGCAGCAAGCAAACTGAAGAGTTCAATTTTATGTGGAATTCAAGTTTGCGTCAAGTCTTTTGGAAAAAACAAAACAAACAAAAAAACCCCAAAAGACCCCCCACCATTTGGTATTGTCAGTTTGGGTATTTTTTTTAGCCTATCTAATAGTTACATAATAGTATCTAATTGTCGTTTATATTTACAATTCCCATATGAACACTGATGTTGAGTCTCTTTCCATACACATGTTTGCATCTGTTTATCTTCTTTAGTGAGGGGTCCATCACTGCTCAGTCTCTGTTACCCTTTTTCAGGTAACAACCCCACAGTTTTCTTTCAGGAAGATACTTTCCCTCCATCCCTTATCCTCTTGGACGGAGTAATTCCATCTTCAATATTTGAAACAGGCCTGGCATAAGGGTCAGTTGATGGGCAAAGAATTAGAGATGGGCAGGTGACACAACTGTCAGTCATGGGATTCTAATGGGAATTTGTGTGAGAGAGAGAGTCTGTCTTTCATTGGATGGGAAACTGAGGAAAGTAAGTCCCATGGTGCTGCAGACTCTCGAGAAAGTCTGCTTTCTGCCACTCAGGTCTGCAGAGCTGATGCAAAGGAGATCAGAGTCAGGAGCGGACAGAGGACACCTTCATGGGAACGCATTTGAGCTCTGGCATGCAACTTTACTCTACCCTTATAATTTTAATTGTACATACAACTAAATGTCCTACTTTTTGCTTAATCCAATTCATTGGATTTTTCTGTCGCTTAACAATTTCAAAGCTGCAAACAGATACATTCACACAGACGTGTCATGAAAAGTCCTAAACTTCTTCTGCAGAACTTCTAGGAAGCTTCTCTCTTCCTATTTATTCAGGATTTTAAGCTATTTCTTACTTACAGAACATCTACTAACTGTCGGATTCTGTTCTAGGATTTGAGGATACAGTGATGAAAAATCAAATAATGTCCCTGTCTTTAAGGAATGTCATTCCAGTGGGGAGGAAACAGAGAAAAGCAGACAGTATATACAGACAAGTAAATAAACCAAGGACAAGTAAACCCCTTCTCCAGAGCAGCCAGGTGTCTGTGAAGAGAACGCAAAGGAGCCTGCATGGAAGAGGTTGCGTATTTAGAGAACATGTTACCAGCGCTACCAAGAAAGCTCTGACCCCAGGACAGCAAAGTGAGACTGTTTTTATATTTATATTTATGTTTATATTCATATGTAAATATATATATTAATATAACTACTTTTAACAGTGGTTCAAGGCAAGTGAGCATAATCAAGGAACTGTTTTATGAAGCAGATGGTCAAAATCAGCCTTCAAATAGAGGTTGAAGAACATTATTGGAACAGAAGGCATCTAATCGGATGAAGTAAACAGAAACTAAAAAGAGAAAACAATGAAGTGCAGAGAGCAGCAGGAACAACAAAACGAGCGAACAAGAAATGAAAGAACAGAAAACCCTTAATAATCACAGCAGTATGTGGACACTAAGCCACTGCGAAGGCGTCTGTGAGCACCTTGGACCCTGAGAAGAGGCAGACACATCCCAGCAGTAGAGCTGTGGCCCTGGTCTGGTCCTACTCAGTCAGTAAGCACTGACCAGTTCTCATTTGTAAAGAGGTTATAGCAAAAGATAAACATGTTTGAGATTGTCTGTACTGTCAAGCTCTTTAGAAACCTGTTAGTAATGTATTCTTACTCTGAAATTGTGTTTCTAAACCACTTTTATTGTTATCCTTCAAGATGTCTGAAGGGATATGTTTGAATATTCATTCTTTTATTTATTCCCTCACTTAGTTACCACATATTTACTGAGCTGTTACCTCAATTCTAGACTTGGCAAAATGGTTTATAAGAAAGAAAATGTCCCTGCTCTCCCTGAGTTTACATTTTAATAAGAAAGCCTGCCAAAACCCAGAAGTCATAAATTGCTAGTATCATTTCTGTAATGTTACTAAGGTATACTTAATGTATTTTGTACTCAAAAATTAAGTATAGAACACTAAATGTATTTTGAAGAAAAATATTGAAAGATATTTTATAAAGGATGTCCTATGTGGAGGTGACACATGAGAGTTGGAGTGAGGGAATAAGCCATGTGCAGACCTGAGGAACAGCCTTCCCAGCCGTGCAAGGATGGGAACATAAAGGCCCTTGTGCGGGAGTGAGCTCCCCGTGTTTCAGTATCAGTGAAAAGGGACATGGGACCGAATGAGTGAGCAGTTAGGGAGAGTGATAAAAAGCATGCCTAAGGTATGGATCCTGTGAAACCTAGATTATGACTAAGACTGCATTCTGCTTGGGGTATTAAAGAGTATTTGGGGTGTTTTGAGAAGGAGAGCAACATAATCTTATCTGTCTTCTATAAATTTCATTCTAATCTTTGAAATAGATATGTAGTTAGAAAACAAAAAAAAACTAGCATAAGGCTGGGTTTACATCAATTAAACCCCAAATAAAGATGAGTATCTATGTGCAACATTTTCAATCTCTTTTTTCTTCTTAATTTCTTTATCTAAATATACTTTGTTATATGTACTCTGGTAAGTTTCATTGCTCAGTTCTTTAAAATACTTACCAACTTAATATTGTTACCAATTATATGTTATACATAGCTATATTTTGCCTAGTTTTAATAAGTTTAATGAAGATCGCAACTACATAAAAACGCTCTGTAGGGACTTCCCTGGCTGTCCAGTGGTTAAGACTCCGCGCTTCCACTGCAGGAGGCGCCAGTCCCATCCCTGGTTGGGGAACTAAGATCCTGCAGGCCTTGCGGTATAGTCAAAAAATAAAATAAAATAAACACTCTGTAAAATCAATTTAATATGTAAAATCATATGATATTTAATCTGATAAGTAAACATTTATCCTTTTAATTTCACTAAATGAAGATTCTCTTAGACCTGCTTTTATGTACTAATAATACTTAGCCAAATTAACTGTCTTAGTATTAAAGCCATGGAGATAGGTGTTTTATTTTTTTTAATACATAATATTTTAAATGATCAGGCAAGGGAACATACAGATATTTAAATAATAGACGAAGGCAATAAGGCTAAGTTTGAATATAGCAGTGTTTCTCTTTATTTTCTTCATCCTCTGTGAATCTGTGTCATTAAAGATGAAAGGAATTAAAATGTAAAGCTTTATAAAAATAACTCCCAAAGAATATTTTTTGTGGATATATTTAATCCTTGCTACTCTCATATCTGCTATCCTACCTTTTGCTAGCTTTCCCACCAATATTAAGACTTCAATAGTTGCTTTTAGATATTTGAAGGGTGATGTCTAATTAATCATCAAAGTCAGGCTACTCACCCTAGCAATAGTTGGCAGTAGACTATATTAAACACCTTATCAGGATTTTTATTGTGGGATTTTTTAATAGGTATTATTCCTACAGGATATCAAATCCCAAGCTCTAACACTTACTTTTTCATGAACTTCATTCATTTTGCTTGATCAGGTTATTAAGTCTTCTAAAAGTTTCTCTTATTTCATGTACCACCACTTTTAACAAAGTTGAAAGGATGCTATTGATGTGACTGGCCCCAAGGGTTCTATTCAAATATAATTTTCATTTCCTTTTGGCATAAAGGGATAATTTTTAAAAACCTTTCTTTTCTAGACCCCTCAAAAACTATTACACCTTGTCTCATAAAAGTAAGAAAAATGAGGAACACTTTTTCATTCATTTCTTCAATTTTTATTACTTGAAACCATCCTTTCATTTTTTTCTCCACTGCTATTCCTAGGTGTAAATTATTAAAACATCCTTGTTATAACTATATTATAATTTTAGTAAAATGTATTTTTTAACAATTGCTGACATACAACATAAATCTTAGGTATCTCAAGACTTTTAAAAATAATTCTTATCAAAAGCCTGATAGCTCAATTATTGAAGTCACATTGGATTTTCCCTACAATTAGACATCGATATTTCACTGAGGATACATGGAGCATTTTTAGTCCTTAGTTATAGACAATAAGACCCTCTTGGGGAAATAGTATGTGGATTTTCCAAAGTATATTTAGTCTTTTTTCTCCAAAAGCATACGATGCATAGATCCATCACTAATTAACAGAAATTCAGATACTTCATGTCCTCGGCCACTCAAATGCTTTCTGTGTTACTCTGGGCCCCTCCTTATTCTTCCAAGTCTCCAGTCCTTCCTTCAATCATGTAAAGATTGAAGGTAAACGGCAACATTATGACAAAGACAGAAACAGTATTACTAGAAAAAATCAAGAGCCGAGCTCATGGGAGAAAATCAGGGAAAAGAAAAATGTCCTGTATATCGCAAAATGCATTAGAATAGTCCTATAAGGAAAAAAAAAAACACTTCTTTTTTCTATAATCTCAAATTCTAAAACTTTAAGAAATATGATTTTTTCAACTCCAAGTAGGATTTCCAGATTTAACTTAGGTATTCACAAACAAACACAATTCTGATGAATTCTATCACTTCCAAACTTACAGACCTTGGCACATAAATACCAATCCTATTGTGATTTGCAGGTGCACAACATAAATGTGGTGATGCCTTGTCTTAAAATAATTAAAGAATCAAGAGGATTGTTTCTTAAGCTAGCTCACAATTTAGTTTATTCAAGTGCTTTAGGATTTGATAATTAGAAATAGGAAGTTTATTTTCTCAAAACTCAATTCATTATTGATTAATGATGAGAGCTAATTGTTTTAAACATCCCATTCACCTTTTTCTCATAAAATGAAACTTACTGTTGAAGCTTTACTTTAGTCTAAATAATTTATGTTAAACAATACTGATAGTGTTCCATTTATATAAAATTCATTTTTCTTAAAGAGGAAGGGTATGTTTGGCATTCAGCAGAAACTAGACAGTAGAAGATGCTCTTTATGCTATCCTTAGAAAAACAAAAACCACAAAACACACACAGAACACACACATTTTCACATAATAAAGAAAAAAATGTTAAAAGTAATAATGATTTGAGTACCAATACCAACATTAATATACCTGTACATTTTATTGGTTATTTTATGTTAAGAATCGCTGGATCCTCAGCCAGTTAATTATTGAGGCATATCTGTACACACTAACACCAGTCTTTAAAAAAACTCATTATTTTATTGTTAAAATGTGTGAGAAAATAGAGATTAGCATTATTATTGTAAATATTAAAATTTCAAATCAATGTGTATATGTATGTACATATATATTACTACTTTAAAATTCTATTTGAATTACTTCATTCTTGCCTACTATTACGAATTTATCACAGGCCCTATCACAGTAACAGGCAGTTGGGTGATATGGTGCCTTAACAAACCCAATATATAAAAATTCACTTTTAATAAACTATGAAAAAATTACCTTTTTTGTCAAGTAATTTTCATTTTACAGGAGATATTCCTTCCCATTGTAGTTCCTTTAAAATTTTTTTAAATGATTAAAATTAGACATAATTATCATAGAAATGTTGGTGGACAATAAAATTCACCTGCAATGCAATTTTTGTGCTCCCAGGGTGCTTGGTCAGGAATAATTGAATTTTGTATGTTTACCTAGAGATGCTACACCATGTCCCAGACGTTCGTTCCATGCCCAGGAAAGAGTCTGTTGAATGGCCTTTTTGTAGACTATGAATATAAAGCAAATGATCTACATCTACTTTTAGAGGAGATTATGATCAAAGTTCATGAATATGTATGGTTAAGGTAAAGCAAAAAAACCAACAAGACGCATTTTCTTGTGTTTAGGTGAAGGCTCTGGGGATGCACTGGTAGGTAATAATGAAAAATAGAATTTTGACCCTGATGTTCAAAATGAGGGAAACATGGTGCGGCAGGCTGGCAGAGTCCTGGCTGAGATTTACTGACCACAGAGAACCCTGAGCAAAGTGCGACCAAGCAGAAAAGAAGGAGAATGGAGAAGTTTCAGAGTGAGGCTTGCTTCAGAGGCAGAAAGTAGCTGAGCCTGGAATCTTCTGGGGGACCCACCTTTGGACAATGTTTTAACCTATGATTTTGGCACATGAGCTCCGGAATTAGAGCCCAACCTGTGCAAACCTGTGATAACTTCAAAGAGTCAAAACTACCAGAATCCTGAGTCCATATAAGAGATTTTGCGATAGAAGAATGGAAAAGAAACTTGAGTTTCCTGAGGATGAGACATAACTAAGTGCCCCAAGAAATGGCAAGAAATCAACTAGAGTGAAATCCTATGAATGCTCACTGATATCTCGAATAACAACCAGAGTTCCTTCTGTATTACTAGTTACTGGTGAAGAGACTGCCCAGCATTCAAGAGTAGGAAAAGACAGCAGCAGACAAAGACAACGAGATTTGAGTCAAGTACTTTGGTGAAAAGAAGATAGGTTTTTGAAATAGCTAAAGGCTCTAGCTCAAATTGATCCATTCACTCTAATTTGATTGGAAATAAGGTTGGAATACAGCTTGCTTTTTATGCACTTAACACTTTGGTCTTCCTGGGCTTTTCTTAGGAAACAGGGTCAAGAGTTTGGGTTGTAAATGGGGGCAGTGCCTTGCCCTCTTCCAAAAGCCACAGTGTAATGACATTTCTCTCGAGGTCACTGCTTTCCAGTGTCAGAGGGCAATGGGATGGTCCGTGTTGGGACAGGGCAGTGAGGGGGACTGCGAGAGGGGTGAGGTGAGAAGAGGCTTTGCCTCTAACTAACAAACCATTTTCTGTGTCTGCAAGTAAAATTTCCAAATATTTAGGATGACCTAGAGTCAAATACAGCAACCTGTTGCTCTCTACTGCTTGTAAGATAATGTCTCGATGTCTAAATATGATTTTTATTTATTTATTTATTTTGCGTACTATTCTGATGGTGAAATAATTAGAATTCCATAGAAAGGACATGGCATCATCCTTCTCTCATCTATTTAAAGATATGTTTAAATGAAACTCCACACCTGCTACTTCCAGTAGATGTAGACACAGCAGTAACACATTTATACAGGAGTCGGTGTGCAGGTTTACTGTGGAATTAATGAACAAAGCTGTCGCTATGTTGTGTATGAGCTGTTTCTGAGCTATAGAGACCGTGCCAACGTGTCATGTAAATGTTTCCACTTCCTAAGATTTTTAAAGGCCAAAACATGTGCTGTATTATTCAAGCATATTTTTCTTCAGGATCTGAAAGTAATTTTGACATAAATTTAATTAAACCCCAACCCCACTCTTATGTTTTGTAGAATGCCATCATAGCTAAATGCCACAGTTATTATTCCGAGTACTGGAAAACACACCCAATACCAACTGGCATGTTCTTTTCTATTTCACCAAAAGTGCAGTTGATGTGGGCCTATTAGTATCTTTCAAGTGAAAAATTAAACAACGCTCAGTTTTATTGTCTATATAATTAATTTACACCCATGTAGCTGTTTTGAAAATAAGTAAATCTGGGGATCCAAAAAATGAATTATGGGTTTTGATAAGGCATGGAAACTCCACTCAAAGCTAGAGCTCTAATGTCAATATTCTGTGCTTGTTTGGAAGTAGATGGACATCCAGTGACTAGATAGATACAATGCAAATGAACAGTTCCAAAAATCATTCTCCTCCTTATAATATTCCCTTAGTCAAAACAGGCCACGCACTACATGCAGGACATCAGGCTGTCTGAGTTTTTATACATATGAATTAGCTTCAGCACACACTACAACACAACACTTTTACTGGTACTCATCTGAAATTCAAGTGAATGATCAGTATCTCCTAGGTTGACAGAGTGAACAGAATAGGTTAAAGATGTGAATTCTTACAAAGGAAGACTCCCTTCTTATTAAAAGAATGGGCAGTGACTTTCAAAGCCGCGTGAGTTAACACGCGGGATAAGAAGGTGGAAGTTGTTCTCAACACGTTCCTTCTGAGTTCGAACTTCCCTGTTGTTTTCTGAATGTGACTGTCTCATTTCTTTCTGAATATTGTTCTCAAGCATCCCTCCTTTCCTCTTTTAATTTGGACCTCATACTCAGTAATAATAAACTGCCAAGAGAACAGAAAGTATATGGCCATCAATAATGTTTGGATGTAATGTGACACATTTACACGGATAAAAAAATGTTTCACTTAAACAAAGGGTAGATAGGTTGTTTTGACACAGAATGATTTCAGCATATCTGACTATCAAGCACAGATGCTTATCTAACATAACATGAGATTTTCTGGCAATGGGGAAAAACATCAATGGGCATTTATTGAATGAACTAGCCACTCATTTCCACTAATTTGGCAAAAGTAAGAACTGTGTCACCTTCATCTTTGGATAGTGCCTTTAAAATGGGTCAGCCGCAGGATTAGGTGACAATAAACGATCACCAGCGAACAGTCAAAAAATTATATTTGCTCATGAATACCTGTCCATGGTATACATATGCATATATATTTTCTGTAGATACTTTTATTAATTATTACCTGAAACCTTTTGACAGGCATGTGACACTTTGAACACTTAAAAATTTAATCAAGCATATGTAATATTGTTCCTTTCAATTAATTACACTAATGCTTAATTAGATTCATCAAAAGCTCATGCATCTCTCTCAATTTTTATTAGCGTTTTCTTCCTTTTTAAGAAAAAAATGTTTCAAAAAGTGAATTAGGGCTTCCCTGGTGGCGCAGTGGTTGAGAGTCTGCCTGTCAGTGCAGGGGACACGGGTTCAAGCCCTGGTCCGGGAAGGTCCCACATGCCACGGAGCAACTAAGCCCATACGCCACAACTTCTGAGCCTGTGCTCTGGAGCCCACAAGCCACAACTACTGAAGCCCACGCACCTAGAGCCCATGCTCCGCAACAGGAGAAGCCACTGCAATGAGAGGCCTGCGCATCACAACGAAGAGTAGCCCCCGCTCTCTGCAACTAGAGAAAAGCCCGCGCGTAGTAACGGAGACCCAATGCAGCCAAAAATAAATAAATTTATATTAAAAAAAAGTGAATTAAATGTCAAAAACCCTAGAAACATCCACATTAAGTCAATCTATATTCCAACATGATTGGGAGCCAGATTGATTAAAACATATTGAATAAATTAAATGTTTAAATGAAGAAATATTTGATAGAAAATGTTTGAGCTGCCTCAAACTTTCAGATAATTTGCTTAATCAAATAAAGCAGTTTCATTTGTCAAAGTATATCCTCAGCACAATGACTGTTCTCAATAACATTGACTTATGGCTTGCTGATGGAATAATAAAATGCTATTATCTTAGATATATGTCAAGATAATTGCCCATCCACTTTCTGTTTTTTCAGAGTTATCTGTCAACAGTTCTTTTTTCCTAAATAAAAATAGTTTGTGTATGACACAAATAGTTACACATAATGGTGACTGCTAATTCATAAGAGAGATGGAAAGCCATTGAAATAAAATAGCTACTGTAGACTTACATGCTTTCCAAATACTTTGGAAAGGTGTGTCTTGACTAACTAGTCTAAACAGATTTCATTATTGCAAGTTTTAACTAAGAGGCACAAATGTAAACTGTATGTTAGCATTAGGAAGTTAACCCAAAATATGTAATAGAATTTCCAGGATTTAGAGATGGTTGGGAATCCATTTTGTTCTATACACAAGCTGAGGCAAAATGTACTCACCAGGAGAGCTCTGGATACAGAGCAGATATGCACAATAAAGCAAAGATAACATAATAATTCTGCCCCTGAGAGAGGTGGAAAATATGGCTTTGGACTCTTTCTTCCTATGGAATTCTTTCCTGGAAAAATTAAAATACTGGTTCAACCCCATTCCTTATCTTCTCAATGCCTTACTCTAAGCAGCTGACTATATTTGTATCAGTAGAAGAATACACAGCCATGGAAGACTACTCTCACGTTAAATTCATGAGCAAAATATATCACGTGGTTTGTCAGCACCACCCAACATCCTATTACACCCCCTGGTCTTTTCTCTCTTTTTCCTTGTTTATTGTTTCACAAATTTTTTTCTTTGTTCTCAAATCCCCAAAACTTTCTTCTCTGCCACTTTTAACTCATGCTTCCTTTTTGTCACAAAAATAGGAAAATTTGACAAAAATTAAATACAGTAAGAAGTCCACTTAGTCTCTAAATTTATATGGGGGGGTAGGGGAGTAAAATCACATTGTTATCCATCTAATAGGTATTCTATTTATAGTATACGGTAAGCAAAATAAGCCTATAAGTCAGTGAGAAAGGTGACTATGAGATAGATGTTCAATTACAATCAAGAAACTAATAATAAATGTTTCTAAACTTGAGTTATTTTTTCTTTAAGTAGTCTTATTTACAATTGGAAAACTTACCTTCAATTTGTTTATTATGATCTGACAGATTTGGTTCTGTAATAATTTGACCAGAGTCTTTTACGCAAGACTGATGTAAACCTAAAAGAAATTATGTGTGGCTTCCCAGACTCAAGGGTGAAAATTTATTTCAATCAAGTGTTCACAGTTATTGAAGTTCCACTCTTTTTTTTTTTTTGCAGTACGCGGGCCTCTCATTGTTGTGGCCTCTCCCGTTGCGGAGCACAGGCTCCGGACGCGCAGGCTCAGCGGCTATGGCTCAGCGGCTATGGCTCACGGGCCCAGCAGCTCCGCGGCATGTGGGATCTTCGCGGACCGGGGCACGAACCCGTGTCCCTTGCATCGGCAGGCGGCCTCTCAACCACTGCGCCACCAGGGAAGCCCTAAGTTCCAGTCTTTTAAATCCAGTAATTATCTCTTACTAACTTCTTTTGCCCAAGAACTGTGTTAAATGCATTATTTAACCCTTACAAATACCACAGTGAGAAACGCTGTTTCTAAATAACGTAAAATAGTCACATGGAAATTACTATAAAAAATAAATATTTAAAAATCAAAGGCAAGTAAGCTATTATGGCATTAGAGACTTAAGTGGAATGATCTGAAGCATACATGCACTAAAAGAGAGGCCAGAAGCCCTTGGTTCTTATCCAAGAAGCTTTAACTTATGTGTGAATGTTGGCAGCCATTTTAAAAACCTTAGGCTTATTGCCTTCTGGCTTGTTATTATAATGAATTAATAATATAATAGCTGTGAAAGTGTTTTGACATAAATAATACACAATATTTCTCATTTCTCTCTGACAATATTTTAATACATTTGTTGGGTGGTCCTAACATTTAAATCCTCCTCTTTTGGAGCTTTTCATATTATATGTAAAATCTATAACATATCTACTATCTATAAATGGAAGATAAACACATACACTATGTAATGTTTACAAAATCCTTTAGAGTTTTCAAAAATCAGGGGAGAACTAAACATTTGGTATGATTTTAGTAGCAAATAGTGCATTTACAAATGTACACCTAACAACGATTCCTAAAGTATGTTATATAGTGGGTTATACGTAGGATTCTGCAGGTCACAGTTTGATTAGAGAGGAGAGTGACAACAAAACTATATTCTTAACACTGATTAAAATTTCAGTGCAAAATAAATATGAAAAATGAAACACAGCTCAGTTGATTTTGTCATCAAATCAGAAAAATTTAATGTACATCTAATGAAATTCAGGGGACTAATAAAATTGGTTTTGAGGTTGTGGGTACAGGATGCATTCAGAGGAACTGAACTTCTGAGTGTCAGCATTTTGTCCAAGTTATTAATTTCACCACCAATCTGTAATTCCATTTGGCTAATACTGACTAAAGACAAAATAGAACAGAACAAACAAACCAACATCTGGGTACCATTTTCCAAAGTTGATATTATCAACATAATTATTTTTCATGAAATGGTAAACAAGCCTGTTTCAACATAAAATAGAAGCTTTACCAACATGCCCTTTCCCAAAAAAAGGCAATCTAAAAGCCCAGGGGGAATATCACAGGGCATTTTACTGATCTATTTTAAAATATCATTGGCAGCCCAGTTTTCTAGCCTAAGTTCTAGAAGTTCTGTCTTAAAAAATAATAATAATCAGGAAAGAGAATCAATTAAATATGAAATATGAATGTCTCTCCAGATTATACCAAAGAAAAAGAAAACTATGCCAGATCTCATTCAAATAGCACACACATAGCTGTAAAAAAACATATTTCCCAAGTTGTTACTCTTTGTGATGCACATTTAGGTGCACAGAACATTTGCATTTATAGCAGTTTTATAATCAGTGCAGTAAATGGCCAAAGTGTTTCTGTTCAATTGACTTTCTCATAAAAGGTTTAATTCCCTACTCCTCTTGGCAGAGGTTATATCTTTAGCTTCTTACTCCAGCTTACATCTGTACTCTGAGTGTGTAAATTCTGCTGGGTGACCCGGTGTCTGACAGACTGACCCAGCGTCAGGTGAGAGGACCTTTTATTTGTTATGTGTAACCACGTGTAGTGCAGCAGTTAGAAAGCCATTTGCGGGTGAGGCATGGGAAATTAAAGCAAAACTCTCATCACAGTGAATAACAAGGCATTATATAAAATGGAAAGTTTGATTCTATGGTAAAGATCATCATAAAGTATTTGATGCCAATAAACAAATACTGTAATATTCTATATCCTATTGTAGACAGTTTCTTCATAATCAAATAAATGTGAATAGAAATAAATTAGAAAAAAATCTGTGTTCACAGATGTATGTTTTCTCTATAGTTTCAGAAATCATAAATCACTAAAGAAAATTCTTAGTGAATTCATGTCTATGTTTATGAGTCAGTAGTAATAAATGCTGAGTATACTACAGAGGCATTTTAAATATTTAGCACAAATAATAATAATAAGATATATAGATATAGGTTAGATATAAGTATAGATATGTGTATTGATATAGAGATAAATATAGATATAAATGTTTTTAATCTGGACTCTAATCTTAATTTTAAAATGATGAATAAATATACAGGCTTAATTATAAATACTAAACATAAATCTGATAAATTTATGATGTGTGAAACAAACAGGACTTTGCTTAAAGTTCAAGTCATTAATGAATAATGCAAATCTTCCTTTAACTTTTTAAAAAGTTTTTGTTATTATTTTTTCAGTACTTTTAAAATTAAACTCTTTTATTTTATGATAATTATATAGTCATCTGCAATTGAAGAAGTAATACAGAGAGATTCCATGCATCCTTTACTCATTTCTACCAATGGTAAGTAATGTTTTGCAAAACTATAGTACAATATCATAAACAGGATACCAACTTTGACCCCATCCACTGATCTTACTCAGATTTTCTGTTTCACTTCTATCCATTTGTGTGTGGATATGTGTGTTGTGTTCTAGTCAATTTTACCACACACGTAGGTCCCTGTATTCACCACCCTAGCCAAAAAGAGAGGATAATAAAGATCTGCGAATATGTTTAAAATTGATTTTAAGGCATTAGTAATCTTTTAAATCAGAAGTTAACAAACCTTTACTGAAAAGATGAAGATAAAGCATTTTTTAGGCTTCGCAGGCCATACTGTCTCTGTTGTAACAACTCAATTCTCCTTTTGTAGCTCAAAAGCACCCAACGACAATTCCTAAACTAATAGTGTGGCCGTATTCCGATTTGGCCTATAGGTTCCTGTTTGTTGATTTCTATAAGGTTTTCTTAATCACCTTTTATTAGGTCTAAAAGTAGAAAAAAAAATTTTAAGGAGGAAAAGATTCCTGTTATTTTGCTTGTTTTGATTTTTTCTATTTGAAAATATTTAATTAAACATAATTTTTTAGCAGTTCTTGAACATAATATTTTGACTTGCTTCTTCCTTTGGGCCATTATTTGAAACAATATAAATTGCTGAAGTTCCACAGAAAGAATAATCCACAAGCACAAGAATTAATTTTAGCCATCACACTATTAGGCCTTCGGCTCCATAGAATCTTCTTTTATGTCCAAAATTTGGCCAATTGCACACTAATAATACAAGCAATTTATCATTTTATTATATATTATTTACTTCCTTTCTGCTGAAATAAAATCCTCTTATGAGATACATATATATTTATATTAGGCAAAACACCAAAACAAATAAACAAACAGAAGACCCACAAATTCTGAGACCTGGGAAATGTGTTAACCCCTGGTAACTCACCCAGTTAATATAAATTAAATTGTAATACTATGTATGATGACAAAGTATTTTGGAAGCAATCATAGATCTAATAAATATGCTTAGTATGTCTGAAGGACAAAAGATTTTTAAACCACTGTTCTATGAAGTAACTCATAAGGAAGGCAACATTACACGCTATATCCACTTCATTTATTTCCACGCTGATTTGCATACTGCAATGCATTATGCCTAAGCCTCCAGCAATAGAGCAGAACATTAAATACTCCAGATTTTTTTCCTCACATGATAATTATCGTATATTTCCATATAATCAATCAGCTGGGCCAAACCTCAATATTAGAATATAATTCTAAGTTAATCGCATATTATTTACATAGTTTTATTATACTACGTATCAATGGAATAGTAAAATTTTCACTATACCATTTCAGGTCAAAATGACAGAAAAATATTATTTTATGAGTATTAAAGCACAATGTTAATCCAGTTAATTTTAGCTATTTATAAGACAGATTAGATAGAAGAGGATAAGAAACAGAACTTGAAACCAAAGCATCTGTTATTCTCAGTAAAAGAAAATAATCTAATGCCATCAATTTCTTCAATACATGTAATCAAGGTGCACAGATTCACTCTGGTAAAGAAACTATTCTTGTAATTTATCTCATTTATATCAAAGGGCTTCTAGTAGCCACAATGGCTACAGAGCCTTCCATCTTAATTCATTTGAAAAGCTGTGTGTCTTTTTTAAAATCGCCTTGAAAATAATACTTTCTTCTACCAAGTTTGAAAAAGAAAACTTAATCGGTGGGCAAATGAACAACATTGTATGTTACCATACATTTAAGCTAAGAATTAAAATATCACATGAGCTTTTAAGTGTAAAAATACTTCAGCAACATTCTGAGAGCTAGGGATGTAGAACCAATTGAAGATTAGAAACCAAGCTGATCACTGACCTGTTAGAATGATGGGAGTTCTATATACTTAACACTTTAGAATTTCAGTCTGTGTTACGACTATTAATAAAAAAATATTCTTTCCAGCATAAATAAATAAACAAGAAATAAGTTTATAAATAAATCAAAGGCATTAAAGATGTTTAATGATTTATTTATCCAGCATGTTAAAACAATTTGTCAAATTACTAATTCAGCAGTACTTTTCATATAAACAGTTACCACTGATTTTGAGCACCATGGTAGTAAATACTGCTAACTTTTAAATTTTAAATTATTGTCATCTCAGATTTACTATTTGGGTTTAGCATGAGTTCATAGTTATTTCAGTGGGCATTTACAGGTTCCATATAATTTGAATTATGTGGTACTAGCTGAAGGCATCATTTTTAATCAGGAAGAAATGAGATGTTCTCACAGCATGGCTTGGCATTCATTCCTCTCTCAATTTCACTCCAGGTACATTTCAATGGGTGGAATTGGCTTGTTGACTGAATTGGCCACTCTGTGTCCCTAAGACAACTGCCACGATTGGGAAGCCATATGGTGCAATGCTGTAAGCTATATTAAATTCTGAGTCATATTTTGGCCAGCTTTGTTCTCATGACTGAGATTCAGAATTGTATCCATGTAAATTTCTATCCACTGGCTGCTCACAAGTGTCATTAAGCTCACATTATTTTTCTTTATTTTTTTAGACACTTGCTATATAAAGTGGTGCTAGAGTTTACACTTAAAGGCACTAGTTGAGAAGACGGAAAAAATAGAGAAAGGTGACCCTTTAGGCTCACCCTGTATTTACCTCTGAAGAAGCAGTCTTCATTGTGGACAATGGTAATCTTGTGTTTTTTCAGGCAAGCAGCTCTGTGCACCTCACAGTGGTTTTCATAGAATTCTCCATCAGATCCACACACAGGTTTGTAGTGCCGATTGCAAAGGTCCATGCAGGCACATTCTGCTTGCCCTGTCTCTCTGCTGAGAACACAGTGCCTTCCCAAACCACAGTATTTGTTTTCACAAGATGCCAAAGGGCCATCCTGAATCAGGAATCCTAAGGACAAAGAATAGAAAATCACTTGGACTCATATGTCCAAATAAAATGCTGATGTCAAAGTTTAAAGGGAAAAGGAAAAAAATAATCTAAGAGAAATATAATATAATCAGAGTTCATTTGTTCTCAGTGGAGAAGGGACTTGTATTAGAACCAGCAGGTGAACTTTTTCAAAATACCCTTAACATACTCCCCTTCTTTCCCATTTCTCCTTGAGCTCTCACCTCCCTACCCAATGAGTATTACAGTCCTTAAGGACAAGGGCTCTAAAGTTAAAATGCCTGAACTCAAATTCTCTACCAATTATTAGCTTTATGTCCTTGGATAAATTGCTTCTCTGTGCTAAGTTGTCCTATCTGTAATACAAGGTTGATAGTATAGATGATCTCCTACAGTTGTAAGGAATAGTACATATACTGGTCCACGGAAAGCACAGCCTTGACACATAGCAAATGTTTAACAAATGTCAACCTTTATATTAGCAGAATTCTGGTAGGAGAAAAGAAATGTATGTATATAATGTAGTAAATAGGAGAGAATAGGAATAAGAAGCAGTGTCTTGAAAACTTCTTTCTGGGTTTTAACATCTGATCCTTTCTTGTTTTGACATTTGCCACTTGGCAATTACTGGTGAATTTCAAGACTAAATGAACAAATCATGAAGAATTTGATTGTCTTTTTACTTGTTCAGTCTAACAATCTACATTTGCATCAGAAAAGTATAGGTGGATCTAGCAGTCTTGTACTAAAACCAAACTAAGCAACTTAAATACTCAGGCTTTTATAGGTAAATCTGGCTTTTCTTCTTTGAGAACATTATCTGACTGAAAAGTAAAAAATGTCAGTAAACACACACACACACACACACACACACATATATATATATAGAGAGAGAGAGAGAGAGAGAAATATATATACATGTATCTCAAGGAATAATATATATTCATATATATACACATGCATAAATGTGTGTGTACATATATTTACCACTGGTGACACTTACATACTGCAAAAAATAAAGTTTTGAGAGGTTATAAACTTAAATTACAGTAATTTTATTAGATACTTAGTGTATATTTTCAGCTGGTTGATTTAAAACCATCTCCCTACATGATTGCATCACAATGATTAAGAACATGGTTTCTGATCCAGAGTTTAAATCATAGCTCCACCAGTTACAAACTTCAGGACCTTGGGTGGGTATCTAACACATCTATAACTTAGTTTCCTCATCTGTAAAATAGGACTAATAGTATCCTCAAACAGTTATCAAGATTAAAGGGTTTGTGAGGGAGAGATCAAGATGGCAGAGCAGAAGGAGGCTGGGCTCAACTCCCTTCACAAACACATCAAACTACAAATCCACGTAGAGTAACACTCACTGAAATCTACCTGGGACAAACACAACAGGTCTTCTACACCAAGGCTATAAATAAAGATCCACAGAGCATCTGATAGGAAGGGAGGAAAGTGATCAGGCATGGACCCACACCCTAGCAGGGGACACAGAAGAGGAATGAATATCACAGGCTTGGAGATTCTCCCTGGGAGCAAGGGATTCAAGCTACATATTAGGTGCCCCAGCCTGGGGCGTCCAACACCAGGAAGGTGAGTCCTCTTAGCTGGTGTGAAAACCATTGGGGCTTACCAGAGGGCTGTAAGAACCCAAGACTCCATTCTTAAAAGAGCACACACACAGACTTACTCCCAGTCACATCATGAAGGCAGAAGACTGAAATTCCCTGGGGCTCTGGCCAGCCCGCCAGGACATCCTCTGCACACATCCAGCCTGCATGGCCTCCTGCTCCAGCCCATCTTGCTCCGGCACTGCTCCCCGCTAAGGCAGAGTCTGTCATTGCCAATGAGACTGCACATATTTGCAGGGAATGGAGCCAGCTGAGACCCCAGCACAGCCTCTGTCCAGTGCGGAGGTAGACACTGCCAGCTCATGAGTCCCTGTGCACACTTGAGAGTGGACAGGGTCAGTTCAGTGGTGCGGCACTACCTGTGCAGCACCAAGCCAGCCTCTAAAGACAGTGTGCACACCAGGGGGGAAAGTGAAACCAGCACAGAAGTGCAGGCCCAAGCACTCAAGCCCTGGCTGTGTCCCAAATCAAGGTGGAGACTACCAACACACCTGGGTGAAAGCCAAATACCTCAGGGCTCTTGCTCTAGCTCCTCAAGCCTCATCCCTGCCCCAGATAGGGCAGTAATGGTTATTGAGCATAGACGATGTCCTGACCTTCTTCACCTGGCTCTGGCTGTGGCCCAACTACACCAGCACCACCACCCACCAAAGCAGGACACCCAAGGGAAGGACACAGCCTGTGCTCTCTTCAGATCCAGCTCTCCCACCAGAGCCCCTGAACGAACATATGCAGAGTGTAGAGGGACACTCCCACACAAGGACACACCACCAAGCCTGGGATAGGCAACTGTTTCACCTAGTTTCATAGAGAAAAAGAAAGTTAAACAGAATGAGAAGACAGAGGAATATACTTCAAATGAAAGAATAACAGCAAAAACAAACGAACAAACAAAAATCCCTGAAAAAAACCCTAGTGAAATAGAGGAAAATAATTTACCTGATAGAGTTGAAAGCAATAATAGTAAGAATGCTAACTGAACTGGGGGAGGTGGGGGGGAAATAGATGAACACAGTCAAATTTTAACAAAGAACTAGAAAATATAAAAAAGAACCAGTGAGAGCTGAAGAAAACCGTAACTAAAATTAAAAAACACACTAGAGGGAATTAACAGCAGACTAGGTATACAGAAGAACACATAAGTGATCTGGAAGATAGATAAAGGAAATTGCCCAAACAGAGCAGGAAAAATAAAGATTTTGTTTTCTTAAATGAGTAGTTTAAAGGACCTCTGGGACAACATCAAGTGCATTAACATTTGCATTACAGGTGTTGAGAAGGAGAAGAGAGAGAGGAAAAGGTGGCAAGTGTATTTGATGTAATTATGGCTGAAAACGTCCTGAACCTGAGGAAAGAAACAAATATACAGATCAGGAAGCACAGAGCATCCCTAACAAGATGAACCCAAAGAGACCCACACCAAGACATATCATAAATGGCATAGAGAAAAAGAAAGAGTCACACAGAAGGGAACCCCCAAAAAGCTATCAGCTCATTTCTTTGCAGAAACTTTTCAGGCCAGAATGGAATGGCCTGATATATGCAAAGTGGTGAAAGCAAAAACCGAGGATACTCTACCCAGCAAAGTTATCATTCAGAATTGAGCCAGAGATAAAGAACTTCTCAGAGAAGCAAAACCTAGAAGAACTGATCAATATTAAACTGACTTTACAAGAAGTGCTAAAGAGTCTTCTTAAAGTGAAAATAAAAGGGTACAACAAGAAATAAGAAATTATAGGGTGGAAAAATTCCCACCAGAAAAGGCAAGTACATAGTAAAGACTGTGGATCAATTGTTTCAATAATCTAGTATAAAGGTTAAAAGACAAAAATTATAAAATCAACTATAGGTACAATATACAGTTAAGGGTTAGACATTAAGATGTAAAATATGAAATCAAAAATATAAAATGTGTGGGGGGAGTAAGAAATATACAGGTTTTAGAACGTGTTTGTACTTTTTGTACTTAAACGACTATCAGGTCAAATCAAGCAGATGTACTTATAGGTCAACATATATGAACTTTATGGTAACTGCAAAACAAAAGGCTACAATAGATATACAAAACCTAGAGAGAAGGAAACACAAATATAACACTGAAGAAAATCATCAAAAAACAAAGAAAAGACTAAAAAGAAAAAAAGAAAACAGAGAAAAACAAAAACAAAAGCCAGTAAACAAATAACAAAATGGCAGTAAGTACATACCTATCAATAATCACTTTAAATGTCAAAGGACTAAATGCTCCAATCAGAAGACATAGGGTAGCAGATTGGATTAAAACACACAAAATGAACAAACAAAAAACAGGACCCATCTATATGCTGCTTACAAGAGAATCACTTTAGAGCTAAAGACACACACAGACTGAAGGTGTGGGATGGAAAAAGATACTCCATGGAAATTGAAACAAAAGTAAGCTGGGTAGGCTTTTTATTTTAAAGTAGATTTTAAAACAAAGTCTATAATAAAAGACAAAGAAGGACATCATATTATGATAAAGAGATCAATACAATAAAAGGGTATAGCATTTTTAAACACAAATGCACCTAATATAGGAGTGTTTAAATATATAAAGCAACAATTAACTGGCATAAATATGGGAGAAATTGACAATAATCCAGTAATAGTAGGGGATTTTAACACCATACTTTTATCCAGATAGAAAATTGATAAGGAAACAATGGCCTTAAATGACACATTATAACAGTTGGATTATATATATATATATATATATATATATATATATATATATCTCTCTTACATTTAAAGGAATTAGAAAAAAGAACAAATAAAGCCTAAAGTCAGCACAAGGAAGGAAGTGATAAAGATCACATAGAAAGTAGAGACAAAAAAATAGAAAAGATCAATGAAACCAAAGCTGTTTTTTTAAAAAGATAAACAAAACTGAGTTAGGTTCATTAAGGAAAAAAAAAAAAGAGGACCCACATAAACAAAATAAAAAATGAAAGAGAAGAAATTACAACTGTTACGACAAAAATACAATAATAAGAGATTTTATGAACAATGATATGCCAACAAATTGGACAACCTAGAATTGGATACTTTCCTAGAAACATACATTGTTCAAGACTGAATCAGAAGAAATAGATACTCTGAACAGACTGATTATTAGAATTGAAATTGAATCAGTAATCAAAACACTACTGATAACTGTAAGTCCAGGACTGGATGGCTTCACAGGAGAATTCTACTGAACATGTAAAAAATAGTTAGCACCTATCTTTCTCAAACTATTCCAAAAAAGTGAAGAGGAGGGAACACTCCCAAATTCAGTCTGGGAGGCCACCATTACCCTGATACCATGACAAAATGAAAATTACATGCCAATATTCCTGAAGAATATAGATTGAAAAATCCTCAACAAAATAAAAACAAAATTCAACAATATATAAAAATTATTCACTATGATCAAGTGGGATTTATTTCAAGTATGCAAGATTGGTTCATAACTTCAAATCAATGTGATACATCACATTAAAAATACAAAGGATAAAAAGCACATAATCATCTTGATAGACACACAAAAAAACATTTTATCAAATTCAACACACATTCGTCCTAAAAATTCTCAACAAAGTGGTATAGAATAAATATTTCTTAAGCATAATAAAGGCCATTATGACAAACCCACAGCCAGCATCATACTCAACTGTTAAAACCTGAAAGCTTTTCCTCTAAAATCAGGAACAAGAATCAAGACAAGGATAGCCACTCTCACCATTTCTATTTAACATATTATTTTAAGTCCTAGCCACCGAAATCAAACAAGAAAAAGAATGAAAAGGCATCCAAAGTGAAAGGGAAGACATAAAATTGTCACTATTTGCAGAGGATAGGATACTGTAATAGAAAATCCTAAGGTCTCCACCAAAAAACTATTATAACTAATAAATGAATACAGTAAAGCTGCAAGATACAAGATAAATCTACAGAAATCTGTTGCTTTTTATCCACTAGTAATAAACTATCAAAAAGAGAAAGCAAGAAAATAGTCCCATTTACAATAGCATTAAAATGAATAAAATACATAGGAATAAACTTGAAGGAGGTGAAGACCTACACTGAAAACTATGAGACAATGATGAAGGAAACTGAAGATGATACAGTAAAATTGAAAGATATCCTGTGTTCATGTATTGGAAGAATTAATACTGTTGAAGTGTCCATAAAGCAATCAAAAAATTTAGTGCAATCCTTATCAATATAACCATGACTTTTTTCACAGAACTAGAAAAACAATCCTAAAATTTATATGGAAGCACAAATGACTCCAAATAGCCAAGGCAATCTTGAGAAAAAAGAACAAGACTGGAGGTATCACACCACCTGACTTCAGACACTACAAAACTAAAGTGATCAGAACACTATGGCACTGGCACAAAAACAGACACATAGGCCAATGGAACAGAACAGAGAGCCCAGAAACAAACTCATGCACATGTGGTCAATTAAACTATATCAAAGGAGGCAAAAATATATAATGGGGAATATACAGTCTCTTCAATACCTGGCGATGGAAAATTGGAACTCTACATATAGAAGAATGGCATTAGAACATTTTCTCTCACCTTATACAAAAAATAAACTCAAAATGGATTAAAGACCTAAATGTAAGATATGAAACCATAAAACTCCTAGGGCAAAAAAAGTCAGCACACTCTTTCACATACATATTAGCAATAGTTTTTTAGATCTCTCTCCTCATGCAAGGGAAACAAAAGAAAAAATAAATAAATGGCACCTAATTAAATGTAAAAGTTTTTTCACAGCGAAGAAAACCATCAACAAAATGAAACAACCACCAACTGAATGGAAGATATTTGCAAAGGATATGGCTAATAAGGGATTAATATCCAAAGTATATAAATACCGCATGCAACTCAATATCAAAAAAATAAACAATCCAGTTAAAAAATGGGCAGAAGACCTGATAAGACATTTTTCCAAAGGCATACAGATGGCCAAGAGAACATGAAAAAATGTTCAGCATCACTAATCATGAGGAAAACGAAAATCAAAACCAAAATGAGATATCACCTCACACCTGCCAGAATGGTTATTGTCAAGGACACAACAAATAATAAATGTGAGATGTGGAGAAAAAGGAATAATAGTTTGCCCCAGCAATTCTACTCCTGGGTATATATCCAGGGAAAACGAAAAAAAAACTAATTCAAAAAGACATATGCACCCTGGTGTTCAGAGCAACACTATTTACAACAGCCAAGATATGGAAGCAACCTCAGTGTCCATCAACAGATGAATGGATAGAGAAGACGTGGTGTATATACACAATGGAATATTACTCAGCCATAAAAAGAATAACATTTTGCTATTTGCAGCAACATGGATAGACCTGAAGGGTATTATGCTTAGTGAAGTAAGTCAGACAGAGAAAGAAGAATGTTATATGCTTTCATTTATATGTAGAATCTAAAAAATAAAACAAACTCATGAACATAACAAAACAGAAACAGACTCATAGACAAGTGAACAAACTAGTAGTTATCAGTGCGGAGAGGGGTGGAGAAGGAAGCAAGTTAGGAGAAGGAGAGTAAGAGGTACACACTACTAGGTA
This sequence comes from Leucopleurus acutus, assembly GCF_964270905.1. Taxonomy (NCBI): domain Eukaryota; kingdom Metazoa; phylum Chordata; class Mammalia; order Artiodactyla; family Delphinidae; genus Leucopleurus; species Leucopleurus acutus. Next base: position 152,773,422 of record NC_139146.1, on the reverse strand, counting down.
GAATATAAATAAGATACAGGATGCAATGTACAGCACACGGAATATAGCCAATATGCTATAATAACTTTAAATGTAGTATAACCTATAAAAATATCTAATCACAGTGCTGCACACCTGAGACTAATGTAACATTGTAAATCACTTACACTTCATTTGAAAACAAAATTAAAAGTCTTGGCACATGAAAAACTCCATTTAAATGTTAGTTATTATCATTACTTTTTTAAGTAATTAATTTTCATAAGAACAGATATACAAATAAAAAAGTATTTAAATAATCAATTTGTTTTTATAAATAAAACCCATTAGGCATTTTGATTTTCATATAATGCATGTATTTCCATGTGGAATTTAGAAAAACTGAAATTAAAAAAAGGACCAAGACTATCAACAGTATAATTTTTAAAATTATTTATTTATTTATTTTTAAATTTTTTTTTTTTTGGCGGTACGCGGGCCTCTCACTGCTGTGGCCTCTCCCGTTGCAGAGCACAGGCCCTGGACGCACAGGCTCAGCAGCCATGGCTCACGGGCCCAGACACTCCGTGGCATGTGGGATTCTCCCAGACCGGGGCACGAACCCGTGTCCCCTGCATTGGCAGGCGGAGTCTCAACCACTGTGTCACCAGGGAAGCCCCTAATTTATATTTTTGATAGAACTGTAAATTGGAACAACTGTTCTTCAAAGCAACTTAAAATTACTTGCACTCTTTGAAACCATATTATGATCTTTGTGAAACATTCTAAAACATTTAGAACAAAAAATAAGAAAAAAGACAATAAAATTTATTGAATCAAGCTTTGCAATGTAGTGTTACTTTCAATAATTGATAATTACTATGAAATATTTAGTAGATTTTGGAAAATATATTTAATGCAGTATTTCTTGAAGTGTGGCACTTTAGAATGGCCTACAGAAGTTTTATAGCATAGATTCAGCCTTCACTTTACCCTAGAGTTTCTGACTCAGTAGATCTAGGATTGAACCCCAAATTTATATTTCTAATTTCCCAGGTGATGATGTTATTTTGGTTTCTGGTATCAAACTTTTGGGCCTTTGACTTAATGAAATCCTAATTGCTAATTAAAATAAATACGACAAAAACAAAAAGACTAAGTAAACAATTACGAAATATTCTTAAGTGGAAAAGTGAGAACTTTATGTCATGATTAAAACCAGATAAGGGCTTCCCTGGTGGCGCAGTGGTTGAGAGTCTGCCTGCCGATGCAGGGGACACAGGTTCGTGCTGCGGTCTGGGAGGATCCCACATGCCGCGGAGCGGCTGGGCCGGTGAGCCATGGCCGCTGAGCCTGCATGTCTGGAGCCTGTGCTCCGCAACGGGAGAGGCCAGAACAGTGAGAGGCCCGCGTACCACAAAAAAAAAAAAAAAAACAAACAGATAAAATCAAGCAAGTATTTGAATGAAACTAAGAAAGGATATGGAAAAATGAACACAATTGATTAGCTAATTGGATATGATATTGGGCAAATTTTTCTACTTTTACATAATTGCTTTTTTAGTGTTCAATATATTAATAAATTCCATAACTGTGTCAATTACAACTGTAAAATAATGACTGATTTCATTTTAGAAAATCTTTTTCTTCATTTTTCTACTTATGCCTATTGTTGATCTTATGTTTATAGGGTCCAAAATGGGGCTGCCATTATAGCACAGGGATTTGACTCATATAGTTGTATTTTGCACAGTTTTATATCTTATATTTTCCTTATTTCCTTAATATCTTACTAACAACTAGTTTCTTGCTATCAAATAGTTTAAAATTTATGAATGGAGTATTTTATTTTTTTATTATCTAAGAATGAGTTTAAGGTCAACTGGGTCAAGAGATTATTTTACGTTTTGGTCACAAACTGAGGTGGCTAACAAAATCAGTACAATTTCTGAAAAACAAGGAATGCTTTGCTATAAAATGAGGTCATTTATGGTATATTTATGTCAATGAGTATCTTTCCTTGATTCTCTCTTCTTCAATTTTTCCTCTTTTTGCTTGTACTCCAGTTCAGAGATTTGTATTAGAATGGCCAATAAGCCATTTTCTAGAAGTTAAATGAACTATTTTACACTAGCTAGAAGCCGTGTGTTGCATATAGCTGCTACAATTAAAGGAAATTTAATTAATTCATATGCAATCCAAAAGAAAGCTCATATTATGTAAATGAATAACTAGAACATATCCTTTCTGACAGTAATTATCCATGACTAACACTGAACTTAAGTATCAGCTGAGATTAACTCAATTTAATCTGATCAACATGTCAAAGCTTTCTTTTAAGTATACTCAGATAACACACTAAATGAATTTTAATCAAGAACTTCTCTCTTGCTATCTCACAACTTGATAAAATAACATGTGTTCCCACAAAAGTGCTATATATTTAACAAGCACATTATTTTATAACTTCTATGCCTTCAGGGCATTACAAAGATTCCTCAGATTTAAAATAAACAAAGAACTGAAACAAAAGATGAAAGACACCAAGTCATAAAGCAACATCATTCTATATAATTCTAAAGATAGTCTGCTCAGATTCTCAATGATGATGCAATTCTCTTCAAGTGGTTTATGTATATATACTTTATCAAATAGGTACTTCATATAGAGTGGATCTAATTTAAAATAAACTTTAATAAAATGTATTATTTTTATGTGCAAGGTACTATACTAGATACTATAGAATAGATCAAAAGAGCAGTCACTGATACTTTTTCTAGTGGCTTAAAAAGGGCATGAGGCAGGCCTTGGGCCCAAGGAGAGAGTTAAAAATTTAGGGACATATTTAGGAGCACAAAGGAGCATGAGATGAATAATATCAGGTAAGACCTCACAAGTATTATATCATGTCATGGTTGAGGTTTATGCTCCAGGAATGGGTTAGGAGTTCAGAAGGCTGATATATGGAATAGACAAGGTATGAATTAAAGATTGATGTTGGATATAAAACAGTAACATCAGAGGGAAGAAAGAACCAGATTTTGACAAGCTAACTACCTCTAATGATAACAGTGGAACATAAGCAAAATTAGAGTGCCAAGTTATTTGAGGTGTTAATTTTCTCATAAAAATGTATAATGTTTTGATACAAAATGTAAGTATTATGTTAACTTTGATTTGTTAAAAAGAACAACAGATTTTGGGGAAGAGAATAGGATTACAGTCTTTGCATTTCCATTACCTATTGGACTGACCTCAGCTGGGCTGCAATCTCCTTGGGTCAGATGTTTAAATGGTAAGATAAAAGGAAACTGATAAACCATCTTTAGATTCACTCTCATCTGAAAAAAATCCTTTCATTTAAGAGTGCTTGGCAAAACAGTTTCTAATAAAAGCTAATGTTTGAGAATATATTTAGGAATCTTTCTCTAGAGTGCCTAATAGGTAAACTTCACCTGCAGGAAACAATCATATACTCGTAATTCTCTACTTTAAACAATATTTATGTACTCTAGAAATAGCATCAGAGACCTTCAAGATGGTGGAGGAGTGAAACGTGGAGATCACCTTCCTACCCACAAATATATCAAAACTACATCTACATGTGGAACAACTCCTACAGAACACCTACTGAACGCTGGCAGAAGACCTCAGACCTCCCAAAAGGCAAGAAACTCCCCACGTACCTGGGTAGGGCAAAAGAAAAAAGAATAAAGAGACAAAAGAATAGGGACGGGATCTGCACCTCTAGGAGGGAGCTGTGAAGGAGGAAAGCTTTCCACACACTGGGACCCCCTTCACTGGCAGAGACTGCGGGTGGTGGCGGGGAAGCTTCAGAGCCACAGAAGAAAGCACAGCAATGGGGGTATGGAGGGCAAAGCAGAGAGATTCCCGCACAGAGGATTGGTGCCGACCGGCACTCACCAGCCGAGAGGCTTGTCTGCTCACCTGCCGGGATGGGTGGGGGCTGGGAGGTGAGGCTCGGGCTTCGGAGGTTGGATCCCAGGGAGAGGACTGGGGTTGGCGGCGTGAATGCAGCCTGAAGGGGGCTAGTGCGCCAAGGCTAGCCAGGAGGGAGTCCGGGAAACGGTTTACCTGCTGGAGAGGCAAGAAACCATGGTTTCCGGGTGCGCGAGGAGAGAGGCTTCCTGCTCCATGTGCCCAAAGATGGCAGAGTGCCGCCTAAGTGAGCTCCAGAGATGGGCGCAAGCCGCAGCTATCATGTCGGACCCCAGAGATGGGCACAGACCACTACTGCTGCTGCTGCTGCCACCAATCATCCTGTGTGCAAGCCCAGGTTACTACCCACACCCCCCAGGGCGGCTGTGCAGCCCGCCACTGCCAGGGTCCCTTGATCCAGAGACGACTACTCCGGGAGAACACACGGCATGCCTCAGGCTGGGGCAATGTCACGCTGGCCTCTGCCGCCTCAGGTTCTCCCCACAGTCCAAATGTGACTACCGTGCCCCTCCCTCCCCCAGCCTGAGTGAGCTACAGAGCTCTGATCAGCCAGCGCTGTAACCACCTCCCGTCTGAGCAGGGAAGCGATGCATTAGGGCAGCCCACACGCAGAGGCGGGGCCAAATCCAAAGCTGAGCCCCGGGAGCTGTGCGAACGAAGAAGAGAAAGGGAAATGTCTCCCAGCCGCCTCAGGAGCAGTGGATTAGATCCCCACAAGTGGTTTGATTAACCCTGCATCTGTGAAATACCTGAATAGACGAGAAATATTCCCAAACTTGAGGGGGTGGACTTTGGGAGCAACTGTAGACTTGGGGTTTGCTTTCTGTGTTTTATCTGGTTTTGGTTTTATGTTTATCTTAGTGTAGATTTTAGTTGTTGTTTTCATTGGTGGGTTTGTTTATTGGTTTGGTTGCTCTCTTTCTTTTTTTCTTTTTCTTTTTTCTCTTTTTGTGATTGTGTGTGTTTCTTTGTGAGATTTTGTCAGCTTAGCTTTGCATTTACCATTTGCCTTGGGGTTCTGTATGTTCATTTTTTGTTTTTGTTTTTATGAGTGTGTGTGTGTGTGTGTGTGTGTTTCTATGTGTGATTTTGTCTGTTTAGTTTTGCTTTTTCCATTTGTTTTGGAGTTCTGTTTGTTCAAGGTTTTTTCTTTTTCTTCCTTTCTTCTGTGCCATGCAGCTGGCAGGGTCTTGGTGCTCTGGCTGGGTGTCAGGCCTGAGCCTTTGAAGTGGAAAAGCCAAGTCCAGGATATTGAAATACCAGAGACCTCTCAGCCCCATGTAATATTAATTGGAGAGAGCTCTCCCAGAGATCTCTGTCTCAACACTAAGACCCAGCTCCACCCAACAGCCAGCAAACCCCAGTGCGGGAAGCCCCATGACAAACAACTCGCAAGACAAGAACACAACCCCACTCATTAGAAGACAGCCTGCCTAAAGTCACACTAAGCTCACCGACACTCCAAAACACACCACCAGACATGGTCCAGCCCACCAGAGGACCAAATCCAGCTCCATCCACCAGAACACAGGCACCAGTCCCGCCCAGCAGGAAGCCTGTACAAGCCCTGAACCAACCTCATGCACTGGTGACAGACACCAAAAATAACAGGAAATACAAACCTGCAGCCTGCAAAAAGGAGACCCCAAACACTGTAGGTTAAACAAAAAGAGAAGATAGAGAAATATGCAGCAGATGAAGGAGCAAAGTGAAAACCCACCAGACCAAACAAATAAAGAGGAAGTAGGCAGTCTACCTGAAAAAGAATTCAGAGTAATGACAGTAAAGATGATCCAAAATCTCAGAAGTAGAATGGAGAAAACTCTAGAAATGTTTAACAAGGACCTAGAAGAACTAAAGAACAAATAAGCAATGATGAAAAACACATATAAATGAAATTAAAAATACTCTAGAAGGAATCAATAGCAGAATAACTGAGGCAGAAGAATGGATAAGTGACCTGGAAGATAGAATACTGAAAATAACTGCCACAGAGCAGAATAAAGAAAAAAACAATGAAAAGAAATGAGGACAGTCTCAGAGACCTCTGGGACAACATTAAATGAACCAATATTTGAATTATAGGAGTCCCAGGAGAAGAAGAGAAAAAGAAAAGGTTTGAGAATATATTGGAAGAGATTATAGTTGAAAACTTCCCTAATATAGGGAAGGAAATACTCAGTCAAGTCCAGAAAGTACAGTGAGTCCCATTCAGGACAAATCCAAGGAGAAATATGCCAAGACACATATTAATAAAAGTAACAAAAATTAAATTTTGAGAAAAAATAGTAAAAGCTGCAAGGGAAAAGCAAAAAATAACACACAAGGGAAACCCCATAAGGTTAACAGCTGAGATTTCAGCAGAAACTCTGTAAGAAAGAAGGGAGGGGCAGGACATATTCAAAGTGCTGAAAGGGGAAAACCTGCAACCAAGATTCCTCTACCCAGCAAGGATCTCATTCCGATTCAATGGAAAAATTAAAACATTTAAAGACAAGCAAAAGCTAAGAGAATTCAGTACCACTAAACCAGCATACAACAAATGCTAAAGGAACCTCTCTAGGCAGGAAATATAAGAAAAGGAAAAGACCTACAATAACAAACCCCAAATAATTAACAAAATGGTAACAAGAACATACACATCAATAATTACCTTAAATGTAAATGGATTAAATGCTCAAACCAAAAGACATAGACTAGCTGAATGGATACAACAACAAGACCTGTACACATGCTGTCTACAAGAGGCCCACTTCAGACCTAGGGACACATACAGACTGAAAGTGACGGGGTGGAAAAAGATATTCCATGTAAATGGAAACCAAAAGAAAGCTGGAGTAGCAATAATCAGACAAAATAAAATATAGACTATTTTAATAATAGTAATAATAATAATAAATAATAATAAAATAAAATCTATTTTATTATAATAAATATTATTTAATAATAATAAAACAGACTATTTTATATTTTATAAAATATAAAATATAGACTATATTTTATATTTTATAAAATATAGACTATAAAATAAAGACTATTACAAGAGACAAAGAAGGACACTACATAATCATCAAGGGATCAATCAAAGAATATATAACAATTGTAAATATTTATACACCCAACGTAGGAGGACTTCAATACATAAGGCAAATGCTATTAGCCATAAAAGGGGAAATCAACAGTAATAAAATCATAGTAGGGGATTTTAACACCCCACGTTCACCAATGGACAGATCATCCAAAGTGAAAATAAATAAAGAGACACAAGCTTAAAATAACACATTAGACCCGATGGACTTAATTGCTATTTATAGGACATTCCATCCAAAAACAACAGAATAAACTTTCTTCTCAAGTGCTCATGGAACATTCTCCAGGATAGATCATATCTTGGGTCACAAAGCAAGCTTTGGTAAATTTAAGAAAATTGAAATCATATCAAGTCTCTTTTCTGACTACAACACTATGAGACTAGCTATCAATTACAGGGAAAAAAAACTGTAAAAAATACAAACACATGAAGGCTAAAAAACGCACTACTAAATAACCAAGAGATCACTGAATAAACCAAATAGGAAATCAATAAATCCCTAGAAACAAATGACAATGAAAACACGATGACCCAAAATCTATGGATCGCAGCAAAACAGTTCTAAGAGGGAACTTTATAGTAACACAATCCTACCTCAAGGAACAAGAAAAATCTCAAATAAAAAACCTAACCTAAAACCTAAAACAGTTAGAGAAAGAAGAACAAAAAAACCCCATAGTTAGCAGAAGGAAAGAAATCATAAAGATCAGATCAGAAATAAAAAGAAATGAAGGAAACAGCAGCAAAGATCAATAAAACTAATAGCTGCTTCTTTGAGAAGATAAAAAGAAATTGATAAACAATTAGCCAGACTCATCAAGAAAAAGGGAGAAGACTCAAATCAACAGAATTAGAAATGAAAAGGAGAAGTAACAACTGACACTGCAGAAATACATAGTATCATGAGAGACTACTGCAAGGAATTATATGCCAATAAAACGGACAACCTGGAAGAAATGAACAAATTCTTAGAAAAGTACAAACTTCCAAGAATGAACCAGGAAAGAAGAGATAATATGAACAGACCAATCACAAGCACTGAAATAGAAACTGTGATTAAAAATCTTCCAACAAACAAAAGCCCAGGACCAGAGACATTTACAGGAGATAACTATCAAACAGTTACAGAAGAGCTAACACCAATCCTTCTCAATCTCTTCCAAAATATAGCAGAGGGAGGAACACTCCCAAACTCATTCTATGAGGCCATAATCACCTGATACCAAAATGAGACAAAGATGTCATAAAAAAAGAAAACTACAGGCCAATATCACTGATGAACAAGATACAAAAATCCTCAACAAAATTCTAGCAAACAGAATCCAACAGCACACTAAAAGGATAATACACCATGAACAGGTAGGGTTTATCCCAGGAATGCAAGGACTCTTCAATATACGCAAATTAATCAAAGTGATAAACCATATTAACAAATTGATGGATAAAAACCATATAATAAGCTCAATAGATGCAGAAAAAGCTTTCAACAAACTTCAATACTCATTTATGATAAAAACTCTCCAGAAAGTAGGCAGAGAGGGAACCCACCTCAACAAAATTAAGACCTTACATGACAAACCCACAGCCAACATCATTCTAAATGGTGAAAAACTGAACACATTTGCTCTAAGATGAGGAAAAAGACAAGGATGCCCACTCTCACCACTATTATTCAACATAACTTAGGAAGTTTCAGCCACAGCAATCAGAGAAGAAAAAGAAATAAAAGGAATCCAAATCAGAAAAGAAGTAGTAAAGCTGTCACTGTTTGCAGATGACATGATACTATACATAGAGAATCCTAAAGATGCTACCAGAAAACTACTAGAGCTAATCAATAAATTTGGTAAGGTTGCAGGATACAAAATTAATGCACAGAAATCTCTTGCATTCTTATACACTAATGATGAAAAATCTGGAAGAGAAATTAAGGAAACACTCCCATTTACTACTGCAACAAAAAGAATAAAATACCTAGGAATAAACCTACCTAAGGAGAAAAAAGACCTGTATGCAGAAAACTATGAGACACAAATTAAAGAAATCAAAGACGATACAAACAGATGGAGAGATATCCCATGTTCTTGGATTGGAAGAATCAAGATTGTGAAAATGACTATACTACTCAAAGCAATCTACAGATTCAATGAAATCCCTATCAAGCTACCAATGGCATTTTTCACAGAACTAGAACAAAAAAATTAACAATTTGTATGGAAACACAAAAACCACGAACAACCAAAGCAATCTTGAGAAAGAAAAACAGAGCTGGAGGAAACTGGCACAAAAACAGAAATAGAGATCAATGGAACAGGATAGAAAACCCAGAGGTAAGCCCAAGCACCTATGGTCACCTTATCTTTCACGAAGGAGGCAAGAATATACAATGGAGAAAAGACAGCCTCTTCAATAAGTGGTACTGTGAAAACGGGACAGCTAGATGTAACAGGATGAAATTAGAACACTCCCTAACACCATACACAAAAATAAACTCAAAATGGATTAAAGACCTAAATGTAAGGCCAGACACTATAAAACTCTTAGAGGAAAACATAGGCAGAACACTCTACGGCATAAATCAAAGCAAGATCCTTCTCTGACCCACCTCCTAGAGAAATGGAAATAAAAACAAAAACAAATGGGACGTAATGAAACTTAAAAGCTTTTGCACAGCAAAGAGACCATAACCAAGACAAAAAGACAACCCTCAGAATGGGAGAAAGTATTTGCAAACAAAGCAACTGACAAAGGATTAATTTCCAATATATATAAGCACTTGTGCAGCTCAATATCAAAAAAACACACAACCAATCCAAAACTGGGCAGAAGACCTAAACAGACATTTCTCCAAGGAAGATATACAGATTGCCAACAAACACATGAAAGGATGCTCAACATCACTAATCATTAGAGAAATGCAAATAAAAAACACAATGAGGTATCACCTTGCACCAGTCAGAATGGCCATCATCCAAAAATCTACACACAGTAAATGCTGCAGAGGGTGTGGAGAAAAGGGAACCCTCTTGCACTGTTGGTGGAGATGTAAATTGATACAGTCACTATGGAGAACAGTAGGGAGGTTCCTTAAAAAACTAAAAGTATAATTACCATACAACCCAGCAATCCCACTACTGGGCATATACCCTGAGAAAACCATAATTCAAAAAGAGTCATGTACCACAGTGTTCATTGCAGCTCTATTTACAATAGCCAGGACATGGAAGCAACCTAAGTGTTCATCAACAGATGAATGGATAAAGAAGAAATGGCACATATGTGCAATGGAATATTACTCAGTCATAAAAAGAAATGAAATTGAGTTATTTTAGTGAGGTGGATGGACCTAGAGTCTGTCATATAGAGCGAAGTAAGTCAGAAAAAGAAAAACAAATACCTTATGCTAACACATATATATGGAATCTAAAAAAAAAAAAGATTCTGAAGAACCTAGGGACAGGACAGGAATAAAGACGCAGCTGTAGACAATGGAAATCAAATGGTTTTTAATGACTTGATTTTATGCTTTCAATTAAGGGACTTAATGGGGTTTTTTTTGAGAATTTTTAGGTTCACAGCAAAATTGAGTGGAAAGTACAGAAAGTTTCATAAACCAGGCACAGAAAAGACAAATACGGTATGATTCCACTGATATGAGCTACTTAGAATAGTCAAAATCATACAAAATTAAAGTAGAATGGTAGTTTGACAGGGACCAGGGGAGAGGGGAATAGGGAATTATTGTTTAATAAGTACAGAGTTTCAGTTTTGCAAGATGAAAAGATTTCTGGAGATGGATGATGGTGATGGTTGCACAACAATTATGAATGTACTTAATGCCACTGAACTGTACACATAAGACAGTTAAGATAGATTTTATGTTATATGCATTTTTCCACAAAAAAGTGGCAAAAAAAGTAAGGTGCAGAGTTCCTACATAACCCCTCCTTCCAAAAACATACAGCCTTCACCACCATCAACCAACTTAAGCATCTACTATTTGCAAAAAAGAGACCTTTATATATTTCCTAAGAATCAAATTATTACCGTATCTGAAACAGCATACTTCTATAAATAAATTATAAAACTTCAATCTCAGTCATTTTTGAGTCATTTTTGAGGCTTTTTCTTTCACTTTTGAGGGTTTAAGCCTATGTTTCAGAGTTAAACTGAAATAGCAAGGCATGGGAGATAAATATATTGACCTCAGGTTCAGACCACACAGTTCATTCCTGACACAATTCTGGGTTTTTATTCTCATGGTCACTCAAGTTCTTTGAACATTAAAAAGAAAAATTAGGACAAAAAGCACTCTCTCTAGGCTCATCAACTCATTTCCTTCAAGCTCCCATTTCTGTCCTCCACCATCTGTGGTTTAAAACTATTTCATGTCTCATTTATCCAAAAACTTTACTCATTCTCTGAATCCTCTCCATTCCACCAGCTTAGGTGTCAGGAATAAAAGCAGTTTTTTTCAGCTTTTCATTGACTTACCTTCCCTGAAGTAACAGACACAAATTCAATCCATTGATTAAACTGGACAAAGGTTAAGTTTATTCATGCTCTTGTCTTCAAATGAACAAATCATATTAAGTTTCTGACTGACAAACTCCCAGTCAAATGTGATTTTTCAGAAATCTAATGGTTATGGAGTTATAGAGTATGTATGCATGCATGTATGTGCTTAGAGACATTTAATAATTTAGGTTAGGTTACTGCTTTCTTGCGGACAGCTTTAAGACATCCGCTTATCCTGTAACACAAGCACAAGTCTCTGTAAAAGATGTGATACTCACTTGCCAAGAAATAAACTAGGTGGATCATTGTAGGTGTGTCTTTTTACTTCTGCCCCTTTTCTTACTGAAGTCAGAGCCCCACGCTGAAGTTAATTTCTTTTTAAAATTCTGTAAGCCAGCACATATGGATAATAGAATGCTACCTGAAACGTATTATGTCACCACCATAACAAAAGACCACCTATTCCAGTCTAGTAAAGTTCTGGAAGGCATTCCAGAGGGGAACAAGCTGGCACTGTACAGGAATTAGTCATGTAGAGAAGAGAATCATGAGAGGAGACTTGGGGCAAAAGTGTGAATTTATGCGCAAAGTGATTGAGTGTTGCCAAAGTGTAGTGATTATGGCTGAGATTGTTGGAAAATATGGTTAACAAACTAGGGAAATGATAATAGACGTCCTGAAGGCTATACTAAGGTTATGTTACTGAGGTTGTGGAAGTTACTACGTTTAAGGAGTGTCTGTAGACTCTAAAAAAGAAACACCAGGAGTTAGGAAGCTACCACCCTAGTCTAGGTAAAAATAACCTGTCAGAACAAGGAAAGAACTATAAGAAAATCAATTTTTGGAGCAACATGAAATGAATTAAAAAGGGAGGGGGCAAAAAGTGTAGCTTTGAACATAAAGGAAGGAGTCAAAGGTGGTTATAAATAAAGATAATTGTGTGAATAGCCTTGTCAGCGGTCAAAGGAATTCTTAACTAATATTCTTGAATAATAATAACAACAGTAAGCACAAGAACAATAAATAATTGGCTGTGGATTAAAGTGACACAACTGAGGGTGGAAACCAAATACGTTTAATTGCACTAATCTGCAAAGTCATGTTGTGTTTCATCAATACTCAGCCATCTCACAAGGAAGAGTGGAGCTATAAGATTATGGCACTATTCAGAGTAATGTTCCTCCATGTTCCATGTGGTGGAAGGATTTGAATGGATGAGAAGCAACCCAGAAGAAAGTACTGCTCACAGGGTACAAGAACAGGGTACAAATAGGGGAAACAAGGCAAAGTTTCCTAAACTCTTGCCTGGTAAATTGTTTTGTACTTTAATATCACTCATAGTCAAGGAGTTAAGTCCAACATAGTCTGTTCAGCTGAAATGACAATATCTTGACTTTTCTCTAATATTTATGAAAATAAGAAATTCTCTTTCCATCCACCCTAGTAATAGGAGACTTTTTAAATTGCCAAGATCTTAAATCTTTTTTTTTTCAAAATACTGTTTATTATCTCCTTTATGTTCATAAGCTCTGATATTTGGCGCTGCTGTTTTCATGTCTGAAAATTAAGCTCTACATAGCAGAAATATGATTTAAATATCTTAAAAATAATTACCCTAACAATAAAAATACTTACAATATTAAAATGGTTAATGTATTAGTACTTAAAATCCCATTTAGCATAAGTCCCACGGTGATATCTACGTCTTTGGTCTTACTGATTTATCTCTACTCTGTAGCACTGTAAATATTTTGGTTTTGCCCCATATCACTGTTTATTATTTTTCATTTTTGAAAAATCAATTTGTTTTTTAAAACTTATTCCATACTTATGACTTCTACATATTTGGAATCTTCCCTTTTCCAAAAAATGAAATCGATATTTTAAAATTCATCATTTAACCAAAGCAAAAGTTTTTCAGTCGTTTTTAAGGATTATTTTATTAATTTTGTTAGTTAATTGTATCATGTTCTTAGCCTCCTGAATATTTTGGTTTTGGTGTTCTTCCCATCACTGGTTTTGTCATTTCAAACCATTGATAAACTCTCTACAAGTTATACAACAAAACAAAACATTACACTACAATACATACATGTTTCCTTTTATTTAATTTACATATGATAATCTTCTGCATACACATCTTTATATCACATATAATTTGATTAGATAGTAATACTGTTTTTCTGTTTCACATTGTTGGCAGACAGATATGTCAGGTTCTCTGTAAACTTAGAAGTTACTTTATGACCTGGATCCTCTCTCTCCCTACCGTGCAAGCAGATCTGGCACTGATGCTCTTTTCCAAGGGTTTCTCTCATTTGTTTCAGGTTCCAGGGCCACAGGATCCCACTGGACTGATATTTTATGGTGTTAATAACTTGGTGACTATCACTGCTTGTTCCCTCTGCCCACCTCCTCCTTCTTGGGTGTAGAGGCTGTATTATAGAACTCTCTACTTGAAGGTAATGCCCTAAGTACTGAACAGTATACTAAGATGCTTAGACTTACAAGGGCCTTATATTTTAGTAGGGCTATGATGTAACTAAAACGTAAATACTTTAAAAGGTAAAAAAAAAACCTTGTCACATGGGAGACAGAGTGATATGAAATTCTAGAGAAGAGAGATTGTTCTTTAGAGGGAAAGTAATACAAGCTTCCTAATAAACTCAGATTTTATCAGGGATTTTTTTAAATTGGTTAGGCTTTTGACCGGTGGAAATGGGTTGGAAAAGGAAAAGCATGGGAAGACAAAAAAGCAATATTCTATGTTCCAAAAAACTTGACCCTGCTCTCATTTTCCTTACCTGTTATTTCAGAGTGATAATTTCCCTAAGCTGGTAAACCCATCATTATTACGGTCCCAACAAAGGACAACTAGCAAAATCTACTGTATCTCTTCTTAAACAGTTTTACTTTTAAACAATTAATTACCATGTATTTTCAAAAATTACATAAGAAGCAGTACAATATAGCTTTTTCTATATATTTAGTTCTTTGAGTGGTAGCTCTGAAGTAGAAAAGAAATAAGAAAACATCTCAAACCAAGTTTCCTTCTAATAACGACCATTTATGTATACTGACTAAAACATTTTCCTAAGCATTTTTCCTCCTTTGTAACAATCCTAGGAAATAATTGCCATGTGTTTCCTGTTTTACGAATAGAGAAGAAACTTACTCAGAATGGTTACTTATCATGTCCTAGGTCACACAACTGTGAGCGAAAGCACCAAGCTTCAAACTCATGTCTGTTTGAACTATTAAAAATTATGTGATTCTGCCTGGATGTCATTCCTATTGATTTGTACAATTCTGGTGGAATATATAGAAGATAAGTATTATAGGCAACTGGAAATGGAAACTTGATCTTAGTAGGAATCTGAATTTGACAACCATCTATATAAGATGATAGGTGAAGCTATGAGTGAATGTATTACAAAAAAAAAATAAAAGTATATGGAGAAGGGACAATTGGAAATATCTGGACTTGGACTTCAGCAGTTTTTCAAGAGGACTGGGAACACCTTCACCCTCAGACATTAAAGACATTAAAGTGTCTATTTTAAAAAGGCTCATTTTTTTCACTAGTGGTTGGAAGCCTTGGACCTGGAGTCCTACTGCCTGGGTTTGAAACTTGGCTGCATCAGTAACTTGTTCTTGTAATCTTGGAAATTTTCTTGGCTTCTTTTTGCTTTGTTTTCTCATCAGTAAAATGGAGGTGGTAATGGAAATGATCTAATTGAATTATTGTAAATTAATGCCTATAAAGCCCATGAAATAGTCCCTATCAGATAAGTGCAACATTAATGTTATGTATTATTAACATTATTATTGCTGCTGTTATTGTGGTTACGTTATTTTACCCTAAAATTCAACCCAAAATGTAGGCAGTTGTCAAAGTTATATCCCTGAGTTTATGTGGTATTTGATGCTTACTGAAACAACACTTACCATGATAGGCTGCCAGGTTAACCCATGAACTTTTACTTAACCATCAATGATTCAATAGTATAAGCCATATTGATGATATTACAGAAAATAATCATTATGTGTAAAACATTCTTAAACCAAATATGGTCAGAAATTTATCTTTGGATCTCATAACCATATTTCTTCTCTTGTAGGAAATTTCCTGTCCACATTGTCAATGTATCGAGTAATAGAAGAACTCCTTCAGCTCCTACTTATTCTGTTTAGCAAAGGAGTTCCAGTTTTTACAAATGCACGGCATTTGTAAAGGGTTGTAAAGAGAAGAATGAGAACATGAAGACAGTAGGGAGAGAAAACTATGGAAACCTGTTTTGATTCCCAGATAATCTTTGCTTCCAGTTCTTTCTCTGTTCTCAGGTATACAGCATCAATGGTGCAGAACCCTCTGCCTTTCCTCAACAAGGTCAACCATCCCGTGATGTCTTCCTGCAAAGGCCATCCTATACTGCTTCATATCCATCAGCTTACCAGTGGCTGTCCTCATAGACCTAAGGAAGTTGGTGTTATCGAATGCATCTCTCTTATGAAAACTCTGATTGATATCTAGGGCTGCAGAGTCAGAGCCATTTCCTTAATCACCAGGAAGAGGTAATTAGAGTTTGGACATTTGGAAGGACTGTTCGTGGAATTCTTCTGGAGAAGATGAGGACTTTTTTCAAGCTTCTGTGTATCACATTCTACCTCTTCCTTTGCATGTGTCTCCGTTGCCTTGATTCTCAGTCATTTTTGCCCTATGTCATTTTCCTTGTAGTCAACTTTTATCCAGTCAGGTCCAATTAACAGATTTTCTTCCTAGGTTTCTCAATGGTCCTGATGGCAACCAATAGGATAAATCTGTACATCCTTCACAAGTAGTCTTACAAGAAAAGCATAGACTTAAAGACCTTCTCCTGAAACTTTTAGTAAATGAACAAACAAGCAAAGAAAAAATAGGAACTACTTTCACCCAGCACACAGCTTCCTTTAATGAAATACAGATCAAAGTTTCTTCATCGTTATTCTTTCGGGGAATTGTAGAAATTAAGAGGCAATGACAATTCCTTTATATTTTACATGCATACATGCAATTACATAATCTGAGTATATGTATGTGTACCTAGATATACAGTACCATACATATATTTTCTTCTTAAGTGCACTTCTGGTTTACTATGGCATATTGAACACAGAAATATCATTTTGCTTTCTTCTTAAATCCTTCAAAGCCACTAAAAATGTGTTTTAAAAGATACACACAGGATGAGGAGAACTGGAGAAAAGGCCACAAGGAAATACTGGAAGTTTGAAAGCATGTGGTAAGTGGGACCTGACTTAGTTGCCCTAAGGAAGCTGAACCCCAACCTTGTGGTGGGTAAAACCTTATTTACTGCACAGATTCCTCAAAAAAGTACATAAACTAGAAAAAAAAAAAGTAGTAATACCAAAAACGTCTGGGAGTGAAAGTGCTGGTGATTTAAAAATATGATGACCTGCTGAAAACTGTTTAAGGAGTTGTTAAATTGCTAGATCCCCTCCACCTCACATTCCTGAGAGAATTCATTCTGGACACAACTACATGGAGTGTGAAGACCAGTGAAGGCTTCCTCTGCCCCACTGCCCTCTCTTCCAGCACCTGCACAAATGCCAACATTTATGGACACAGCTTTCAGGCAGATGACTCAAAGACTTTTTCTGCAGAATCTGTAACCTCATATTGGGGGATCCCTATAAACGGTCCACCCAGGTCACCCCCAGTGAAGTTTACAGTTTAAAGCCTTACCCAGTGCTCAGAAATTCCAAGTTAGCTTTTTGTTTGAAATTTTATCCTTTTTTTTATTTTTCCAAGTCAGCTTTCTGATATCCCTGTCTTAATCAAAGGCAGAAAGCCAATATTAACTAGACATCTGAGTAAACAGTGTAACATGGAAAATAAGGCCAAAATACACAAACAGATAAAACAATATGGAATGAGAATATGCAGAGAGAAAAATACTACGAAAACAAAAGAAAACCTATAATTTATATCCTCAAAGAAATAAAAGATAATAGTGAATCCAGGAATTGAGAGTAAGAAGAAACTTTCTAAAACCAAAAGAGGTATTAGGATTTAAAAACCTGATTGTTAAATAAAAAACGTCAAGACACAGTCTGGAAAATAAAGTTAAGAAAATCTTACAGACAATAAATAAATAGAAAAAATAACACATAGTAAAGAATATACAAAACAACATAGATATCACTTCCAGAATTCCGAAGTACAAATAACAGAATGTCCAGATGGAGGGGGAAGACAAACAGATGGTAGGAAATAATTAATAAAATTATTAGACTATTTCCCAGAACTGAAGCACAAGAATTACCAAATTGGGAGAGTTCACCCAGTGCCCAGTAAAATAAATTAGAATAGATTCATGCCATGACATATCGTGACATTTATAAATATTGAAAACAAAGAAAATTTTCTACAAGCTTCCAAACAGAAAAATAAAATGTTCAGCCACACAAAATGGATTAAGAATCAGAATTTCTTTTGACTTCTCAACAGCAGTGGGGCAGGCGCGAAGGCCACAGAGCTGCACAGGATTCTGAAGGGAAAGGACCTTGTGCCGACGTGTTTGTGCCCCTGCTCCCCCCCACGCCCTGCTCCTGATGACACTGAGTCCTCTCCAGAGAGGTCTTTCTGCTTGGGTGGACTCCTGAGAGTTGGAGATAGGGAATGTGAAATTTAGAGGTGAAAAAAATTCAGACCTGTCTCTCTGCCCATACATCTGCTGTACTTTAGTACCTGGTTTACACTACAGCCCTGCCAGTTTGCCCTACCTGTTACAGGCTTCCAGGTCTTGAGGGCATCCTAATATAGAGACTGCTCCGAAATCATCTCACCTCCCCACAGACACACCTGTTCTCTTTGTCTAACTCCCATTCATCCTAGGTTTCCTGTGATGTGTCTTCCCACCTAAGAGGCTTCATTTACCAGCTTCCTTTCACTTACTCTCTTCCTTTCCACCCTCCTTACACTACTTTACTACTGAAATGTCAATGCACTTTTGTAGAATTCAATGTTTTTCTCCATTACACCTAAACAAAAGTGTGATTATAGGAATACTTATTTGAGTATTTGCTTAATTTCTATGTCTCAATAAATATGGGTTCCAAGAGAGCAAAGATGTCTGTTAGTTCAACAACTGTCTCCTCAGGGGCTAGCAGATTCTCTGATGAATCTTGATAAGTGAATAAGTGAATGCTTGATATACTAGTTGATATTGTATTGTATGCAAAAAATCAAAATGCATCATCAAATGGTATTACATTGTGAAATGTTTTTAAAAGATGCACACATGCGCATGCGCGCGCGCACACACACACACACACATACATATACCATTTAAAAAGCAATATTCAGCAAAAATGATTCTTTTAAAATTCCATAAATTGGGCACAGATTTTTAACCTATGAGAAATATTATATGAGAACATTTGGCATACGAAAGACTGTGCACATCTTCATCTTTTATGTATCATGGGTCATTAAAATGTATGGTTGGTAGGTTAGAGTAGTAAAATATCCAATGCTGAAATATAATAAATTGATTAAATAAGGCTGACAAAAATATGAAATAATTAAAGTAATATCACAATGTATATTACATATCAAAATGTTCGTCCTTGATCTCCATTTAGTCTGAGAACTTTAGATGTAAGATCCTTTTAATAATTGTATTCTTATGAAAAAGCATTATATTTATTTAAAACTTTGATCTATAACAAATAGGCTAGTTTTAAACTTAAGTTTCCTTTTATTGGTGATGTAAGTCATAGAAAAGTTTTCCAATGATTAATTTTAACTTGAATCAATAACTTAAAGATTTATATTTGTTGTTCCAGTTCTCGACAAACAGAACAGTTAGTAACATAAGAATATATTAAGAAATTGTAGCCACAGGAAAAAGGAATGACAGTGAGCATAGTATAACACTTTCCTAGTGTTAACTGAGACCCTTAATTACATCATCTAAGAGATGCAAAAGACATTGATGAAATAATTTAATTTTTGTACTGTACAAAGTGTTGCCATTTTATGCAGCAGAAAACTGCTGAAATATTTAATAATAAGAAAGGTGTATATGAAAAATAAATTGATTTTGTTTGCTTAGAATAAATATAAGAAAACTATGTTTCCATGTATTAAGTTTAATGAAGTCCTAAGATACATATTGTTGATAACACTGGCATACCTATAACTTGAAATTATATGATAAACATCTGTAATATGAGAAGCTTTTTTTTACTGTAGGTATATTACTTTTTTATGGTATCTTTTAATCCCAAATGATCAAGATAAGATTTAATTCTATTTTAGGGCTATTCAGTTAATGGTTTCAGTAACTTTTCTTCTTTATTACCACTAGCTGATTCTCATCTAGTTTGCACGCAGGATCATTAAACTGGTTGACACTCTTCATAACTCAGGCATGAAAATGACCATGTAATAAGAAGGACTGTAAGAGGAGTTGGTTTTTGTTACTTATGAAAGGGAAACGTAAAGCTAATCTTATTGCCAGTATGGAGAGTTTGGCTCCATTTGACAAGAAATAAGGTGGCATCCTCAATTATAGAAAAAGCTGTAACATGAGGAAAATAGCCAATCAGAAAGGTTAATTTTAAAGTTTTGTGCAAGATGACATTAGCAATAGCAGTGGAGCGGGAAATTCTAAGGGTACATCCCTCCACAGAAACACTAAAAAAAAAAAAAAAAAAAAAGCAACTAATTTTTTTCCTCCTTTCCAAAATTCCTCAGGCAGATGGTTGTCTTTCTTTTTTCTACTGCCTTGAGTTGATGGGTGGAAGTCTGGAGCTTTTTTGTTTTTTTTAACATGCAGAAAACCAACTTAAGTATATAGTCTGCCCGCAGGGTTATGGCTTCTGGTTTCCAATGTTCTGAGGTGTATATTAATCGCTTCTGTCCTTGCAATGCTGATGCTCAGCCTCTAACTTCTATCTTCATGTGGAACTCTGTTGGGTTCACTACCACCGGCTTGTATTTCATCTGAAATTTTATATATTTATATCTAGAGGTTGCTTGTTGATAACACCATAGTTTACCATTTTTCAAGAAGATCCTAGCATTTAATTATTTTTATCATTATACCAATACATCCTAATATCAACTGCCAATAATCTGTGTTGGTTCCAGAACACGTGTTGAAATATTTTTGCCAGTATAAAAGACAACTGTCTTTTTTACATTTATAATAAAAATTGAAAGACAATTTAGAAAGCTAAAACTTTATTGTTTTATGTTATTTCAAAAAATGAGACATATTTGACATCATGAAAATAATATAATGGTTAATTGATTAATTACTGTTGGCTAATTAGAAAAGAATAGAAATGGATATAGAGAATGTATTATGTATTTTACTGAAGCAAGGCCAAACGATGTCATAGCATGCTATAATAGTAAGCATTACACTGTCATATAAATAGAGAAACTGGATGAAAACTTTGCAATATAAAAAGTACATATACATATTTTAAACTCAGAGTCATCATTATAGTAGTATGTATCATCATACACTGAAAATTATTATTTAGTTTTAGAAAAATAATATCTGTTAAGTTAAATCAAAATATGATACTGGTTTTATAGTTTGGTAGTATTTAATTTATAATACTCTTTAGGTTTTGTAAATGTAAAACAGCTATGAATATATAAAGTTTATAACTAGTTATGGATATATATTAAGATAAAATAATTAAGTGAACATTTGTAATTTGCAAAGTCCCCTCTTTAATTACTTTAAATATAAAGTAATATTCACATTTTACTTTCAGTTTGAGAAAACCCACCTAGAGAACTTTTAGAATTGGATAATCTCAGGTATAATGTGAGAATAGAAGGATTCATACACTACATATGTTATAATCTCAGATAGCAGTAAATAGTAAATGGATTAAAAGTGAAAAATAAGAGTCTGCATCTACAATGGTATCTATTTTAGTTTTATTTGCACTGGCCATCAGCTTAATCAGGGGAAAACATTTTTCATATCCTACCTACATCCTTCTTCCAGGGTCCAGACTACAGATTTTCCTAGGTTTTACAATGGCATTACATCCAAATAAACCCACTGTAAATTCAAAACGTCATAATTCAAAAATGCCTTTAATACACCTAACATTGAAGATCAGAGCCTAGCCCAACCTACCTTAAACATGCTCAGAACACTTCCATCAGCCTATAGTTGGGTAAAATCATCTAACACAAATCCTATTTTATAATAAACTGTAGCACATCTCATGTTATTTATTGAATAAGGTGCTGAAAGTGTAAAACAGAACTGCTGTCTGGGTCTAGGATGGTTTGTGAGAGTGTGGGTTGTTTACCCCCATGACCACGTGGCTGACTGGGGGCCGCAGCTGCGGCCACTGCCCAGCATCAGGAGAGGATTATATTGTACGTCACTAGTCCAGGAAAAGATCAAAATTCAACGTGTGGTTTCTACTCAATGCTTGTTGCTTTCACACCATCCTAAAGTCAAAAAAATCATAAGTCGAACCATTGTAAGTAGAGACCGTCTGTAATACTACAATGTATACTGCATATCAGGTTAATTATCTGTGAATTAATCTCCACATGGGTTTAAGGACAATTTCTAAAGTTGTTTCATGAAAACATGTGTTTCATGTTAAATTTTAGAACACTGTTTGTATATAATTTAAGGACTGACTGCATGTAAATATTCCATATTATGGTAGATTCTCTCTAGATCCTTCTATCAGGGTGGCATGACAGAGAATGTATGCTTACCCTAAATGTGTCCATATATATACTGTTACCTACCATATGATCCAGCAATCCCACTCCTGGGCATATATTCGAAGAAAACCATCATTCGAAAAGATACATGCACCCCTACGTTCATAGCAGCACTATTCACAATAGCCAAGACATGGAAGCAACTTAAATGTCCATCAACAGAAGAATGGTTAAAGAAGGTTGGTACATATATACAGTGGTATATTGTTCAGCGATGGACCTAGAGATTATCATACTAAGTGAAGTAAGTCAGACAAAGACAAATATCATATGATATCACTTATATGTGGAATCTTAAAAACTGATACAAACAAACTTATTTACAAAACAGAAACGGACGCACAGACATAGAAAGCAAACTTCTGGTTACCAAAGGGGAAATGTCAAGGGGAGAAATAAATTAGGAGTTTGGAATTAACATATATACACTACAATATATAAATGGATAAACAACAAGGACTGTATAGCACAGGGAACTATACTCAATGTTCTGTAATAATCTAAATGGGAAAAGCATCTGAAAAAGACACCTGAGAAACAGCAGATGCAGGAAGGGCTCTCTGACATACCCTTTTCTACCTAAAAGTAGGCCATAAAATTTCCCATGAGAAAGTCAGAGTCCCTATAACAGGAAGAGAATATCCTTATCACCGGAGACTGGGAATCAACGCTGAATGGGTCTGTACAAAGAAACTAAAATAGCCCTTATTTCCCGGTACTGTCCCCCTTACATCTCCTAGTCACTTCTCCATAATTTATTGCTCCTGGCCCAATCCTTTTGTCTTAAAACATTTCTTCACAAATACATTGTTCCTTTGTCTAAAATCTGTAAAAGTTTCTGCTTCTCTGGGTGTTTCCTCAAGACTTCATTTTCTATGAAAGCCCCCATGTACAAATAAAATGTTAAGAAAACTAGTATGCTTTTCTTCTGTCAATCGGTTTTATATAACTTTAATTCTTAGGCTCAGCCAGAGAACCTAAGAGGGTAGAAGAGAATGCTCCTCCCCTTATAGGGTGTTCATTCTCCATGATACATAATAATGAGTTGCCACAAAAGTTATATAGTATAGCTATTCCTCATATCAGAACACAAAATTCAGTGAAGGAGAATTAGAACAGAGAAAAATTATCTAGTTCAAAGTTAAAAAAAAAAGAATTTAATTTTGAAGTTTATTCCTCTGACAGACAATAAAAAGTAAAAGCAAAAAGGACCCTAGTGTAAAGGCCATAGTCCAGTGGAGCAACAGCGTGAAAAAACACACAGGTAATGCATTTCTAAGTGCCAACCTCTACGTCTAGACTGTATCAGCCAAGTCAAAAATATTTTAATATTTTATATTCTATAAGGTATGTTCTATAAATATATCTTACATGAATTTTCCTTTATAGAATATTTTGTATATCCTAGGTTCATTGCCCAGCTCTTCCCCAAAGTATTTTAATAAGATTATCTATGTTTATCACCTGTGCTAAATAGGATAGGTGAAAAAATAAAAGTTTATGTTTGCCTGTGAGAAGGATCAAAATATACCACCCCAAAATACGTCTCTTGGGCATATTGGGTACCTTGAGATAGTCATTTTTAATAAACTGCAAAGACAAGAGAAATTCTGAAAACTGAGTAGAAGGTATCCTTTGTAAGAGACACTTGCATTTTTAAGGTAAATCTCCATTTGTAGGGTGACCCCCTCTGTACTAGGAAGACAAGGATGACTCTAAAGCTCTAGAAACACTTACCAGTGAAGACAAGGACTGCAAAACAATCTTAGTCTTGTTTACTGTGCTTTTCCTGGTCACCCCCCAAAACTGGTGCAGCATCTTTTTTTTTTTTTTCTATCTTTATCTGGAGATGGTATTCAAGGTGGTAACTTGGGCCATTTCAGGGAGTTACTCAGTTTTCTGGGGTCTCCCCCATGTATACAGGAGGTGCACATGTTATTAAACTTCTGTTTGTTTAACCTTTTATTAGAGGGGGTGGGGTCTCAGCTAGGAACCTAGAAGGAGAGATGGGAATTAATCTTTCCTCCCCTACACTTGCTTATTTACTTTTTTTTTTCCTTAGTTTTACCATTTGGGGATCAAAGTAGATAGGGAAACAAGAGTGTCTGTGCAAGCTAGGTACCAGCAGCAGGGAAATAATGTAGAAGTTCCACAACACTCAGGGGTTGTGAAACCAAGTAGGACCCTGTGGGGCACCTGGGCACAGAAGCCCTCCATGCCCCTACCCCATTTCTTGTTTGTAGGTCGGTCAAGGGATACACCTAACAATATCTTTGAGCTTTTCTGCAGAAATAAAATCCTTACAAAATGGAAGGTGCTAACTACTTGTTGAAGCATTCTTCAGAGAAGATCAGGAGACCACCTGAGGATAGATTAAAGGAATGCAGGTCCTGCACACACCCTGATCCTTATTAATAATCCCACTTTGAACCATTGCTATAAAACTCCTCACCAAATTCCCCCGGGTGGGGACACACAGTTTTCAAGGGCAGGAGCCCATGGTGACCCCCTTTGCCTGGCAAAGCAATAAAGCTATTCTTTTCTACTTCACCCAAAACTCTGCCTCTGAGATTCAACTGGGCACTGGTGCACAGAGGCCAAGTTTTTGGCGTCAGTCAAATTGTAGAATTGAGGGCAGTCCTATCTTTCCATGGTGTTTCTCTCGGGTGATGATTTCATTTGTACATCAGAAGAACTTCAGTCTCTCTTTCATGAAGATATTTGTTGTTGCTGTTAAAATAATCTAGTAAAGACTGAAGGCTTCTGATTAATCAAAGGATGTCAACTGTTAACAGTGTTTTCCAAAGCCAAATATTATAGAGCTGGATTCTTTTCCTCCTAGAATCCACCCACAGTCAAACAACAAAATTGCTAGTTTTTAGATCCCCTTTATATGAGGAAGAATTCTATCCACATTTCTTTCCCCTTTCCTAATTCCATAAATTATTGATGAGGCATGAAGAAATCCTGGGGCAGGATGGAGCAACACTCTTAAGTTTGGAATCAGAGAAAACTAAGAACAAAAAAATAGAATTCTGAGAGGAAGCCTCAGGGAGGAGCAACAGAGAGACAGGCAGACAGAGACAGACACAGAGAGTTAAAGACATTTTAAAAATGCATAACACTTTTATATTATAATTCTAAATTAAAATTTTGCTAATGCTCTTTTCCTATTCCAATCAATGCTACCAAAATCACCTATTTATATGGATAAAATAATGTTTACACATATTTACACATAAAGGACATAACCCAGGCTTATCAGTGTTTTTCTTATAGATTCATCATGTATTTCTTTCTGTACACTATAAGCCATATTTCAAATTCCTGTGTCAGAATTAGGTATAAACCAGTCTAATTTGTTCATTCATTACCTTATTTTTCAAATGACATTTCTAAATTTTATGGTCTCCATCTTTGCCTGGTCATTTTTGAACTATGAGTCATGTCATTAATTTTGTATCCATTAATCACTGCCCTTCTCTCACCTCCTCCTATTAAATGGCTTCAGAAGATATAAAACTTTAATAAAGTTGTTAAATAACATAGAATTCTGGTGAGAACATTCACATAATGTATGTTGTTAAATTAATTAAACAAGGAGACCTTTAGACTGAGGTGGCATTAATGTCATGGCAGCTTACATAAAAAAAGAAAAATCTAAGCCTGAGAATTCCTTAAAGTTATGAAATCAGAATGCTAAGTGCAACCAATCACAAACAGCCAACTAGGCTTTAATCTAGAGCCAATCAAATAATTTACATTTTTTGTTTTCACATTTTCTCTATATAATTATTTCCCTTGGCTCACTGTGGCTGAGCATTCTGAATCGATTTTTACTTAAATAAACCCTCACAATTTTTAATATGCCACTGTTTATCTTTTAAACAATGTGTCCCATTTGTTTCTGACCTAGCTGGAAAACCCAGAGTTGGTATAAAGATTATTTTAAGCTGAAGACATTTGAAATTCAACAGAAACATAAAGAAATCTTCTCTGAGCTTCCCTTGAATGACTAAAATCAGCAATTTCAGGGAAAGGAGGCTGCCATAAATTCTCTTTTCAAGGTGGGTCTACTTGCCCAAGGAAGAACAAGAGTAAACCTACCAGAAATCCGACAAGAAAATCGGAAGACCACTCACACCTGTGTAGAGAAGCAGTATAAAGACTATCTCCCCTGCCTTCTAAAAACCCATGTGTCTTTTCTAAAGAAGCATCTCTGTTCTTCCTATAAGAGCCTTCCCCGCCTTCCCTTTTCCATACTACCCTAGGTATTTAGACTTCTAACTTGAATTATTTAACCAGCCAGCTACTTCTTTTGTTAGCTCCAAGGCACATAACATGCACATATATAAACCTTTTTCTCCTGCTAATCTCTCTTTTGCCAATTTAATTTGCAGGCCCCAGGTACTGAAGTAAGAGGCAGAGGAAATGTTGTTTTCCTCTTCTCCACTTCAAAGCAGTACTACTATGATTTTATGCTACTCTCATAAAAGACGCTGTGTTTTTTAAAAGTGATTTTTCCATTACAGAATATTTGTTGGATTTCAGAAATTTCAATGAAATCAGATTGTTAGTTCAAATTAGTTAGTTGTATACGTTTTGGAATATTGTAATTATAACTGAATAGTATCATAATAATTTTGAAGAACACCTGAGAAGATCAAGTAATTCAAATAACTAGGATCTATCCTTTGATCTTTGATTCTTTTTTTCATTCTAAACTTAAAATACTACTAATTGAAAATTCACAAAAGTAAAAAAAAAAAAAATTATAGCTGACTATGAATCATGTTAGCATATCTTCTGTGGCATCCTCAAACAAAGACGACAGTCATGAGTCCTTTCACCTGTTTGGTGGTTAGTGTTTACTATGCACGTCTGCAAACGAGAGCAAGTATGTGGACTGTGCTATTTACATACAGTTTTAACCAATCTTTGAATTTTGAACTCTGCATTTGATGGAACCCTTAGTGTGGAACAAATATTCAGAATCTAGCAAAAACAAAGTTTTCAAATAAGAATGCTCACCCCCTGACTACAGCTAACTTAATGAAGGGAGAGGATAGCTAGCCCAAACTCTGTTATTTAGACTTTTCTCTGCTTCTAATTTGGAGTTGGAAGCAAGAGACTTCTGTAGTTGGGGAATTCTAACATGCAGAATTGGAGGGTGTGGAGTCATCAAGGCTTCCACACAGAACATGGATAGCTCCATCCTGAGAAAATAGACAGTTGGAAAGAAAATGCTACCTGGATATCTAATGACTGTGGATCTGGTGCCTGTCCCTACTTACAGATTAAACACAGTTCTACAACATGCCTTTGGTGGGTTTTATGAGACAAACTCAATTCTAAATTCTTTAGTTCTTATTATTACTTAAGATAATTTGAGTTGACTTCTGTTCTTGAAAATACAATTATAAATATACAAAAATTATATCAATGCAGCTATGGAAAAAACAATTCTTGATGATACAATTTAGATATTTGTAACATTTCTTGAGTTCAGTGTACCAACAGGGATATGCAATATATGTGAAGAGAAAAGGTTCATTCCCTAATCCTTCACAGACATAACAGATTTGGAATTACAGAGCACACACAAGAACGCTCAGGACTCATGCATTAGCTTTAAGCTTTCCTGTCTAAGCAGTTGTGCTTGGGATGTATAACGGCCATACGTGTTAATTTTCTGTTGATATACCTATGTGGTTGCCTAGATTTGCCTTATGCTGTTTAAAAAAATTTACCTGCAAAGCTCATAACGGACACTGTAGTAATTTAGGATCTACTGAAACATTAAAATGTGCATTTTTTTTATCCAGAGAAAAGCTCACTTTAATTTTTAAGCAGTATGTAGATGACAACTGTGTTAATATGTCTTAAGCCTTAGATGTCATATTTTTATACTCATAAGACTGTGCATAAATATGCAGAAAATATATAAATAAATAGACATAAATGATTGTTCACCAGTATTTTTCCATTTATTTTTCTCAAAATTAAATTTTAATATGCAATGTATGCTTTTCTTACTTCAACACTGAATTTATTACAAATAGCCTCTGATAATTATGATAAAAAAATTATGATTGTGGAAATGCTCGTGGCCTTCCTGCTTTCCCCTTGCCATTTCCCATCTTTCTCTCTTCCTTAAGAACAGGGTTTGGGCTTGTTGACATGCATGAGGAGGGCTGTTCACGTTATCAACGATGAAAGGATAGAAAAGCATGGGAAAATGGAAGACGGAAAAGCTCCATGGCCAAGACGTGTGTGAAACACTGGCACATAAAGGACCCCAGGGATGCAGGGTGTTGCCAGAAAATTCAAGAATACATAGAATGGCTTTTGGAAAGTGTCCGTGTAGGTTATGAATAGAGCTGGGATTAGTCAGAATGCTTTTACTTGGTACTGACAGAAACCACACTCAAACCAGCTACACACAGAAGAGAATATCTGGACCTTGTAACTCAAAGCCCATATTTGATTATGGTTTTAGATGTGGCTCTTTTCAGGTACTCATCAAGGTCATCATGAATCATCCTTACTCTCAAACTGTTTTCTGTTTTCTTGGCCTCAACTTCAACAGTGGCCTTTCCACCTAGCAGCAGTGATGATCCCAGGCTACTCTGGATTTACATGGATCTTACCTCAGAAGAGGAGATACCCTCCTCTGGGCTATCAGCTCATTCGAAGGGTTTCTAATTGGCCCTAATTGGATCATGTGCCCATCCCTGGATTAATCCATATGTCCCCCCAAGAAAGGTAATCTCACAGGTCAGGTGGGGTGAATACACTCCTCATTCTCTACAGTAAACCATGGGCAAGTTGTTAAGTAGCTTTACCAGATTAACAAAGGAAACTTCTAAAAATACATACTATAGGGCAGGAAAAAAAGAGTATTACACTTTTTTTTTTTAATGGTGTTGAGAGACATAAGAGAGGAATCCCTTTTAAATTACTTATTTCTGTTTACTTCTGCTAATTTACAGAGATTGAGGCATTGAGTGGTTTCTCACTTGAGAATAATTATATCATATACATAATGTCATAGAGCAATGAGAATGAGGAATAAAATGGTCTTTTCGGAAGGCAAGAATTAATTTCTAATCTCACCCAGTATTTTATTTTTCTCTATACATATTTGGGGATATGATACATTTGTATATATTTAACTTATTTTGAGACAGAATCTATATATTGTAAATGCATAGATCTCAAGTATTCAATTTTGACAATCTTACACACTCAATATAAACATTACCCATATCAAGATGTATAATATTCCATCACGTCATCAAGTTCACTTCTGGACTTCCTGTCAGTTTCCAAGCTCAACTCCCCACCCTAAAAAGAAGTATCATTCTGATTTCTGTCTGGAGAGAGTAGTTAGTGCCCATAACACCTTTAGGGGTCCATGAAAATGTTTTAATTTATTTTAAATCAGAAGGAAAAAGTAAACTCCAGGTAGAAGGGAATGTTATACACTGTTTTTCAATATACCAGGAGAGTCATAAAGCATAATAATTTTTTTTTTGCATAAGGGAAGGAGCCCATCAAGGCAAATGTGCTTAGTTTCCACAGTGTCATAATGCAACACTGATTTCTAGCACCATAGAAAAGTTGTGTCTGCTTTGGACCTCATGTAAATGAAAGCAGTCATACAGAACGTACTCTTTTGTGTATGGCATCTTTCATTCTAAATCATTTTTCTGAGAATTATCCACGTTGCTATGCATAATATCTGTTATTTCATTTTTAATGCTCAGTAGTATTCCATTATATGAATATATGGACATCTGCTAACCTATTCACCTGAGGATGGTTACTTGAGTTGTTTCCTGTTTGGGGCCATTATGAATAAAACTGCAATGAAGATCACAGACAAATACTTGTGTGGGAACATGTTTTCATTTCTGAATAGTAGTGGAATTTGTTTGTCGTAATGTAGATTTATGTTTAATTTTATAAAATACTGCCAAGCTCTTGTTCAAAGTGACTTAATATATTACACTCTCATGTGCTAGTTCCACATGCTACATCTTTGTCAAATCATGTTCTTGTCATCGTTCTTGATTTTAGCCATTCTAGTACATTTGGGATGGCATTTCATATTTTAACTTTCCTGATGAATAATTATGTTGAACATCTTTAAATGTACTTATTAGACATTTATATTCTTGTTTCCAAAGTTTCTGTTCAAGTCTTTTGTCTATATTTATTGGGTCATACTCCTTATATACCGATATTTAGAAATTCTGTATATACTCCTTTGGCAGTTATGTATGTTTTGTGTGTGTATGTGTGTGTGTCTTATTCTGTGACTTGCTGATGCCTATTAATTTCCTCGATGGAGACTTTTGATGAACATAAATTTCATTTTTTAAAAGTCCTACTTATTATTCTTATTTTATTTGGGGATTTTGCTTTTTGTGTGCTAATTTATCTCTGCCTATACCAAAATTGTGACGTAGTGTGAAGGCTACATAATTTCTTTTCTTTCTTTCCTTCTTTTTTCCTCTCAAATAGTTTTGCCCAGTCTAGGTGTGATGATTTTCCTTATATGTTTTAGAATCTTATTGAAATTTCTACAAAAACTTGTCTTCTGGCATTTTGATTGAGCTTTATTTAAATCTATAGATCAGTTTGGCAAGAATAAACATCATAACAACATTGTGTTTTCTAATTCATGAATTTGGTGTTCCTCTATTATTTAGGTTTTCCATAAAGAGGCTTTTGTTAGATTTGTTAGACTTATGCTTAGTTATGTGATGTGAAAATTATACTTTATTTCTACTTGAGAAAGAAATAAAAAGAGATCAATTAATCTTTTCTGATACTTTTGTTTCAGAAAATATAGGCTTTAATCTAATACAATTATCCTTCAGCCTCTACAACTTTGTTGTTGTTGCTGTTTTAATAATTCCTATAGTACAGCTCTGCTGGGGAGGAATGTTTACAGTTTTTGTCCTTCTGGAAGTGTTTTTTTATCACCTTCAATTTTTGAGGGATACTTTTTGCTAGAAATTGAATTCTAGGTGGCAGTTTAATTAATTATTAAATTTTTATTTATTTATTTATTTTTGTGGTACACGGGCCTCTCACTGCTGTGGCCTCTCCCGTTGCAGAGCACAGGCTCCGGACACGCAGGCTCAGCGGCCATGGCTCACGGGCCCAGCCACTCCGCGGCATGTGGGATCTTCCCGGACCGGGGCACGAACCCGTGTCCCCTGCATCGGCAGGCGGGCTCTCAACCACTGCGCCACCAGGGAAGCCCCACATTTTAACATAGATGTAATAATTTAATTAACAGGATTTCATTTTTCCTCTTGTAATACCAAAATAAAGCCTTTCAGCTAATGGTATTCTATATTCAGTGTAATTTGTTACCTCAGATAGTTATACACACTTTAGGCAAGTAGTTCTTTACTTAACACATATTAATTATATTTTCATGTTAAAAATATGTAAACTCATATAAGAGAAGTTCAACTAATGATTGAGATAATGGTAACAATGGAAGAAATTCTGTCAAGCTTAAATTAATGTATCTTAGTAGTATCAACAATTTCTAACATTAACAAAAGTAACATATGTGTGAGAAATAGCATATATTTAGATTAGATATTTTTTTGGTATAGAAATGGTTTTGGAGATTTTTTTTCAGTAATGTTTCTACCCTTCAGAGTTGTGTGCCTCACAATTCTTTGGGTGATAATTAGCTGTCTGAGGTCATTCATTCAAAGGTTTGCTATTGAATTATCCTTTAACACAAACGGTAATTCATATAGTGGTGTTCTGGTTGCCTAGAAGAATGAACTATGCCTTAAATTTACATCTAGGGAACAGTTTACACAGAAGACCGATTCTGGCTTCTTATGTGCTCAGCATGACAAAGCTAATATTGCCAAGCAATCCCAGACCCCAAACTAAAGCAAACTGAAACACCATATCAAGAAAAATATGGCAAATAAACATTCATTATCTGCAATGTAATTAAATAAAGATACGTTTTGACATTTGAATGTTTGGTTAGCTTATTTGCTTTTTCAATATTTATTCCTATGCTAAAATAGAAGTGGACTGAGATATACAGAATTTTAACATATTCTAACAAATAAAATGTGTATATATATATTTTTTTTTTCACTACCTACAATTAGTGCTAAGATAGTTCTTGCTAATATGTTTGGTAATTATGTAGAAATATTTACATATATAACTGGCTGAAATAACTAATTTATTTTAAATTACTTCAGTATAATGCTTTTCTTGTACATATCAATGCACGCTATTTATTTCAAGCCAGAATTGAACCTCCTGCTAAACTCTCTGTGTTCCACTACATACAAGCCTGATATCACACTAAAATATTATGAAGACCACGAGAAGATGGTTCAAAGCAAAAATAACTTTAGAAGGTTCAGATATGAATGGGAAAACTAAGGAAACTATTCAATATTAGAAAGAGTTGTGAGCCACAATGAAAGTAAATCACGGGATGAAGTGAGTTCACTTGTACGTGAAAAAGCAAATTTTAATTTAAATTCTTGTTCTACATGTATATCTCATTAAATATAATCACTTGGTGATGTTTCCTGATGTATACTCTTTTGATTATGAAGCTTTAATTTATTCTACTGTGCTTTTTATTTTCAAAAGGAAAGCAGAGAGATCACTTTGGTTATAATAGAAATTCAAATAAAAATTAAATTGCATAGTTAATAACAACTGGAATACTTGTCCCAAAAAAGGTAATGAGCAAATAAATAATACTATATACTTTACCTTGAGAGAAAGAATATATATAATTAGCATCCTTTCATATTAAATTGAAATTCTCTTAACCTAGGAAACTCTGTTTTCATCCCCAAACCAACTGTTAGCAATACATTTCTCCATTACAGAACAATTGCAATGTCTCCAAATTTCAAAATTTGGCGCTACACAGTTTTTGTTTTTGTAATTGTAAAACCCAGTTAGTACCTGAATATTAATTTAAAAAGATTTCCTCCTCCCAACCTCAATTAGCAATTGTATCATGGTCCTTATCTTTAGTACATGACCTAATTCCACCATAAAACTTCTTAAAATTCATAAAATAGACATAGCCTGTTATAAACTTTGATTGCTCAAATTAGGTGAACTTACGCAATTTTAAACAAATTCTCTACCAACTAGTTTGATATGTATTTTATTTATGCTATATATATAGTAATATGTGTTGACTATATTATTATAAATATGTCAGCATCACATAATGCTGTATATTTATTCCAATATAATCTTTGTTTTTTTGAAAATTGAGTCCCACTCACAAAAAAGTCAAATAGGAGTAAAATCTAATAAATTCTGAACTTAAGAATTTGTGTACCCAGCTCTCAAATGTAAAACCTTTCTATAGTATTATTGAAAATATTAAGAAAATTACAGAATAAAATTTGATGATTTATATAAACATTCTCAAGTAGATTGTAAGCTCCATGAGAGTAGAGTTCCACTTACTCTTTTAAATATTTTGCCTCAGAAACTAGCATCGTTCTCTGTATGTTATTATTTTTATATAAATTAGAAAATATCTTCTGCTTTGCTATGCTAGCAAGCCTGCTCCTTGTTGAGATCTAATCAATCTCTTTCCCTCTACTGTAACACCCCGGAACACTCTAATCCGTAGCTTCCTATGAGCTAAGAGGAATAATTGTCCATACTGCTCTTTGAAAATGGAATCACAGGTATTGTACAATAGCATCTTCTATTATTACCTTTGCTGTTGATTATCTGTCATTTAATTTTCATAAGTTGATGCCCTATCCTTTAAGTTCCTCTAGGGCAGGCACCATGAATTAAATTTAATTTTGTCACTGAGACAGCTTATTAACTGAGCCCTTAATACTCTTGAAACCACTACTGAGATAATCTCTAAGTGTAATTTCAGGCATGTTCATATAACTAAAGAACTTTTATTTCTCAAGGCACTTGGAGGACTATCATTTAAACACATTTATTTCTCAGTTAAGGAAAATGAATTTAAAAATTGTATATGCTAGATTTGTGATCAGAATCCATTTTCCTGCCTCCCAACTAGCCCCCTTTTTATTATAATTGTGGATAAAGTGGCTATTCCTCTGAAAACTGTCTTACCAGTAACAGTAATATGTATTTTCATGAGTATATACGTATAATTAGTAAGCATTGGTTTATTACGTATAATTAGTAAGCATTGGTTTATTACTATTTACAAATTATTTGAAATACTATTTGCATATATATAAATTTTGCTATCAAAAATGTTAAGAACCCAGTAAAGGCATATTTTAATTTACAAGGATATTGTAAGGGAGGAAATAAGTGTGTGTGTGTGTCTGTGTATGTGTGTGTGTGTTGGTGTATACTGTATTTCAAGATGTGGGTGTTATTATGAAAGAGGTAGCATAGTCTTTAGGGTTAAAACTAAGCTTGAATTCCAGCCATGCAACTTGCTAGCTGCATTTCATTTAGTCCCAACTTACTACTATTAGAGAGGGAAAACAATAACTATTTTGCAGATCTGCTGTAAATTTGAACGAAATTATTTAAGTGAAATGTTATGCAGAACACCTGAATACAATACATGATAGTTTTATTTTTTTTTCTTTGAATTTCCTTGGAAATGCATTTTAAATAAGTATGAAATAGAAAATCTCCCTTTGTTCTACCAAGTTCATATAGAGTCACCCTCAATACACAAAAATGCTCTTTATTAAAATGATACATTTTGGGCTTCCCTGGTGGAGCAGTGGTTGAGAGTCCGCCCGCCGATGCAGGGGACGCGGGTTCATGCCCCGGTCCGGGAAGATCCCACATGCCGCGGAGCAGCTAGGCTCGTGAGCCATGGCCTCTGAGCCTGTGCATCCGGAGCCTGTGCTCCGCAAGGGGAGAGGACACAACAGTGAGGGGCCCGCATACCGCAAAAAAAAAAAAAAAAAAAAAAAAGATACATTTTAAATCCCCCATATATTGTATTTACTTGCAAGAAGAGTTTTTTTAAGAAGATGGTTTTGAATTTTTAATAAATAAATCAAAACAAAACATTCACAGCTAGTGTCCTCATTTGCAGGGTTCTTTATTGTACATAATGCTTGCAAAACTGAAATACTACAGTAGCCTGGTTCCTCCTTAGATAATTTAATTCCCCTCTTATACATTTCCAATTTAAAAAGACTCAAACACTAGAAAGTAACAAATTAGGATAAATGCTTGAACACTCATATAAACAAAATCATAGCAAAATATGGGATTTATTTAAACCATATTCTTCTATGAACTGTCCATTTCTAATGTCTGACCTTTAAGTGAGAGACTGATGTCATTTGGTAGAAAGAATTCCTTAGATTTACATTTTACAACTACTGTTGTTTTCAACATAATGTGCATACTTGTTATTAGCAATGAATGGCTTGCCTAAGTATTAACCTGATACTATGCTATGTTGAACAAATTCCAAAAGCATTTTTCCTGCTCATGCCTGACACGGGTCCAATGGTAAAATATACTGAGCAGTGATTTAAATAATTTGTGAACCTACCAAAACACTCTGAAAATTGGTCGTCATAGAGATCTTATGAGAGTACTTGTATTTACAATGTATCTCCATGAATTCTGAATTTTATACAGATTTGTATTACTGGGAAAAAGGATTTCAGAATAGATAATAAAGAATAATTGTAAGTAATATCCTTTTTTCTCTATTTTCATTTAAACTTTATGAATGTCAAATACTAAGTATTCACACTTGCAGTGATTTGGGCCCCTGTGGAATTCTAATGTGACCCTGGACTATGGTAGCTGTGAATAAAGACACCACATTGAAGGTGGTCTTCATTGTAATTTGAAGACTATCTCTGAGCATGTGCTCTGGATTGGCAGTCATCTAACTGAGGTGGAAAATTTCAAGTCAGATTTCACCTCTAGAAGAAAATGACATCTTCACACTTCAGCTCACTGATACTGGTTTTTGATTATTTCATTAACAACCAATTTATTAAATTCTCTGTTAGATTCTACAGAGCTTCACAGCAGCTCCTTAAACATGGTTGACAAATTACATGTAGATTGTTACGGTTTTCTTCCCAAAACCACATAGGAGAGTCAAGCTACATTATGAGGAATTACATGCAGAATACAAAGTTTTAGCTAAAATTCTAAGGAGTAGCTGTGTGTTATTTACCTCGGGAAATCTCAGGCTCTTGCATGTAGTAAAGCAGGCGATTTAATAACATCAAAGGTTAACTATTTTAAAGACCCTCTGTGGTTTTTCTTTTTCTGCTTCTATAGGAAATCACCTGCCAGATTTTGGGTCCATTTATTGTGCTCTTCTATGAAAACAGGTAATGTTTAATTTATAAGGTTTACATCATTCTTAGTGTATAAATATTAATAGCTTCCTGTGTTTGCCTTCTAGGATGCAGCATGATAATATTAGAAATTTTCAAAACATGATTTTTGACTTCTAGCTATAACTGTTACATTTTGGAATAAAATACTTCCTACTTTAGATTTTTTTTTTTCCTGAGCTCCAAGAAAAACAATATAATTTCTTTGTAACAAATAAGACCCTCTTTAATTGTTGGTTCACCATTATTTTGCTTCATTTTATTCTAGAGCAGGATAACGTTTATTTAATTAAGAAGAAAATATTGAGTTGATATAAAACTGTTAAAATGTCTTCTAAAACAGTATTACAACTAAAGGAGAACTGATTATTAGTAAACATACATTAATTTTTTTGAATATTTTTGTAAAACACGTCATGAGAATTTTGAATTTTTCATTATACCTTAATCCTTCATATGTCTAGTGGGCCCATTACCCTTGTTACGTGACCATAACTTCCATGCAATATCCATGGTCCCTTTTAAAACTATGTTGTGAATCTCTGGTCCATGATGACACTCTAGACAGTTTTTTAAGTGCCCCAAATTTGTTGAACTAGAGGAAGGGTCTACCCTTATATATTTTAAGGAGTTAAGATCTTCTAGCAATCTTATTTTGAGCCCAAGAAAGACTAAGTTTTGGTAACTTCACCTTGGAATAGTAAATGGAATTTTTGTCTGGACTAGAGACGGGGTGAATATTAATCGGTATCTCCTATCTTTTATATTTGATGTACTTAATAAGTCATTTAATTATATTTTTGTGAGCAAATTATAACTCAGAATCTCTAGGAAGACCAGATCACATTTGTCTTGAGACAGGGATTTGCTATGCCCAGTAGAAATAAATCTGGAAGGAATGCACCATACATATCTTTTTTAGAGGCCATTATTATTTTTTTTTCTTTTGCTTCCTACTTTCCATAGGAATGTTATTTAAAGGTATCAGAAAGTGATAAATCACAGCTTGCTTAATATGGAATAAAGCACTTCTCAGGCCTTTGTTCAGACAGCATTGGGCTAAGGCATTTTAAGGGGAGAAAAAATGATGAGGATTGTCACTTTCTACTGGTAAGTATATTTAGAAATTCAACTCAGCTGCCTTAAAAATAATGTTTCTCTTTTCACCAATGATCAGTAGTAGGATGTGGATAATCTGTCATGGTTTATAAAGTTCCCACATACTTAGCTTATTCATTCAAGGACTGTTGAACAACCAGATTAGATAGATGATGTGCAAAACACCTAGGACTTAATAAATTTTAGTATGTGTCATGTATGTGTAAATTTCTTATTTTATACGCGAGCATGTGGGTATATATGTGTATGTGTGATATTCTTATTGCCACAGAGGTAAGTGAGCTGCCATAAAATGTTGTGGTAGGAAATACGAAGCTATAACAAGAAAACATATGTGTTTACTTTGATTTATACTAAGCAGATGAATGAGGTTGTGGAAACCTAAATTTCAGTTCATACAGATATTTGGCTTACAGCGCTACAGTTTGCAAACATCTATCCTGATTTTGTTGATCTCAACTTGTCCACTCTAGGTTTCACTAAATTGCTCACTTTGTGCACCTAAGTATGAAAGAAACATTAAATAAATTATTCAGGTAATCTTCTTTAAAGATAATTTCATAAGCACTTAATATCTAATAGGTGGTTATTAGCTGAATTGTGTCTCTCCCCAAAATTAATGTGTTGAAGTCGAAGTCCTGACCCCTAAAATCCAGAATGTGATCTTATTAATATATAGGATCTTTCCAAAGGTGACTGAGTGAAAATGAGATCATCAGGTGGACTCCCATCCAATATGACTGGTGTCCTTTTAAGAAAAGGAAATTTGGACACAATGATGTTTCCCTTTCACAAAGGGAAACCTATGTGAAAACACAAGGAGTGGCCATCTATAAGTCAAGGAAAGATACCTAAAACAAATCCTTCCCTCATGGCCTTCAGCAGGAACCAACCTAACTGACACACTCATCTCAAACTTCCCCTCCAGAACTATGAAAAAATAAATTTCTGATGTTCAAGCCACCTAGTCTGTGGTACTTTGCTATGGCAACCCCAGCAAACAAATAGAGAACCTCTTATTTTGCCATCATGATCCTACTTGGGTACATATAGTCTATCTTTATAAAATAATGCTTTAGTTAATGTAAATGAATGACCAACTTGTGGCTTGACATGCAAAAAATCTAGATCTTACAGTGGAAAAATTCTATACAAGATGGACTTAGTCATGACTACCTTAGCCATAATAAGCCTCTACACATAAAAATAATGAACTAGAAATGGACTCATTTTCTATTTCCCCTCTAGATTTTTACTATGTAAACAGAATTCATGATGAGCTAAGCCTCATGAGTTCAAAATGTCATTGATGAAAAACTACAAACTGCTCTTTAAAAGTCAAGAATTACGGCATTAAAACACAATAAAACAGAGTATGTGCTGGTATGCCCTCTTTTTATTTATATCTGAATGATCTGATAACAACTCAAATTAAATTCTTTAATGAATAAGAAAAATATTATTTTATACACATTCTTGTATTTTATTTCAAGTTTCAAAAAAATTATTGACTTCTCAACAAGTGACACAGATATGCTATTTTAAAACTAAAGCTGTTGCTTAATCATTCCACAATTTTTAATTTTTATAAATAACATTTTCATAGAAAGTCAAGTATTTAATGACTTGAGATTTATATTTCACAAAAAAATGTGTCTTATAGGTATACAATGTTATAGCATTACTCTAATATAAGATTTGAAGTAAACGTTTTAGTTTTTGTTTAGTCTAGCTGAGACAGTCAGTTTGTTACATCTGTCTTGAAATGTTCTGGGCGAGAGTCACAGCTGTTAAAGGACATTTGATGCATTCTTGTCATATGCTGTTGAGAAGCTCCACTTTATAAAATTTCCATTTGAATAATTTTGAGTTTTATTGAACTAGAAACAACACACATAGTCTGCTTCCAGATACCCTCAAATAATTAGCACTTTCCTCAATAAAAAACTAGCAACAAATAAACCCAAAAGAAAGAAAAAAGAAGGAACAGAGAGAATGGAAGGAAAGAAAAGAAAAAGGACAAGGAAAGGAAAGAACTTAAAGGAAGGACAAAAAGGAAAAAGAGAACCCTTAAGGAGAGGAAGGTAAAAAGCAGGATGGTCCTACATCTAAGTAAAAGAAAAAAAAAAAGGTTTGATTACAGAAAGTAACTTTGTAAGTTTTTGATTTGTTAAATGATGTGTAGATATGAGACAACCACAGCATGCAGATATAACAGACAAGACACAACAGACAAAAAACAGGCTCACACTAATATTTGGGAATCATAGTTTGTGCTAAGTCAATATTTCTTTTTAAAAATCATTAATTATTGGAAGCAGTTGGTTTAAAAAGCCTCCTGATTTAAGTGTCTATTCTGAAAAACAATGTTAAAGAAATACCTTCTTCCAGACAAATCTTAATAAAGAGAATATTTGATGCTCAAAATAAGGAATTTTCCCAAGAAAGAGTATGCCTTTAAACATTTTCTATGCTTACGGATGTTTCAAGAAAAAAAATGCTTCTTTCTTTGTTGTTTGCTTGTTTTAAATATACTGTAGTTGATAAGAACAACTGTTTGGTATATTTCTGATTTTTAAAAATACCCTGATTTCTCTCTTATTAATTTTGCAACTATGGTAATTAGTTTATTACCCTGAATATCAGTTTTCTCAACAGTTTTCTCATCTTTTTTTTTTTAAGTTGAATATATGATACAAACAATGTTTAGTGTCTGGGACAAATGTTACACAAAATAAGTTAAGGGAGAAATATACCCTAATTATTAGTTAAGTGGAGAAAATGAAATACAAGTGTAAAATATAAACGCAACCTTTTTGAGAACGTGTCATCCTTACCCTTGAAATATGTTATATTGCCTCTAAAAGAGACATGAACACAAATAGTTGAAAAGCAGTGTATTTATAAATCAAATATTTACATTATTTCATATATGTAGCACCACACATTCCTTATATGGAGAAATATAAAAGAAAATATGTGATTTTTCTCATAGCAGGAATTTAGAGCAGAAATTTTCCACTGAATATGTGAACTAGCCATTTGGGAAAAAGGATATTAAAAAATAGGCAATCTGGGGTTTACAAGGGCCCTCTGAGACATTCTAAGACAACAATTCATTTGATATTTTAATCTCCTCAAAATCATCTTAGCCGAGAAGCCATTCCATCTATGTTTGAACACCTGTTGGGACAAGCATCACCACATACTGCCTGCCAAGACTGTCCCCAAATCCCCATTATTTAAAGCTAATATTTGGCTCATACGGAGCCAAATACATTTACTTTAGCCTCGACTTATTAATCCTTGTGGACATGAAAGAGAGGAAAAATGCCTCTGTCATAACAGACTTTAAATAAGCAAAGATGATTATTATGCTTCCCACTAACACCCATAACAAACAATGTGTACACACACACACACACACACACACACGCACACACAAGACTTGTTCTTCTTCCAGTGAAATACATAAGGACCAGAAACGTATGAGTTGACTGTGAAACTTTTTACCAAGGGCATCCTCTGTACAAGTTCCAAGGTGGGGCAGGGGTAGGGGACTTTATTGCTTGGAAGTGTAGAACCACTTATATATGAAAAAAGATACTCCATGTTGAGTTCTTGTAGAGTGCAGTTATCAATATGTCTATTCTGTCATATGACTTATTAATATGGATAAGTAAGTTTAATTCATACTTTTTTTCTGACACTTTAATGTTCTGTTTCTCTTCCCTCCTCTTCTCAATTTGTTTTTTCTACACATAGTTCCAATATGTTGGAACTAACATATTTTAACTGGTTTTACTAAAACTCTTTGCCAAGATGTTGAGAGGACTGAGATTGCAAAATATTTACCTAGTTTTCTATCAGAATTTTATGATATACACAAATTTGTCAAGCACTTCTTCTGTAAGCTAAAAAGATACAATAATACAGAGTCACAGACATCTAAATACAATTTATTTTACTTTTATTTTGAAAGGAATGCATTTATAAGAAATTATTTTAATGTATTGGGGTCATATTTATTATTGGGAGAGTTGGGCCAAAGCCATAAATATAGAAGATGTGTAGTTGAATAACACAGTTAGTCCTCTCAAGATACTCAGCCCCTAGGAGACAAAAGAATAACATTTACACAGAAGACATACTTCAAAGTATCAAAATAGCACATGGTTGAAGACATAAAGAGGAACATCTGACACAGGACACTGTCGATAGAGACATTGGTAAAGTGGAATAAGCAGTGAAAGTTTGAGAAAATGATGGTTACATCTTATGAATATCTTCTCTCTAATAACAAAGGCTACCTTAGAGCAGTGGTGAGTCACCTAATTGGAATATAGAGTAAAATGATAACAATTAAGATTATGTTAATAGTCTATGGAGCAGTGTGTTCAAAAGGCAGAGAATAAGACCAAAACAATAGATTTCCATCCCAAAAGAAATTAACAATCAACAAAAGACTAACCAATGATATTTGTTTGTGATTTTCTGCATTTAGGGGCAGGTAAAAATTAAGGTCAAGACTATATAAGTGAAGGCAGAAATCTGTCTATAGAATCACATAAAATAATTAGGCTGTAGAAGGATAAACCACAGAATTTAAGGAGCACATAATGATCAAAATGTCAATTTAAGTATTTCATTTTAGAAGAAATCAAGTTATTGTACTTCTCACTCATTGGAAAGGAAAATACAGTGATACAAAGTATTCCTCAAAGTATAAAACGACCTCTTCCTCTATTTCACTGAATCTAAAATACACCCAAGTGTATGACAATGGCACACTTTTATTTCCAGCGCAAATAAGAAAAATAACGCCTGCTATTATAGATGTAATGTAGGATACCATAGGGAAATAGAAGAGGAGAACTTAGTCTCAGGATGAGTAAGGACTTCTTGCTGGGGGATTGATTCATGAGCCCAATCTCAAAAAACAAACACACAAACAAATAGGGGGAATGAATAAGGAATGGGAAGTGATGTTAATAAGTACAGAGGAAATGAGGGAGGATTAGAGGAAATGAAGGGGATGGTATATGCTTGAAAAACTGCAAATAGTTTATTACTCATTCAGCATAGCTTTAATGTGGAGAGAGAGAGAGAGAGAGAGAGACTATTAGCTGAAGAGGTTGGTGGGGACCAGACTCCTGTGTTCCAGGCTAAGACATCTGAACTGGATTTGATGGAAATTCAGGGAAAATATGTGATTAAAAAATAGGAAGAGTTGCATTAATGTGGAAGATGTTTTGAGTGGGGAAGAGTGAAATAAAAGACTGTTTTCCACTATGACAATAGTCCAGATGGAGATCACAAGGACCTCAGGCAAGATCACAGTAGTAGGAATAAAGAGGTTAAGAACAGATTTTAAAAACACTAAGAATTTACACTCACAGAGTCTATTCTACATTTAGCAAGTTTATCTTGAATATATCGATAATATTTTCGAGGACTGTAAGAGATCCTTTGCAGTTTGGAAATACCTTAATTGATTTTGAATAGCAATGAGTTTGGATTTAGGAAGAAAAGAATAATGAGAATAATACAGATTTATGAACTATAATGTTTTGAAATACAATACTGCAGTTAAAACTGAAGTTTCACTAGGGTACATTACATATCCTTCAAGACAAAAATTTTTAAAAATACTTAATTCACATAAAATTACATTATTTAATTTTTCAGGAATCTGGTGTCCAGATTGAACTAAAGGAAAAAAGCAAAGCTTCATCTTATGGGGAAGGCATCTGTGCAGTGAGAAACAGATTTTTCCACCCTGTACAAAAACTCT
Organism: Leucopleurus acutus; assembly: GCF_964270905.1. Lineage (NCBI taxonomy): Eukaryota > Metazoa > Chordata > Mammalia > Artiodactyla > Delphinidae > Leucopleurus > Leucopleurus acutus. The sequence goes on along the minus strand of NC_139146.1, from coordinate 152,729,824 downwards.
CTCAGGCTGGAATATTGAGCAGAAAGTTTTCTAAAAGTCACAAAATTTTAAACCTGGTTTAAGAAAGAGGCCATTAAAACAGAATATTAGAAATAAAACCCCCATGTTAAAGCATTCAAATAATCAAAAAATAGCCTCTGAAGTGCAAATAGAATAATATGATTGTAATAGATTATTGGAAATTAATTTATATTCTAAGCAACTCTGACTGTATCAGTTATATTTGAACAATGAAATTGAAGTGAATCATGTAGAAGTTACAGTTAATACCTGGTATAGATTCTATTTCATTTGTGTACTCTATGTAAGAAATGTAATTACATAAAAGGGAGCTGGTCCATTATTAAGAAATGACTTTTCCATCTGGGCCTGGGAATTATTTTACTAGGAAACAATAAAAATTTCCTACTAATCCATGTGTCAATTACTGCCATAATATCATAATAGAAATGGCAAATATTAAATGCTTATTTATTTTTTATCTTCTTTGATATAAAATGACTCAGACTGGAGATTTCATGAGATAAATAGAGTGGTGTTCTCAAATCAGATAGCAGATTGTCAATCGCTTCTGATAATGTAGTGTCATACTGAACCATATGAATTGCTATTTTTAATAGGTCATAAACTATGAAATATCATACTTCATATAGTTCTACTTTAAAATATGAGAAATTAATTTTACAAATCCCATATTAAAGTATTCCTAAACTACTTTTTAAGGGTTCTAGCATATTTCATATAGTATTGGATGACTTAAGTTGTACCTATTAATTATATTCACAACTCCCCTCTCTAACAAACCCAGAGAACCATCCTCATACATAAATAACTATTAGGTGGCAGTCAGGACACATGGAAATAGAATTGTTATTGCCTCAACATTCTTAGGGAAAACATTTAAATCAATAATATGGGTTTCCTCTTTGAAAACTATAAATTTCCTGAGTTTAAATATGAGAACAAAAAAGGAATCATAGTCTATCAATTGACATGAATGATGCCAAAAACTCCAGTTATAAACTGCACATCTCAGATTAAAAAAAAAACCCTAAACAGTAATATAAACACTGATTTATGTCTCAGAAATGCTAACATCTTTCTTTCAACTGTTTGTTATTCTTGAAGTCATTCTCTCACTGTTACCTTATCCAATCCATTATCTAGTTGATGATATTTTCTAATTATCTCAATCATCTTTCTATCTTCCATCACTAGTTGCTACATCAAGCCAAAGTTACTATGGTGTACAGTCTCCAAGGTGGTCCTCAGTGATCCCTGCCTGCCAGTGTTCACTCATGCGTATAATTCCTCTTGTCTGCCCCCCAATCCCTGCCTGACTGGGGGAGGAAGCTGTGACTTGCTTCTTAAGGACAGAATGTGGGGAAGCAACCTGTGTCAATCAACAGGTGAATGGATAAAGAAGATGTGATACACACACACACACACACAAAATGTACAATGGAATATTACTCAGTCATAAAAAAGAATGAAATGCCATCTGCAGCAACATGAGTAGACCTAGAGATGATCATACTAAGTGAAGTAAGTCAGACACAGAAAGACAAGTATATGATATCACTTATATGTGGAATCTAAAAAAATGATGCAAATGAACTTATTTACAAAGCAGAAATAGACTCACAGACACAGAAAACAAACGTGTTACCAAAGGGTAGAAAGGGGCAGCGAGGGATAAATTAGGAGTGTGGGATTAACATATACACACTACTATATATAAAATAGATAATCAACAAGGACCTACTGTATAGCTCAGAGAACTATATTCAATATCTTGTACTTCAGTTTCTTCACTAGCAATGAGGAATTCTTCATTAGCAATGTAAATAATATTTTATGTTTTATTTATATATGACCCATAAGGTTATATTGAAGATTAAATGAGTTTATGCTTGGAAAGCACTTAGTTTTATGCTTATTACCGAGTAAATATTCAAAAACATTTTTAAAAGTGTTCAAAAATATAATTCAGTACAATGCAAAGTACTCCCACTTAGTCCCATAGTGTTAGGAGACTTAGAGCACTGAGGAGGGGCCTTCCCTTCAATTCTGATAAAAGAGTTGGGGGTAGAATTTGAACTGCATGTGTTGTATTCAGACCCAAGTTCTACCACTGAATAATCAGAGAAAGGCAGGGGCCAAATTGGAATCACTAAATGATTACTTCTGTGCATTTTATCTTCATGCACATTCATCTCAAGTGGAAAATCGCAGACCATGAACAGATTCTCCTTTGGAAAAAAGATGGGAAAATACATCTAATCATGAAGGACTCTCTTTGATGGTCTTTGTATAGAGTGATTAATTCAAAATAGGCATAAGGGCTGGTAAAGGAAGAATGGAGTAAAGTGGTTCTCCTATATAAACATCTAAATTTATTGGTATAGGACCTAGGTATGAGTAGTACTTTAATGTTTACAAGGTGATTTTAAGGTGAAGTTAGTTTTCAAAAGTTTGCATGAGTCTAGTTAACCCCAAGGGACCTTTAGAACAGAAGAAAAGGGTCTTTGAGATATATGAGAATTACAAATTCATTCAACACTAAGTTTCCAAGATTCAAACTATCAAGATAGCCAAACTTCCTTGGAAATAGACACCATCTTTTTTTGTTTTCATTGGTGACTATTATGGCTATCTTCATTTTATTCACTCACAGAAGCACAATTATAAAGTCCTAAAGTTATAAAGTCTCAGTCATAAGTGAACCCATCATTCCTTTACAGTTGACCACAATTCACCAAAACAGAATTAGGCAGACCAGAAGTTTCCTTTGATATAATATTCTTTATTAACCCGTATCTTAATTATGGATTGAGAATCCATAGTGCTTATACATCTGTTTACATTACCACAAAGAACTACCATAAAATTCTATAAGTTATTTTGATGCTGTCATAAAAATGCAGAATCCACTAATCACTCATGTTATTGTGCTGACAGTATTGAAATGAAACTAATAGTGCGGCCTTTCCACTTTTACTTAAATTGTAAACATCCAAAGGCAACCTACTGTGCCTGTTTAATGTAGTCTGTGTATAACAGCCACAGAAAATAATGGTTAATGAGTTTTTATTAACAATACACAAATCATGATAAGTTGCTAGACATAAATTATATTATTCATGTCTCATTTAAGTAAATTAGAATAGCAAATATTCAAATATATATTTATATGCATATACTCTATCTTGTGAATCTATTGATTATAAAATGTTAATGTTCTCTAAAGTGTTAAAATAACCCTCAATAATAAAAAGAAAAACCTTTTAGTGGACACTTATGGATATTCAGAGATACTTATTTGTTTTGTCTCAATCACATAAAGCTGACTGATATGCTTTATTTTCATACAAAAAATGTGTCACTCTTATTTTATTTATTATTCACACTCTCAGAACAGTTTAAATTTCAACAATGCCCTATTCTATCTGTGTGTCTATTTATCTATCATCTATCCATCCATCTATTCTACCTATCTATGCATTTGAAGGTAAGCCACAGATGTTATGAACTTTACATCTAAATATTTCAGCATGCATCTCCTAAAAATGACAGACTTCTATATAATACAGCATTACTGTAACACTATATAAAATTGTTATTAAATAATATCATGTAATTGTATAGTCCCTACTTGTTTTCCAATTTATCCATGATTTTTTTTTAACTAGGAACTAATCAACCTTTATACCTTGCATTTGTTTGTATGACTTCTTAAGTTTTTTATTTTTCTCCTGTAGAAGAGCATCACTGCCTTTTAGTATGTGTTTTGAAGAATAGAGCATATGTCACTTGTCTTCTAGAATATTTTACATCCATATTTGCCTACTCTTTCTCATAATTAAATTTAAATTTACTTTTTTAGATAATATTACTATGCAGGTGATATTGTGCATCATATTAGGAGATACATGATATCAGTTTGTAATGACTTATGATTTTGCTTTATCTCTTTTTTTAAAACTTTAGTAACAATGTAATAGTTTCAGGTGTACAGCAAAGTGATTCAGTTATACATGTATCTATTCTTCTTCAAATTATTTTCTCATTTAGGTTGTTACATAATATTAGGCAGAGTTCCCTGTGCTGTGCAGTAGGTCCTTGTTGGTTATCCATTTTAAATATAGCAGCACTGCAACTAAGAAGTCCGCATGCCACAACTAAGTGCTGGCACAGCCAAAATAAATAAGTAAGTAAATAAATAAATATTTAAGAAAATATAGCAGTGTGTACATGTCACTCCCAAACTCCCTGACTATACCTTCTCCCCATTCTTACCCCAGTAAACGTAAGTTCCTTCTCTAAGTCTATATGAGTCCGTTTCTATTCTGTAAGTTCATTTGTATCATTTCTTTTTAGATTCTGCTTATAAGCATTATCATATGATATTTCTCTTTCTCTGTCTGACTTATTTCACTCTATGACAATCTCTAGGTCCACCCATGTTCCTGCAAATGGCATTATTTCACTGTTTTTAATGGCTGAGTAATATTCCATTGTATATCTGGTCCATTCGGACCATGTTATTCTCAGGATATATGCTCAGGAGTGGGATTGCTGGGTCATATGGTAGCTCTATTTTCAGTTTTATAAGGAACCTACATACTGTTCTTCATAGTGTCTGTACCAATTTGCATTCCCATCAACAGTGTAGGAGGTTTCCCTTCTCTCCACACCCTCTCCAGCACTTATTATTTGTAGATTTTTTGATGATAGCCATTTTGACTGGTGTGAGGTGATACCTCACTGTAGTTTTGATTTGCATTTCTCTAATAATTAGAGATACTGAACATCTTTTCATGTGCCTCTTGGCCATCTGTATGTCTTCTTTGGAGAAATGTCTATTTAGGTCTTCTGCCCATTTTTTGATTGGGCTGTTTATTTTGATGATGTTAAGCTGCATGAGCTATTTGTAAATTTTGGTTGTTTTATCTCTTAATTTAAATGGTGACTGCAATAGCTCATCATTCAATAGGCATATTATTTTTATCTCTGAACCAAAAAAGTAACCTGTATTGTAATATTTGAGTATGAATAGCCTGATGTTCAACAAACTTTCAGACCATCGATTAGATAGATCTATCTAATCTGTGATAGATTAAATCATGGGACAAGTATTCATTGTTTCTTCTGGGGTCTGTACTTGGTCATGTGGCTTACTTTGGCCACAGAGATGTCAATGGAGGTGATGAAATCACTCTCCAATATCCTTGCTCAGTTGGGCTTATTCTTTTGCACTCTTGCCTTTCACCATGAGAAGCATGTGACTGGCATTGTCCCTGGTCCAGGTGAAAGAGAAACACGTGAGGTGGATCCGAACCCAATATGCAGCCTGGAGTAACTACAGGAAGAAGAAATAAATGTTCTTTGTACCTACTACAACGTAAGACTGCATACGAATGGAATATAGCATACACTGATGATTTTTACTTGACTTAGTAACTTTGGGTCTTGAAAACTAATGATTCTCTAATTTTTTTTCCATCAATATTTATTAACTTGCCTTAAATAAATTTATCTCTCTCTTTCTCTCTCCTTGTTCTTTTCTTAAATGAGTCATTATGGATACAATATTTTTATTCAATAGGTTATAATTTATTTAGAGCATTATTCTTTTTAACATTTAAATTATATCAAACTGTACAAGGGAATACACTTAACACTATTATGTTCTTTGGACATGACCCTGTTGTCTCTGGGCACTTCTTTGCTTTCTGTAATAAGAGCATATTCAATGCTGCCAGATGTGGGATCACCCATTTCTCAAGGATCTCTTATCCAAGTTAGTGGGGAATGGTACTGAAAAATCAAGATGTGGGCTGTATGTTATTTTCAGTCTTACTCTAAGTGATTGCTTCTAGTCCTATTGGAAAGCTAAGGAATATATATATATATATATATATATATTCAATTCATGATTTCATATAAAGACCTCAAATGCAAATCCGACATTATGCATTTTTTATATCTAAGGCCAAACTTTTTCTAGAGAAATATACTTCAGTTATTTCCAACCAAAAAAAGAAAGAAAGAAGAACATTTAAGGAGCTGAATACATTATCAAGAGGCAGATGGATTTAAAAACAAACATTGGGAAAGAAGAAGCAGCTGCTTAAGACCAAAGAACAAATGACAAGTTATATCCACAGGCACCTGTTCTTTTGTTTTCTTTATTCCTAAACATGGCAGTTTTTTTCCCTCCCATTTGTCTCTTTCTTTGCTCATCATAACTCTCTCCCTACATTTTCATCTTCTCTATCTTCTCTTTTTTTCCTTATAGTCTTCAGTTTAATTTTTTGTCTCTCATTTGTCATCTGTATCATGTGGAAATTAGAGAAAAATGAGTGGTATTTTTATACTCTAGCTTGTTCTCTAAATTTATCTATTCAAGACACCAATCCCTTCTCTTAAAAAAAGAAGCATAAAAGGAATTTAATAATAAGCACAACATGGTTGTACTTTCTTCAAGTAATTTTTGCAAAACTTAGCATATATAAAATCTTTGCTCCTTTTTTCTGCCAAAAGCAAAAAAAAAAAAGAAAAACACTTTATAGTTCTAAGATACATATTTTCTGAAAAGTCAGTATAGGAAAAGATTTGATGAGAGAACCAACATGTGTTACCTCTTTACTAAAATACAGATATAAAATCCTAGCTTCCTCAATTGAAATTCGCTATCGTGCACAGCACACATTTTAAACCAGAAGTTAGATCCATTAAAAGATAATGAAAATGCTTTACTGTTATAATGATCATTTTGCATTTTATAGTGTTTCCAGTAAGAAATCAGAGTAGTGTAAAGACTTCCAGAGATTACCTAGCAAAGCTCTTTGCCTTTTGATATACTACAACAAAAAAATGTAAAACTTTCATACTCTCGGGACATTGTTTAATTCAGAATTATTTATTTAATTCAGGAAGTGTAGGTAAGTGTTACCAAATACCGCTTATAATATATATATATATATATATATAATATTTTCCCCATATTTTCTTCCTTTACTCCAGTGATATGCCATTATACTTCTTGTTATTTCCATAATGACATGTAATTACAGTCTCACTTCAGAGCACGTGACTAGTTCACCCTGATAATACTTTGTAGCAAATATAGGTTTGGATTTCTCCCTTTCAGTTCTTTGGAATTGATCTTCAACTTGGTATTTTAGTGTTTAGATATATTCTTTACCTTGAAAAGGTATGGAAACTTTGAATTCTTGACGTTAAAATAATCTATTAATCAATATGCCTTTAAATGCATACATTTAAATTGAACATTTATATAACAATGGTGAATGAAATTGATTTACATAAAAATCTATAGAGACCTAAAAGTTGTTATGATTTTTGCACATAAAAATCCCATCACAGTTGTAACCTTAGTGTTTACCGAAGATCATGGTATTTGTAAAACTTTAAAAACATTTGTTTAAAGAATAAATAGTGAAAGAAGCTAGAGGAATAAATGTATGGATTAAATGAGTTTTTAAAATTAATAATTGGGGGATTTCAGAATTGTTTCCAATGTGGAAGCATCTTTAAATCTTAGTTCCTAGAATGAGATGACTGCATGGAGAGTGGAAGCCAGATTTTTCACCTCAAAAGCTTTCTGAAAAGTAAGCATGAGGTGATGGAGACACAGAACACAGGAAGAAGGGTGGCTGCAGGTACCGTGCATTCACGGCTTCAGTCTGCCTTTAGCTGTCCCTGTTTAAATAACTGCTGAAGACAAGAGTCAGATTTAATTAACACTAGGAATCTGGGGAACTTAACCACAGATCAGTCAATCATCTGTCAAAAATCAGAAGTTTTGACAGATGACTCCTAAAACTATGATATTTGAAAACTACAAGTTATGAAATTGGCTTTGATGCCCAAGGGAAGGAGGAACCTAAACCTGCAGTGATTCCGGGGAAGACACACATCCCACACCTAGTTTTCCCTTATTAAATCTAATCCGTTAACTGTCATGTAGAGGAAACCTAATTTAAAAACAATCCCAATTCCTTTTTTATTACTTATATCTTTCTATGTTATGGCTCACAGAGGTTTTGTTGTGGCAATGATTGTTTTTATTTGTGTTCACAAAAACTTCTTAATCCAAATGAATGTATCTCTTCTGGTGGGTTTTTGGAAACAGTAACAAAGCAGTAAGAAAGATATTTTGGGATGGTAGGGAAAGGAGAAAAACTTTCTAAATACAAGAGTAGGCTTATAATTCTTAAGGAACAGTTTAAATACTATATAAAATGAGACTTCAGTGAGTTTACCAAGCCTAATAGAGGAAGTCAGAGTTAGGAGGGTTATTCCTACTCAAGGGCTCCAACAGATTCTAATTGCAGGCTTACAGATCTCAGTGAAGGAATTCATACCAGAGCACACCATCAATTTCATGACCCCGGTGCAAGAGACTGGCAACGTTCAGCTGGGCTTTGAGAGATCAGTAAGGGTCAAACTACCAATCAAAATAAAATTTAGGGTTTTCCTAGTTCAACTTCATCATTTTACAGACTCAAAAAGTGAATCTCAGAGACGTAAAGAAACTTACTCTATTTCAGTTTGAAATTTTAAACTAAAGGTACAAAGAGGGTACTATAAATTTTGTTGAGACTACTTGACTGAATTAAAAACCACTAAAAGAGCAACTTAGGAAACTCATGAGAGTTGAAAGATGCTTCCAGTATCAGATAAGCTGTAGCGTTTCTTTGATTTCACAAAATTGGAACGGTAAATAGAATTTAGAGAAAGTACAGAGGTTTGGTCTCATGAGGTAATTAGTAAGATTTCTCTATTTGCATAGCCTAGGAACCACAAAACATGGGGTTTAAAATAAGGAAATCACAGGTAGCCAAGCAGACAAAGGCAATCCCATTGTATTTCAGTTAACAGAATCACTGAAAACAGAAGATGGATCATTACAAAAGGTGATACAGAGCAAAACAACAACAAAAATCCAGAATATGTGTAAATAAATTATAGTGACAGTCAATCCTTCTCAAAGACATGCTAAATCTCAAAAAGAAGAAAATTCTATAGAATATAAAGCTTGAAAATTATTTATCAATTAAAAACTGACATATTATAACTTTCAGTGGAAGCTAGTTGGCTTTATTAGAATATGAGAAACACCCAGGAAGACAAACTCCTTCACTGCGTACACTTTTGAGATTAACAAAACCAGGACTATGATGAAAATATTGAAACTTTGTTTCCATATATACATCTGACATTTTATGACAAAGAGGTTATTTCTTAGACATTTTATTTTTTTCCCTTTTCTGGCGATTTATTTTAAATTAAATGATGTAAAATGCTAAGTCAGTTTAAAGTTGCAGCAGAACTAATTCAAATAATGAAATAACCCCTTACAGCAAGTCTTTGAATCATTAGAGGATTTTCAGATAATTTCTTGTGAATGCAAACAAGATAATCATACAAGTGCACATATCAAGTAGCTCTTTCTTCAAACACTAATGGTCATGCATATTCAACAGAATGCAAATATTGACTTTTCTGATAGATTGGATCAGATTGAAAAGTGTCTGATAGGAAAGTATAATCATTTTGTGGAATGTGGCAATGACCATGCTCCCAATGCCAAGGATGTATTCCACTTGAATCTCTGATTCTGCTAACCTTTAAACAGTTTCCACAACTTGAGAAATAAAATAGACATCTGGGAAAGGGCAGTCTTTGCCAGTACAATAAAGCCTTGGAAGAAATAAACAGGCCTCGTGTCTCATGATGTTTCTCAGGAGACCCAGACCAACAAAGCCTAAGGTTGCAACTGACTTCTCAAAAAGACAAACCAGCACATGAAAATCTTCCTCCCTCTGAAAAAACTGGGGAGAGAATAGAAAAGGTCAGCTGAATAATCAATATATTCTGGAAATATAATACTGAAATTAGCTTGAAGTATTTAATGTTTCAAGGAGAAAAATATCCTAGTACCTTTCAGCCAAGATACTGTTAAAAATATTACAACAGGTTTTACATTTATTGAACATAGACTGATGATGCTCCAAATACAAGTTAAAGCACAGCCATAGGATCAAAACTTAAAAAAATATGGCTAACTATATATTGACTTTTATACATGTACTCTAATAACTTAAAAACGAATGCTACCTTATTGAAATATTAAATGCATTAGGTAGTGATGTCAGTCTAATGTCAAAAGGTTACAAACTGCATGATTTCATTCATATGTCACTCTGGAAAAGGTGAAAGTATATGGACAGAAATCAGATCAGCAGGGAAGGTTTGACTGTGGAGGAAAAGCATTAGGGAGTATTACTGGTTGATTGATGGATCTGTCTAGTATCTTGATTTTGGTAGTAATTACAAAATGCTAAAGAGGTCTTAAAACTCATAGATCTGTGGGTTTTCTATTCTTTTCCATTGATCTATATTTCTGTTTTTGTGCCAGTACAATACTGTTTTGATTACTGTAGCTTTGTAGTATAGTCTGAAGTCAGGGAGTCTGATTCCTCCAGCTTTGTTTTTCTTTCTCAAGATTGCTTTAGCTATTCAGTGTTTCGTGTTTCCTTGGAAATTTTTTTGTTCTAGTTCTGTGAAAAACGCCATTGGTAATTTGATAGGAATTGCACTGAATGTGTAGACTGCATTGGGTAGTATAGTAATTTTCACAATATTGATTCTTCCAGTCAAAGAACATGGTATATCTCTCCAGCTGTTTGTGTCATCTTTGATTTCTTTCATCAGTATCTTACAGTTTTCTGCATACAGGTTTTTGCCTCCTTAGGTAGGTTTATTCCTAGGTATTTTATTTTCTTTGTTGCAGTGGTAAATGGGATTGTTTCCTTAACACCTATGTTCACCTAATCTATGATAAAGGAGGTAAGAATATACAAAGGAGAAAACACAGCCTCTTCAATAAGTGGTGCTGGGAAAACTGGACAGCTACATGTCAAAGAATGAAATTAGAACACTCCCTAACACCATACACAAAAATAAATCCAAAATGGATTAAGGACCTAAATGTAAGGCCAGAAACTATAAAACTCTTAGAGGAAAACATAGGCAGAACACCCTTTGATGTAAATTGCAGCAAGATCTATTTTGACCTACCTCCTAGAGTAATGAGAATAAAACCAAAAATAAACAAATGGGACCTACTTAAATTTAAAAGCTTTTGCAGAGCAAAGGAAACCATAAACAAGATGAAAAGATAGCCCCCAGAATGGGAGAAAATATTTCCAAATGAAGGAACAGACAAAGGATTAATCTCCAAAATATAGAAACAACTCATGCAGCTCAATATCAAAAAAAACAAATAACCCAATCCAAAAATGGGCAGAAGACCTAAATAGACATTTCTCCAAAGAAGACATACAGGTGGCCAAGAGGCTCATGAAAAGATGTTCAACATCACTAATTATTAGAGAAATGCAAATCAAAACTACAATGAAGTATCACCTCACACCGGTCAGAATAGCCATCATCAAAAATTCTACAAAAAATAAATGCTGGAAAGGGTGTGGAGAAAAGGTAACCCTCCGGCACTGTGGGTGGGAATGTAAATTGATAGAGCCACTATGGAGAACAGTATTGAGGTTCCTTAGAAAACTAAAAACAGAACTACCATATGACCCAGCAATCCCACGACTGGGCATTTACCCAGAGAAAACGATAATTCAAAAAGATACATGCACCCCAATGTTCATAGCAGCACAATTTACAATAACCAGAACATGGAAGCAACCTAAATGTCCATCAACAGAGGAATGGATAAAGAAGACATAGTACATATATACAATGGAATATTACTCAGCCATAAAAAGGAACCAAACTGGTCATTTGTAGAGAGATGTGGATGGACCTAGAGACTGTCATACAGAGTGAAGTAAGTCAGGAAGAGAAAAACAAATATCGCATATTAATGCATGTGTGTGGAATCTAGAAAAATGGTATAGATGATCTTATTTGCAAAGCAAAAACAGAGACACAGACTTAGAGAACCAATGTATCGACCCCTAGGGGGAAAGGGGTGGGGGGGTGAGAGGAATTGGGAGATTGGGCTTGACATATATACACTATTGATATTATGTATGAAATAGATAACTAATGAGAACCTACTGTATAGCACAAGGAACTCTACTCAATGCTCTGTGGTGACCTAAATGGAAAGGAAATCCAAAAAAAAAGGGGATATAAGTATACACATAGTTGAGATACTTTGCTGTACAGTAGACGCTAACACAACATTGTAAAGCAACTATACTCCAATAAAAATTAATTTAAAAAATAAAAGTTATAAACAACAAAAAACTCATAGATCTGTGCATGAAAATAAGAAATAAAAAATTTCACATATAAGTGTGTGGATAGAGATATAGAAATAGGTATAGGGATTGATATAAAAGTATATAGATATTTATTCATATATCTCTTGATGATGTGGATAATGGTTGTATGTGCCAATATGTTGTCAAGCTCACGGGACAAAACCTGCCCCCAGATGTTTACAGTAGCTTTATTCATAATTGCCAAAACTTGGAAGTAACCATTATGTCCTTCAGTAGGTGAATGGACAAATAAACTGTGGTCCATCCAGACAATGGAATATTATTCAGCGCTAAGAAGAAATAAAATATAAAGCCATGAAAATACATGGAGGAATTTAAATGTATGTAACTAAGTAAAAGAAGTCAATCTGAAAAGCCTAGGTACTGTGTGATTCTAACCATACAAACCTGGAAAAGGCAAAACTATGGAGACACTAAAAAGGTTAGTAGTGGTCAAGGGTTAGAGGCGAGGGAAGAATGAATAGGCAGGAATGAATGCAAAGGAATTTTAGGGCAGTGAAAATACTCTCTACGATACTATAAAGGTAGATACATACAATAATAATTTTTGAAATCTTATACAACCCCTATAATTGAATTATACCTCAATAAACAGTTAAAAGTCATTTTAAATAAACGTAGATATACAGGAAATAACTTTGGAGAAGCTATTTCCATAATTTTAAATTAAAGCCAAATTTAAATATTCAAAATAAAACAAGGTAAACTTCAGATGCTACACAGTCTAGTGGATTGTATTCAAAGTAGTGAGGCTGAGTCCATGTTTAGTCAAGTCTGTTTTAAGAATTTAGGCTATATGATCAATATTAAAGCAGTTTCTATGTGACTGTCATATCATGATAAGAATTTAATATGTTGGATTTGGGGCAAGAAAGATATATTGGATTATATACAAAATTGCCTTCTTTATCAAAACACTCTTAAAAGTACTTAATTTTGTTTATTTCATTTATTTATTTATTTTGCGGTACGCGGGCCTCTCACTGTTGTGGCCTCTCCCGTTGCGGAGCACAGGCTCCGGACACGCAGGCTCAGCAGCCATGGCTCACGGGCCTAGCCGCTCCGCGGCATGTGGGATCTTCCCGGACAGGGGCATGAACCCGTGTCCCCTGCATCGGCAGGCGGACTCTCAACCACTGCACCACCAGGGAAGCCCAATTTTGTTTATTTTTTTTTAGGTTCTTTTGATGCATTTTCAAAGAAAATGATATTGTAAAATCATGATCAATAAAGTTACTTAAATTTTAAACACTTTTAAATATGAATAAATTATTAACACTACCTTATTATGAAATATGTATAATAAAAATGTGTTAATATAGTAAATAAAATGTAATAAAATATACCAATACTTCTTCTTTTGTAATTTTAACATTAATTCACGTACATATAAATTATATTATCATTATGTAAATTTCTTTCTTTTCCAACTCATTAAGAAATATAGGAAGAAATACAAATAGATATGAAAATTCATAGGATGATATGATAGGTACTACACTGAAAGGCTATTTAGTTTTTAGCTTAAAGTATAATCTTATTCTTCTCCTGAGTAAACATTTTAAACTTAATGCCCTATGAATCATCATAACCTTAGTCGAAAATGAATTGAATAATACACTCACTCCTGAACACTTTCCAGTGAATGAAATATGTGAGACACGACACACAAACTTTTAAAATTGAATCATAGCTAACAAATAATTATTCTCTCTAGCTAGGTGTTAGATGTACATGCCCGAACTTGCTGTCTTCACTCACCTGGAGATCAGAATATAGCAGCTCCTAGCAGGATGTTAGCAATGGAATCCCAGAAGTCAGTGAATAGAAATAGACTTTGTAAAAAAAAAAAAAAAATTCTCTAGACGTGGATCAAGTTGCCAACACTGATTTCCCAACAAAATTTATTACACTGTTACTGATTTGGAAATACCATCAAGGCACAAAAATAAAAGGGCTATTAATATATTCAAATTGGAAATACCATGTTTTGATTTCATATAATTTTATCTTAATGTAAATTAATTCACATAATGTATTGTTTTCTCTCATATCTACTGAATAACCAACGCCAATTCATAATGTGCATCTAATTTTGTACCCAGGATACTTGAGCTTTGGGAAAGCAGAAAAACTGAGCTCCTGGAGAACTAGCAGTATCCAAGTTGTGAACCTATTTTGGTGGTTCCATCATGAACCATCCTCAACTCTGCATGTTCTTTCTCTTACTTAGTTCAATATTTCTGTCAGAAGATAATTATTTGTAGAAACTTTTTTCATGTATTCTATCAAATATTTTAAGATAGAAGTACAAGTCAAGCTCCTGCATTATTAACTCATTAAAAATATTTATCAAAGATCTACTACATACTAATATTCTACAGATAGGGCATACAGAAGCGACCCAAAAAGATGGAAACCGTGTCCTCACGTAACTCACATTTTAGTGAAGGAAGCGGACATGAACAGGATAAACAAATAAAAGATATAGTTTGCTAAAAGTTTATAAGGTCACAACAAAAGAGAAAGCAGGGTTAGAGGAGAGGAAGTACTAGAATGGGAAGTTTCAGTTTTTAATAGAAGGGTCAGAGTAGACCTCATGGAGAAGTTGGCCTTTAAGCATGGACAGACATCAATGATATAAAAGAATAAATCATGTGGACAAGTAAGGAAGTAAGGAAGAGTGTTTCAGAAAGAGGCAGAATGGAGTGCAAAGACCCCAGCAAGAGACTGTCTGATGTGTTTTTGCTCAAGAAGCAGCAAGGGGGGTGAGGCAGGAGTAACATGAGTGAAAAGAAAGTGATACTGGCTGAGGTCAGAGATGTAGAGGCAGGAACACATTTCACAGGGCCATGTGAGTAATTTTAGGTCTTTGGCCTTTAGGCTGGTAGAGAGCCATAAGAGTGGTTTGAGCAGAGTGACTCTATAGGAATCCTTCTGGCTGCTGGACTGAGAAGAGTTTGAAGGGAAGAAAATGCAGGCAGGTAGTGAGTAATTGGGATAAACTTCAAAGCAGAGATACAAAAGCAGTAGAAACAGAGGTGTGGGGCATCTTAGAGCTTTGATATGGAGAGAGTGACCTAGTGAAAGAGAGGATTCAAAGTTGATGCAAGATTTGACTGAGCACACGGAAGGAAGGAGAAGCAAATTGAGAAGATGAAGAGACCAAGAGAAGGAAGAAGTATTCTGGGTTGGATAGGATAAGTTTGAGATGTCTTAGGTATTCATGTATAGATATGTTTCAATATGTCTCACAGTGTGTGTGTGTGTGTGTGTGTGTGTGTGTGTGTGTGTGTGTGTGTGTTTTGTTTTCTTTTGTTTTCTAGAAATAAGGCATTATGATGCCTTATGTGATATCAGGTGGTGTCTCCATGGCTTGAATGTCAAATGTAAACCAAGATTTCAAAAAAATTGTCAATAATTATTTTTTCAATAATTCAGTGATGTGGTTGATGTAAAACTTGAAAAAAAAGTCATGACACTCTTATATAAATGAACTCATTTCCAAAGGCTCTTGGTAGATTATGCTTCAAAAAAAAGAAAATTGAATGGTTTATGAGTTAACTTTATTACTGAATACAACAATATCAACTAAAAAGGAACAAGAAAAATTATGTAAGTTGCATATGAGGCATTTGATAAATTGTGTGATTTCTTTGAAAAATTATAATATAATTTATAACTGGGAAACAGTGTCCTTTTCAAAAGTATGAAATGAATTTTACCTTTGCATATGTTTTAATCATAATGAAAATTACTCAAAAGTAAATGGAAAAACAGTATACATTTTTTTTTTTTTTTGCTCTTGGTGTATACAGAAATCAAAGACTTTAAAGCTGTGTGATTATAGGACTTTCTCACACCTTATTACAGGCTCACAAAAGAAGAACTCTTTTCAAGGAATCTGGCTTTTGAATTAAGAATACTCTACCAAGTGACCCAGCAATCCCACTACTGGGCATATACCCAGAGAAAACCATAATTCAAAAAGGCACATGCACCCCAATGTTCACTGCAGCACTATTTAAGATAGCCAGGATATGGAAGCAACCTAAATGTCCATCAACAGAGGAATGGATAAAGAAGACATGGTAAATATATACAATGGAATATTACTCAGCCATAAACAGGAATGAAATTGGGTCAATTGTAGAGACACAGATGGACCTAGCGACTGTCATACAGAGTGAAGTAAGTCAGAAAGAGAAAAACAAATATTGTATATTAACGCATATATGTGGAATCTGAAAAACTGGTATAGACGATCTTATTTACAAAGCAGAAATAGAGACACAGATGTAGAGAACAAACATATGGATACAAAAGGGGAACGAGGGGGTGGGATGAATTAGGAGATTGAGATTGACATATATACACTACTGATACTATGTATAAAAGAGACAACTAATGAGAACCTGCTGTATAGCACAGGGAACTCTACTCAGTGCTCTGTGGTGACCTAAATGAGAAGGAAATCCAAAAAAGAGGGGATATATGTATGCATACAGCTGATTCACTTTGCTGTACAGTATAGACTAACACAATAGTGTAAAGCAACTATACTCCAATAAAAATTAAAAAAAAAAAGAAACTAGAGAAATAAACCAGAAAAAAAAAAAGGTATGCTTACACTATACTGTAATGTATTAAATGTGCAATAGGAGAACTTCCCAGGTGATCCAGTGGTTAAGAATCCGCCTTCCAATGCAGGGGGTGAGGGTTCAATCCTTGGTTGGGGAACTAAGATCCCACAGGTCGTGGAGCAACTGAGCCTGCAAACTGCAACTACTGAGCCTGAGCCCCCTGGAGCCCGTGCACCACAACTAGAGAGACTGTGTGCTGCAGCTACTGAGCCCACATGCTCTGGAGCCCATGCACCACAACTAGAGAGAAGCCCACATGCCACAACTAGAGAAGCCTACATGCTGCAACAAAAGATCCTGCATGCTGCAACAAAGATCCTGTGTGCCACAACTAAGACTCAATGAAGACAAATAAATAAATATTTTTAAAAAAAAGAATACCTTAGTGGAATGCCTTTTTGTGGCAAGGGGGGAGGAGTAGTGAATAAAACTAACACTAAATTTATTTTCACCTGATTTTTGGTTTCTGTGAACATGTATGTGTGTGTGTGTGTGCATGGTATGCACATGCCTATGTGTAAGACAGTTGTTTTACTTGGAATATATAATTGATTCAAATATTAACAATTTGTGTAATAAGATTACAGGTTATTAAACGTGGCCAAGATGGTGGAGTAGGAGGACCCTGAGTTCCCCTCTCCCATGGGCACACCAAAATTACAACAATTTACAGAGCAACTGTCTATGAAAATGACATGAAGGCCAGCAGAAAACACTTTCCACAACCAAAGGTATAAAGAAGGAATGACAAAGAGATGGGTGGGAGTGTCAGAGACTACATATAGACCACCCACAGGTAGACAGCCCACAAACAGACAGGAGGATAATCACAACTGCAGAGATTCTCCTCAAGGAGAAAGGGGTCCGAGCCCCACATCAGGCTCCATGGCTTAGGGAACCTGCAATCAGGCAGCATATCTGGCTTTGAAGACCAGTGTTGCTTGTGCATGGGAGCTGGGGGGCTGTAGGAAACAGAGACATTGCTCTTAAAGGGTGCACTAAAAATCTCATATGCTCCAAGTCAGACTGCAGAGGCTGTAATTTGAAAGGAACCTGGGTCAGACACACTGGTTGATCTTGGAGAGCTCCCCAGAGAAGCAGGAGACAATTGGGATGCTACCTGAGGGCACAGACTCTAGAGGCAGCCGTTTTATGGAGCTCCTTCTTCCACGAGGACAGTGGTGCTGGCAAGCACCATTTTGGAGTCCTTCCTGTAGCCTATTAGTGTCTGGGGATCAGCGGCCCAACAGTGATCTATATCAGCCTAGGGACCTCAAGGACCCTGCTGCCAGCCATGCTAGGACCCAGCCATGCCCACCAGTGGCCAGCACCAGCTCTGGGACTCCCTACGCTACACAGCCAACCATGCCAGGACTAGGCCCCATCCACCAATGGGCTGGCAGCCACAAAAGATGGCAGGGCTGAAAGTCAACCAGACCAGTATGCTCACCTTCCTCAGCCCCACCACAACAGAATGGCCCACACAGTCCATGTGAAGGGCACCCCTAGAGCAGATAGCTCTCAGGATCAGAGGGGAGAGTGTTGCTACGCCCCAAAGGACATATCCAAAACAAGGTTACTTCACTACAATTGATTGGGAAACATAACCAACCTATCTGATACATAGAAACAAACATAATGGGTTAGGAAAAATAAGAAGAAAGAGGAGTATTCTCCAAATGAAGGAATAAGACAAGACTGCAGAAAAAATAAATAAACAAAGAAGAGATAAGCAACCTACCTGATAAAGAGTTCAAGCTAGTGACCATAAAGTTGCTTAACAAACTTGGCAGAAGAATGGATGAACACAGGAGAATTTTAATAAAGCTTTTAAAAATATAATGAAAAACCAAATAGAGCTGAAGAAGAGAGTAACATAAATTTACAAAATACACTAGAAGAAATCAACAGTAGACAAAATGGTACAGAGGAATGGATCAGTAAACTGGAAGACAAATTAGTAGATATCACCCAAACTGAACAGAAGGAGAAAAAATAACTTTAAAAAATGAGGATAGCTTAAGAGACCTCTGTGATGACATCAAACATGCTAACATTTGCATTATAGGGGTCCCAGAAGTAGAAGAGAAAAGAAGAAAACGGGAGAGAATTTATTTGAAAAAATAATAAATAAAAACTTCCTTAACCTGGGGAAGGAAACAGACATCAGTTTCAGGAAGCACAGAGAGTCCCAAAGAAGATGAACACAAAGAGGACCACAACAAGACACATTATAATTTAAATGGCAGAAATTATAAAGAAAGAGAGAATATTAAAAGTAGCAAGAGAAATTCAACTACATACTTAAAAGGGAACTCTCTGACTTTGCAGAAAATTTGCAGGCCATAAGGGATTTTAATAACATAGCCAAAATGATGAAAGAAAAAACCTTCAACCAGGAATACTATATGTGGCAAGGCTATCATTCAGATTTGACAGAGAGATAAAGAGTTTTACAGACAAGCAGAAGCTAAGAGTTCAGTGCCACTCAACTGGACTTACAAGAAATGTTAAAGGGACCTTCCTAAGTGGAATAAAAAGACCACATTTTAATGCTCCAATCAAAATACATAGAGTGGCTGAAGGAATTAAAACAAAAACAAGACTCATATTTATGCTGCCTACAGGAGACTCCCTTCAGCTCTAAAGACACACAGACTGAAAGTGATAGGATGGAAAATGATATTCTGTGCAAATGGAAATGAAAAGAAAGCTGGGGAAACAATATTTATATTAGACAAAACAGAATTTAAAACAAAGACTTTAATAAGGAAAAAAGATGGACATTACATAATGATAAAGGGACTAATCCAACAAGAGAATATAACATAAGTATAAATGCACCAATAGGAACACCTAATTACATAAAGCAAAACTCAACAATCATATAATGAGAAATTGACAGTAACAGAATAGTAATAAGGGACTTTTAACACTCTACTTACATCAATGGACAGATCAACTAGACCAAAAATCAATAAGGAATAACTGGCCTTAAGCACACATTATACGAAATGTACTAAATAAATACATACAGGACATTATACCCCCCAAGAGAAGAATACACATTCTTTTCAAGTGCACATGAAACACTGTCCAGGATAGATCACATCCTGGGCCACAATACACGTCTTGGTCAACTTAAAAAGACTGAAATCATATCAAGCATCTAATCTGACCACAATGGTATGAGACTAGAAATCAATTAAAGGAAAAAAAACTGCAGAAAGGGCAAACACAAAGAGGGTTAACCATATGCTAATAAACAACCAGTGGGTCAAGAAGAAATCAAAGGAAACATTTAAAAAATAACCAGAGACAAATGAAAATGGAAACATAATGATCCAAAATCTATGGGATGCAGCAAAAATAGTTCTAAGAGGGAAGTATATAGTGACACAAGCCTACCTCAGGAAACAACAAAAAAAAATCTTAAGTAAAAAATCTAACCTTACAGCTAAAGGAACTATAAAAAGAACAAAGCCCAAAGGTAGTAGAAGGAAAAAGATAATAAATATCAGAGCAGAAATAAATGAAATAGAGAAAAAATAGTCTATCAATGAAACTAACAACTGTTACAAAAAAACAAAAACAAAATTTATAAGCCTTTAGCCAGACTTACCCAGAAAAAAAGACAGATGGTCCAAATCAATAAAATCAAATGAAAAGAAGTTAAACACACAGAAATCTAAAGGATTATAAGTGATTTCTGTGAACAATTATACACCAAAAAGTAGATAGCCTAGAAGAAACGGATAAATTCCTAGAAAAATACAATGAAGAATGAATCAAGAAGAAATAGAAAACATGTACAGATTACCAGTAATAAAGTGAAATCAATAATAAAAAATATCCCAACAAACAAAAGCCTAGGATCTGATGGCTTAGTAAGTTAATACTACAAAATACTTAAAGAAAAGTTAACACCTGTCTTTCCCAAAGTATTCCAAAAAGTTCAAGAGGAGGGAACACTTCCAAACTCATTTTATGAGGCGAACATCATCACGATACTAAAAAAAGACAAAGACACCATAAAAAAAAAAATAGGCCAACATCATTGATAAACATAGATGCAAAAATCCTCAACAAAATATCAGCAAACTTAATTCAATACTACATTAAAAGGGTCATACAACATGAGCAAGTATGAGTTATCACAGGGATGTAAATATTTGCAAATCAAACAACATGATATACCATATTAGCAAATTTAAGAATAAAAATCATATGATCATGTCAACAGTTGCAGAGAAAGCTTTTGACAAAATTCAACATACATTTATGATAAAAACTCTCAGCAAAGTGAGTATAGAGGAATTATACCTCAACTTAATAAAGGCCACATACGTCAAACCTACAGCTAATATCATACTCAATGATGAAAAGCTGATGGAATTTCCTCTAATATCAGAAACAAGACAAGGATGCCCACTCTCCTCACTTTTATTCAGCACAGGACTGGAAGTCTTAGCAACAGAAATCAGTCAAGGAAAAGAAACAAAAGGAACCCAATTTGAAAACACAGATGTAAAACCATGTCTCTTTACAGATGACATGAAACTATGTATAGAAAATTCCTATGGCACCAGCAAAATACTATTAGAACTAATACATAAATTCACTAAAGTTGCAGGATACAACATTAATGTACAGAAATCTGTTCATTTCCATACACCAACAATGTTACCAAAAAGAAATGAAGAAAACAATTCCATTTACAATTGCATCAAAAAAGATAAATTACATAGGGATAAATCCAACCAAGGAGGTAAAACACTTGAATTCATAAAACTACTACAATATTGGTAAAATAAATTGAAGATGACACAAATAAATGGAAAGATATACTAAGCTCATGGATTGGAAGAATTAATATTGTTCAAATGATCTTAATCCCTAAGGCAATCTACACATTCAAAGCATGTCCTATCAAACTTCCAAAGGAAATTTTCACAGAACTAGAATGAAGAATTCTAAAATAGGTATGGGAACAAAAAGAGCCTGAGTAGCCAAAACAATATTGAGAAAGAAGACCAAAAACTTGAGGTGTCACGTTTTTCTAACTTCAGACTATACTACAGAGCTACAGTAGTCAAAACGGTATGATACTGGCACAAAAACAGACACATAGATCAATGGAACAGAATAGTGAGACCAGAAATGAACCACACTTAGACTGCAAACTAATTTATGACAAAGGAGGGAGGAATATACAATGAGGAAAAGGCAGTCTCTTTGATAAATTGTGTTGGAACACTGGACAGCTATATATAAAAGAGTCAAACTGGACTATTTCCTCACACCATATACAACAGTAAATTCAAAATGGCTTAAACACTTAAATGTAAGACCTGAAATCATAAAACTCCTAGGAGAAAACATAGGCAGTACACTCTTTGACATCGGTCTTAGCAATATTATTTTGGATATGCCTCCTCAGGCAAGGAAAATAAAAGTAAAAATCAAAAATTGGGACCTGGGCTTCCCTGGTGTTGCAGTGGTTGAGAGTCCGCCTGCCGATGCAGGGGACACGGGTTCGTGCCCCGGTCCGGGAAGATGCCACATGCCGCAGAGCGGCTAGGCCCGTGAGCCATGGCCGCTGAGCCTGCGCATCCAGAGCCTGTGCTCCGCAACGGGAGAGGCCACAACAGTGAGAGGCCCGCGTACCGCAAAAAAAAAAAAAAAAAAAAGATTGGCAGAAGAACTCAATAGACAGTTTTCCAAAGAGGAAATATGGATGGTCAACAGGGACACGAAAAGATGCACAACATCATTAATCATCAGGGAAATGCAAATCAAAACCACAATGAGATATCACCCCACACTTAGCAGAATGGCCATCATCAAAAAGAACACAAATAACAAATGTTGGCAAGGATGTGAAGAAAAAGGAACACGTGTACACTGTTAGTGGGAATGTAAATTGGTGCAGCCACTGTGGAAAATAGTATGGAGGCTTCTCAAAAAACTAAACATAGAACTGTAACACATAGAACACATAGAACACATAGAACACATAGAACTATGAAACATAGAACACACAGCAATTCCACTCCTGGGTATATATCCAAAACAACCAAAAACACTAATTTGAAAAGATACACGCACCTTGATGTTCATTGCAGCATTATTTACAGTTGCCAAGATATGCAAGCACCCTAAATGTCCTCAACAGATGAATGGATAAAGAAGACTGATGTGTGTATGTATATATAGAGAGGGATAGATATAGATATAGATGTATAAATCTCCCTCTCTCTCTCTCTCTCTCTCTCTCTCTATATATATATATATATATATAAGAAGCCCCCACAAAACTGATCACAAAAATAACACTTAAAAAAATACATGTCATCATTATTCTCACATGGATTCCAACCATGACCAATGACATGAAAAATCATCATTGTCATTCAACTATAAGAATATCAATGACCAACATCCGAAAAACTCACCCACTGATAAAAATCATCAACAATACATTTATCGACCTCCCAACCCCATCAAACAACTCATCATGATAACTTTGGCTCTTTACTAGGCATCTGCCTGATCCTACAAATCCTAACAGGCCTAATACTAGCAATACACTACACACCAGACACAACAACTGCCTTCTCATCAGTAGCACACATCTGTCGAGACATCAACTACAGATGAATCGTTTGATACATGCATGCAAACGGAGCTTCCATGTTCTTTATCTGCCTTTACATTCACGTAGGACGTGGCCTACCTTATGGATCCTATGCCTTTCAAAAAACATGAAACATTGGAATTATTCTACTGCTTACAGTTATAGCTGTAGTTATAGTTATAGTTATATATACATTTATAGGCTATGCACTACCATGAGGAAAAATATCATTCTGCGGAGCAACAGTTATTACAAACCTCCTCTCATCGATCCCATACATCGGAACCACTCTTGTTGAATGGATCTGAGGCGGCTTTTCCATAGACAAAGCAACACTCACACGATTCTTCGCTTTTCACTTCATTTTCCCTTTCATCAATACAGCACTAGCAGCTGTCTACCTACTATTCCTCCACGAAACAGGATCCAACAACCCCATAGGAATCCCATCTGACACAGACAAATTCCATTCCATCCCTATTACACAATCAAAGATATCCTAGGTGCCCTACTACTAATCCTAGCCTCACTAATACTAGTCTTATTTTCACCCAACTTGCTAGGTGACTCCTACAGCTACACCCCGGCAAACCCACTTAACACACCACCACACATCAAACCAGAGTGACCTTTTCTATTCACATATGCAATTCTAAGATCAATCCCCAACAAACTAGAAGGAGTCTTAGCCCTATTACTCTCAATACTGATTCTAGCATTCATCCCAATACTCCACACATCCAAAGAGCGAAGCATAATATTCCGACCTCTCAGCCAGTTCTTATTTTGAGGGCTAACGGCACATCTATTAACACTAACATGGGTTGGAGGACAACCCGTACGTAGAACACCCCTTCATCATTATCAGACAACTTGCATCTATTTTATACCTTCTTTTAATTTTAGTGCTAATGCCAGTAACTAGCATCATTGAAAACAATTTCCTGAAATGAAGAGTGTTTGTAGTATAACACATTTCCCTGGTCTTGTAAACCAGAAAAGGAGAACAACACACCTCCCTAAGACTCAAGGAAGAAGCCCTAAACTTCACTGCCAACACCCAAAGCTGAAATTCTACTTAAACTATCCCCTGAAATTATATTATAAGACATTTACAAAATTATTAAGTACTATGTCAGTATTAAAACAGTCCATTTTGTCACATACTACTATGTACATCGTGCATATGTGCACCACCACATTAATGAGTACATACATCTTATACATACATATTACATTATATGTATAATCGTACATTACATTATTTACCCCATGCTTATAAGCATGTACATTATATTATTAGCATTGCATAGTACACACAGGTTATTAATCATACACAGTGCATTAAGTCAAATCAATTCCAGTCAACATGCAGATCCAGTCCATTAGATCACAAGCTTAATCACCAGGCCTCGTGAAAGCATCAACCCGCTTGGCAGGTGCCCCTCTTCTCTCTCCGGGCCCATAACTTTTGGGGGTTTCTATTAATGAACTTTATCAGACATCTGGTTCTTACTTCAGCGCCATCTCACCTAAAATCACCCACTCTTTCCCCTTAAATAAGACATCTCGATGGACTAATGACTAATCAGCCCATGCTCACACATAACTGCGATTTCATACATTTGGTATTTTTTAATTTTTAGGGAGGATGCTTGGACTCAGCTATGACCTTAAAGGGTCTTAACACAGTCAAGCAAATTGTAGCTGGACTTTAATTGAAGATTATTTAGCAGCATCAACAATCCATGGTGTGCAATTCAGTCAGTGGTCACAGGATATAACGATATTATACATGTACATATGTGCAATAGACATAGCATTCCACTCTCCCCCAACCCCATCTAAAACAATATACCCATCAAAACAAATCAGCCTCAGAACGCCCCCATCGTACCAATAATCTACTTAGATATGTACCACCCATACAGACAGACATCTCCCTAGATTCATCAGCCATTTTATCAAAAATTTAATACTAAACCTGACACAAGCCTCACAACACAGCCATACAAACACCACCTATGTAGAACAAGTGGATATAGCTTAAACAACCTCTAAAGCAAGGCACTGAAAATGCCTAGATGAGCTTACTAGCCCCATAAACACACAGGTTTGGTCCCAGCCTTTCTATTAGTTTTTAATAGAATTACACATGCAAGTATCTGCCCTCCAGTGAGAATGCCCTCTGAATCCCTAAGATGAAAAGAAGCAGGTACCAAGCACACTATACCAGTAGCTCACAACGCCTGCTCAACCACTCCCCCACGGGAGGCAGCAGTAATGAGAATTAAGCCATAAACGAAAGTTCGACTAAACCATATTAATTAAGGTTGGTAAATTTTGTGCCAGCCACCACGGTCATACGAATGACCCAAATTAATAGAATTATGGCGTAAAGCGTGTTAAAGAATAATACAAAGTAAAGTTAAATCTTGATTAAGCTGTAAAAAGCCATAATTAAAGTAAAAATAGACTACGAAAGAGACTTTAACATACCCTGACTACATGATAGCTAAGACCCAAACTGGGATTAGATACCCCAATATTCTTAGCCGTAAACCCAAACAATCATAGGAAGCAGATTATCTGCCAGAGTACTACTAGCAACAGCTTAAAACTCAAAGGACTTGGTGGTGCTTCACACCCCTCTAGAGGAGGCTGTTCTATAATCGATAAACCCAAATAAACCTCAGCAGCCCTTGCTAATTCAGTCTGTATACTGCCATCTTCAGCAAACCCTAAAAAGGAGCAAAAGTAAGCAAAGTATACTTACATTGAAAGTAAAGTATGCACAGTGGAATACTACTCAGCCATTAAAAAGAACAAAACACTGCCATTTCAGCAACATGGATGGACTTGGAGGGCATTATGCTAAGTGAAATGTCAGACAGGAAATTCAAATACTGTGTGATATCACTTACATGTGAAATCTAAAAAACACAACAAATTAGTGAATATAAGAAAAAAGAAGCCAACTCACAGATATAGGGAACAAACTGGTGTTCACCACGGTGGAGGGGAGGAGGGGCAATATAGGGGTGGGAGAGTAGGGAGTAAAAACCATTGGGTGTAAGATAGGCTCAAGGGTGTATTGTACAACAGGGAGAATATAGCCAATATTTTGTAATAACTGTAAATGGAAAGTAACCCTTAAAAATGTACAAGAATAAAAGAAGTTTAATGAAAATAAGTTAAATAAACAAATAAATAAATAATTATTTAGATAAGGTGGTGGATGATCTATGGCATTTTGAATGTTGATCCTGGTTTTACTCATACTTTGTGTTTTTTCTTAGGTCAAATATCTCCAATGTTTTCTGTGAATAACCCTATTTTTAAGTGCAGCATCCTATAAGTGATAGGATTTTGTGACCTCTAGTCTGGTGTATAAGTTTATTACCACAATGTTATATAATTGGATGAAACTTCCAACAAGCTATCTAATCCAAGATAGGCATTTAAAAAATCATTTACATGTAAAAAGTATTTTCAAATACTCTATTTCCTGTAGCCATCTTAATTTTAGGAAAAAAATTAACAACATAGCAATGAGAGTAAAATATAAGTGATAGTTCGGATGCAAAGCAGATGTGAAGTATTTGAAAAAAATCTTTAGAGAGCAATGTAAGAAAATAAATGAGGCTACAGTTATACTGAAAATATTGTCAAGCTCTTGGTTTTGAAGTTTTCCTGCTTAGTCTCTGAAATAACCCAAGTTACATGAGTTATAACCCTTCATGGAACTGGTAACCATAAGGGATGACACAGCCTGTGATGATTGTGTTACCATAAACTACCTTCATTAAAGGAATTAGACCTCCTATCTAGCGAATTATTCAGATGTTGGAGGAAGAAACTAACATGGGCTGAAAATATTGTTTAAATGACAAATGATGATGTTTTCAGAAATGCCTGGAATAATGTCAAAGATGGCAAAGAGGCCATATCCTTGAGATAATTATGGTGCTTAAGAAAATGAATGAATATAAAATGTGTTGAAAGAGAACTTCAAAGAGCATATGTGTTTTTAATACTGTTTACAAAAAATAGGTGACATATATTGGTCAAAATGAACTATGAGAATTCTATAAAAATATGTCCAATACTTAAGTTATCAATAACAAATTTTTATTACATTTCAAGTTTTTAGAACTGTTCAAGTTTTAACAAAGATTGCTTATAAAGACATTAATTTGTTTTACTTCCACATTGAAAGAAATATGAAGTTAACTATTTAAGATAAAGACCACATGCTGTAATAAAGAATACATTATCTGACTATGCAGATAAATGCTATGCCACGTGGACCAAAGTTATAAAATATTTGTTCTATTTAAAGTAATGATAGAAAATAAACAACAAACAGTCCCCTGAAAGTAAAGTTAAATGTTGAAAATGGAATATTAACTTTAATCTGGTAACATAAATTAATATTGATGAGAAAACAAAATTGCTTTGAAATTATCTCCTTTTTTGTATAGTAAATATCTTTCTAATTAACTATGTATAGTAAACACTTCATGGTGTCACTTAGGTATTTGTACTCATTAGCAAATAGATTGCCTAAAAAAAGTCTAATAAGAAGAGAATAACCCTCTTCTGGGAAAATGACAATGCGTTATGCATGCACAAATGATCATTTGGATATGACGTTTTAATGTGGCTGAATTACCACCATGAGAGCAAACAAATCTCACTTATGCCTCAATTATATCTTAATTTTAGAAATGAAAATTTCAAGTATAATCCATAAGTCTTAAAAATTTGATAGCCTACATAAAATAATGAGATAAAAATCACATTCCTTGTAATTCTTCCTTAGACAATTCACATGAAAACCATCAAAGTCATCGCTAAGTCTAGTCAAAAGTCAAAAAAGTTTTCTGAGGTCAAATTCAGCTCTGATTTCACGGGTAAAACACAAGTAGATTTTTAAACACAAGTAATCCGTTTTTGCTGGATTCTTCAGGCACTATAAGGTCAGCCTGCACTAACTGATTGAAGACTGAAATTGATTCTGATGAGCTGATCTGAGATACTGTATTTGAAGTTCTTTTGCTTAGGGGCTATCAGGAGAACAGATGTCAAGAGGTTTGACTTCTAGCAGCATTAGCCAGTATCTCTGTGCTTACACTTCTGCCTGCCAGGCACAAAGACTCAAGTATCCATAGGGTGAATAATTCATGCTTTAAAATTGAAGGTTGAATATTTTCTTTTTTTAATGTACCACTTACAGACTTAAAAGAACAGAAAAGGCTATATTTCTTACACACTTTTTAAAAATTTAAACTTCTGAGAAATAAAATAGTAAAGTTAAAGTAGTATTTTTGGATGACTGGGCAAAATCACCTCTGTACAATGACCTTTATAATCTAATAGGAGATTGAGAAATTGTGCTACTAAAATAAATGCTATTATTTTTTAGAGGTCATAATTATAAACTGTCTTACAGGGGTTATGGAAGTAGATGTAAAATAGGAATTGCAGGAATATCAGTCCTTGGTACAAAATAAGGAAACAAGAAAATAAAGGGAGAGAGAGAGAGAATATGCCTGGGAATGTTTGGCAAGGTATTAAAACTGTAAGTGTTGGAAACAGAATATTAAAAGTACCATATAATTATATATAAGCAATGAAATTTCATAGCCTATGAATTTAGATTTGTTAGAAACTGTAAGTGGATGAGCAAACACAATTTTAAATTTGAATTCCAAAAAATATCCAAACAATAACAAGAAGTCCTGAGATTTTGTGATTTTGATTTAGTTTCATAATAACAAACAAATAAGAATTATCAGTTACCAATTATAATCTACCTGCCATGGGCCAGGAACTGAATACAGTACCTACCCCCTTCCATGGGGAATTTGTTCCGAGACCCCCAGGGATGCCTTAAACTGCACAAAGTACCGAATCCTTCACATACTATGTCTTTTCCCATACTAACTGGTGTGGAATGTGTATAGGGTGCATATGCTGGTCAAAGGGATGATTCATGACCCCAGAGGGACAGAACTGGTGGGTGTGAGATTTCATCACACTACTGAAAATTGCATGGAATTTAAAACTTATGACTTGTTTCTGGAAGTTTCTATTTAATATTTTCAGACCCTGGCTGACCCTGGAATGCAAAACCTCAGATAAGGGGGGAGAGGCTGCTGTACTGTATTTGTATCTTTATCTCATTCAGATTGTTAAAAGAGGGAAACTCCTCAGCAAATTCTTCAGTGTACTGTATACAGTGCAAGATGGAAAACCAGATAAGATAGTGAAAATGTTGTATTCCCTTTAGGGAGAAAAAGTCAGTATTTTATAAGTGCGTGTGTCTGCGCATCACATTCATTTTTATGATATGCTTATAATGCAGTTGGTATCACTCTCTCTTGTATAGGTGAAGAACATCATATATGTGGAGTGACAGTGAGGTGATATTTAGCAGCTAGTAAGGACTGTGAAAAGAAGGCATCATTGAATAGAAGTTAAGAGTCACATCGTCATGAGTTCAAATCACAACTAAGTCACTTGCTGGCCATTAGATCTTAGACACATTGCATTGTTTCTGTGAGTTTTAGTTTTCCTCGCTGTATATGAAGGGTCTGTCTGGTAGTAAATACATTTATATGTTGTGAGCTGTTAATTGGATAATGTACACAAGGCTCCTTCTGATAAGGATATATGCCTGTGTGTGTACCTTGTACTGTGTTGTACACACATGCATATGCACATGCATAACATTCAAATAGTGTGAGTGCACATGTTTATTACTTCAAGAAATGATAGTGTTCTTACTGTTAGCACCAGGATTCAAGCCCAGGGTTATTTTTACACCAAAACCCACATTCTCTCTGCATTAGTGCCAAAACCACAAACTTCTCATTCTCTTGTTTCTTTAATGCAGATTAAGAAAAATGATTTATTCTCCTTTACTTTATTTTTATTTAAAATTCTATACCTGATTGGAGGTCTTGTTTCAGACACTGTGGCTAGGTAAAGAGAAACTGTAGGTAAAGAGAGACTGCCTATCCATTAGGGCAGCGTTTTTAGATTACAAGGGCAATAATAATATTATAAGTTTGCAAGATAGAGTTGAAATTGCCTACTGTTTTCTTTAAAATTTATTATTTTGTTTGATCAAGTTAGAAATTTAGCATTTCATATAGGAATATTTTACCTAAACTGATGATATGCAAAATTTTTACATTTGGACCAATACTGCTATAAACTCAAAGAGATTGATATTTTATGATTTTATGTGCAGCTTTTATAACATATATCTGCTTCATTGCACAGCTTTAACTAGCACACTAACACAGAACTACTGTTTCAAAATAATTTCAGAGGAAAAGATCTACTTTAAAATCAGCAAAATTATTTCCCCCAATCCAGCCTGCCATCCCACGGTTAACTCGTGCTCCTATATCAGGTATCAGATTAGTGGTTGCTTTGTCTAGTAAACCCTCCATGAATCCAACCACAGCACAGGGCTCCATAAGGCAGAGATTGCAGCTAGGTGTGTCCATTTCATGTTGTCTTGTCCTGTCAGTTATTCAGTTACAGTTGTTATTTTCAGTTTGTTAACTATGAGATTATACCTACTTTGTTGATGATCCTATTGATTAAACAAGTGGCTACAAATGCAAAAATCCAATGTATTGTGGTTTGCTTCAGGATATGGTAGTCACCAGATTCTAGTTCTATACACATAAGGAGACTTAATAGAATCAGATAAAACACTGGCAATCTACCACACAGACCCAAATATACTTATTTTATGTGAAGTCTTTCCTTATTACATAAGAGAGTTTTCTTCTATCTTACTGCAGTATTTTGCTACATTGGTAATCAAATACCACATTATTATTACAGTTATTTGTTTCATGTCTAACGCTGCTTTTCTTCTGTAGACCTTGGGTTATTAAAGGTTATTAGCAGGGGCCAACCATCATCTTGTTTTATCTATCACAATATCTGGCAAGGAGTAATATAATGCTACATTTACTGTGGGCCAGATGTTGGTCAGTCTATGTGCTTTAGTGATTTCATTTTCCATCAACACTATAAGGTAGGAACTGCCATGTCTACTTTGGAGATGGGAAACTAAGGCATAGTGACCAAAGACATTCAAAATTTACATTCAGATGATTGGCTTTGAAATTTGAACTCTAAATTGTTATAGTATGTTATCTTAGCAGATTCGGTACTAAATAAATTAATGCTTAGAGAAGACAGGAAGGAAAAGAAAGGAAAAAAAGAAAAAAGATAGCAAGTCAATCAGGAAGAAAAGAAGGTAGGGAGGAAAGAATAGTATTTAACTTACAATGAATTAAATGATGAAGACAGAATGAATGGTATGCTATGATCCATAAGAATGACCTATTTAATATATATACATATATAACATAAATGTAACATGCAGAAATTAATAAAATATTATTTCATTAAATGATATATATGCAAATTATAATGTTCTATTCATTTAACACTTTATATGAATAACGTTCCTTTTCACATATTGCTTCACTTTTTACTACCTTACTGTTTAGGCTAGGGCATCTTATTTCATATTCTCCTGCCCTTTCAGAATGAATTACACCACTGGATTTCCAGGTTGCAGGCAGCATGTCATGGAACTTTACAGCCTCCATAATTGTGTGAGCCAGTCTCTCATAATAAAGTTAGCTCTTCCTCTCTTTGTCATATCTATATATCTATATCTCTCTCTCTATCTCTGTATCTACTGTTTCTCTGGAGAACCCTAATACAAATTTTGGAAACAAGAGTGTTTCTAAAGAAATATTGACAGAATTTAACTATGAGAGAACGAATTTTCTGAATTGGTTCTCGGGTTTCTGGAACAGCCTCCTCAGTCTTATTAGATTTAAAGACACTGAGGACTATACTTCCATTAATAAACAGGACACTGATTGTCCATGATATGAACTGTTTATAGAGATATGCAAAAAATATGCTTATTTTACACTATGCTTCTAATTACTTATAAGAAACAAGGAGCTAAGCGACTGTATATGATTCTTTTGAACATTTTTGGAAAACTGATGAATATAATGATTGGTTGCTCTTAATGTCACTGGATAAAGTGGTGAAAGAAAAGGATGAGTTCAGGGTTTAGAATTCCCAGATCAAGCAGCACATAAATAACCCAAGAGCTTCTATGAGTGCACCACTGAAGGAAACCCTTGTCTCCTGTAGCTGCAGGGTTAAAATTGTTAAAAATCAAAAGCACCACTTTATCCTGTGAATGGCTGAATTAAAATGCAAGCGGAACTCTCAGCCTCGCAGGGTATCTACTGCTAAAGTGAGGGCATTGATCGGGAAGGAACAGGATCCCATAGGTTGAGATGGGGACATATGGTAAGACCCTTACAAAGGTGAGAATATCAAGTCCCTAAATTCTGATGAGTCTTCCTTGCTAGTGGAAGAGGTTTCTCCACTCACAGTGGCAGTAGCATCCCTACCCCTAGTGATATTGCCTTCTCCACTTCCTTCTGAGGAGATTAAACCTGCATTGCCTTAGAAAACTCTAATAGTCTTCCCTGAGGAAGCTGACATACAAGACAATCTTAATTCTCCTCAGTACCCATCCCAACACCCTCTTTGCTTCTAGACCTATAATTAGACTCATTTTCCAGCAGGCCCCTAAAGGTGAGGTACAAAGTGTAACCCATGAGGAGCTGTGCTGCAGTCCAAAGTAACAACTTCAGTTTCCTTATTTTTACAGAAAAATAGCTAGGAAACTTCTGGGAATGGATATTAAGGGTGTGGGGTAATGGTTGAAGGAACATAAAGTTGGATCAGCCTGAATTTATTGATATGAGCTCAACAAAAAGAGATTGGGCATTTAATGCTGCAGTTGTAACAGAACTGGAAAGAGCTTTAAATCTAAGTTTGTTTGGTTCGTTGACCGAAACAGAACCAAAAAGGGGCCCACTGTGAGTGAACTGGAATTGCTGGATGTGCCTTAGTTTAATTTAGAGGAAGGGGTTCAAAGGCTTAGAGAGATTGAAATGTTACAATGGAGAGGTTCCAGAAGGCGTATCTTTCATGGAAACTGGGAGGAACCAATTTGTGAGGGGAGCCCTGGCCTCCTTAGAGATCACTGTGATCACGCTTCTCTGTAGGACAGACCTTACAGTGGGGGCTGAAGTCACTGAACTGGGAAACCTAAACATGAGGGGAGTCATTCATCCCTGGGGTGCCAGGGACCAAGTGGCAGCACTCAACTGCCAAAGGCAAGGTGGCCATGATTATCGTAATGGACAGCAGAGTCAAAGCAGCAATCAGAGTACTCTGACTTGTGCAGATCAGTGGTTAGTTGATGATGATATTCCTGGAAGTGAAATAGACAGAAAGCCTGTTAAACTCTTACTATACCTCTAAAAGCAGAAAAATTTCAGGTTCAGTGAACACAAGTCCAGCCTGAATATTGAAAAGCAGAGAGTCATGAGACATCAATCAAATCCTAGACTTGAGCCCATTTATAGCCCCAAAGCCCACTGAATAAAGGAGAGGTCAGGTCCCCTTGAGGAAGAACACTACTAAAATATTTTACTATTAATCTTCCTCCAACCCTTTCCCTAAGGAAGCTCTAGTCTTCTACTAGAATAACTATACTTTGGGGAAAAGGAAATACTCAGAACTTTTAGGGATAACTGGACTCTAGCTCTGTACTGACACTAATTCCAGGAGACCCAAAATGTCCAAGTGGCCCACCAGTCAGAGTATGGGCTTATGGAGGTCAGGTAATTGATGGATTATCTAAGATCAGATCTACCTCACAATGGGTTCAGTGGGCCCATGAATCCATCTTGTAGTTATTTTCGCAGTTCCAGAATGCATAATTTGAATATACATACATAGACACTGGCAGAATCCCCACACTGGTTCCCTGAGATGTGGAGTAAAAACTGTTATGGTAGGAAAGGACAAGTGGAAGCCTTTAGAACTGCACTACCTAGGAAAATAGTAAACCAAAATCAATACTACATCCCCTGAGGGATTGCAGAGATTAGGGCCACCATCAAGGACTTGAC
The DNA here is from genome assembly GCF_964270905.1 of Leucopleurus acutus. Classification (NCBI taxonomy): domain Eukaryota; kingdom Metazoa; phylum Chordata; class Mammalia; order Artiodactyla; family Delphinidae; genus Leucopleurus; species Leucopleurus acutus. The sequence continues at coordinate 152,695,140 of NC_139146.1, read as the reverse complement.
TAATGAAATGGTAGTGATTCCCACCACATCCTTCTTCAACTGTCCAATCTGGCCTGTACAGAAGACAGTGGATCTTGGAGAATAACAGTGAATTACAGAAAATTTAACCAGGTGATGATTCTAATTGCAGGTACTGTACTAAATGTGGCTTCACTGTTTCAGAAATTTAACACACCCCCTGGTACCTGGTATGCAGCTTTTGATCTGGCAAATACCTTTTCCTCTACACCTGCCCATAAGATTCACCAGAAATTCACCTGCATTTTTCTACCTCTGGGGTGTATCAACTCTCCAGGTCTATGTCATAGTTTAGTTCTCAGGGATCTTGATCACCTTTCCCTTCCACAAGACATCACATCAGTCTATTGTATCAATGACATTATACTGATTGGACCTAGTATGCAAGGCGTAACAACTACTCTAGATCTATTGATAAGACATTTGTGTGTTAGAGGGTAGGAAATAAATCTAAAATTCATGAGTTTTCTACCTAGTGAAATTTTTGGAGGTCCAGTGGTGTGGTCCATATTAAGATATCCCTTCTAAGGTGCCTTGGGCCATGTAATTGAGCAGATCCAATGGTGCTTGATGTGTCAATGGCAGATGGAGGTGCTGTTTGGAGTCTTTGGGAGGCCCCTATAGGTGAATCATAGTACAGGACTTTAAGATTTTAGTGCAAGTCCCTGCCATCATATGCAAATAACTACTCTCCTTTTGGGAAACAACTCTTGACTTCTACTGGGTCTTAGTAGAGACTGAACACTTAACCATGGGCCACTAAGTTACTATGACCTGAGCTGTCCATCATGAACTGGATGTTATCTGACCCACCAAGCCATAAAGTTGGGTGAGTACAGGAGGACTCTATCATTAAATGGAAGTGGTATACACCTGACTGGGCCCTAGCAGGCCCTGACGGCACAAGGGAGTTATATGAAGAAGTGGCCAAAACGCTCATTGTCCTCCTTCTGCTACTCTGGCCTCTCTCCCACGCAGCACCTATGACCTCACAGGGATCTTCCTATGATCAGCTGATACAGGAAGAGAAGACTTGGGCCTGATTTACAGATGGGGCTGCATGGCATGCAGGCACCACCTGAAAGCAGACAGCTGCAGTACTACAGCTCCTTTCTGGGGCATCTTTGAAGGATAGTAGTAAAATGAAATCTTCCCAGTGGACAGAACTTTGAGCGATGCACCTGGTTGTTCACTTTATTGGAAAGAAAAGTGGCCAGACATATGATTATATAGCAGCTCATGAACTGTGGTCAGTGGTTTGGCTGGATGGTCAGAGACTTGAGAGGATTATGATTAAAAAACTGGTGACCAAAAATGAGGGGAGTGGTATGTGGATGGACCTCTCTGCATGGGCAAAAAAATGAAGACATTTGTGTCCCATGTAATGCTCACTAAAGGGTGACCTTAGCAGACGAGGATTTTAATAATCAAGTGGATAAGACAACCCATTCTGTGGATACCAGTCAGCCTCTTTCCTCTGCCATCTCTGTCATTGCCCAATGGGCTCTCAACAAAGTGGTCATGGTGGCAGGGATGGAGGTGATGCATGGGCTCAGCCACATGGACTTATGATCATCAAGGCTGACTTGTCTATGACCACAGCTGAGTGTATACCCAACCTGCCAACAGCAAAGACCAACACTGAGGCCCCACACGGCACCATTCCCTGGGGTGATCAGCCAGCTATCTGGTGGCAGATTGATTACACTGGACCACCTCCATCATGGCAGGGACAGCATTTTGTTCTTAGTATTTAGAAGAGCCACTTACTCTGGACAAGAATTTCCCTTCTCTACATGCAGTGCACCTGCCCAAACTACCATCAGTGGACTTATCCACCACCAGGGTTTTCAAAAAATCACTGTTTCTGATCAAGGAACCCATCTCACAGCAAAAAAGTGCGGCAATGGGTTCATGCTAATGGAGTTCACTGGTATTACCATAGTTCCCACCATCCTTATGCAGTTGCCTTGACAGAATGGTAGCATGGCCTTTTGAGGACTCAGAAACAGCATCATATAAGTAACACTGTCTTCCTGAGCTAGGGAAAGCTTCTCCAAAAAGCTGTTTCTGCTGTGTATGAGCTTCCAATATATGGTGTTGTTTCTTCCAGAACCACGATTTACGGGTCCAGGAGTCAAGGGAGTGGCACCACACACCACTATCCCTAATAAACCCTTAGCCAAATTTTTGCTTCCAGTTTCCATGACTTTGCGCTCTGCAGGCCTAGAGGTCTTAGTTTCAGAAGGAGAAAGGCTTCCACCAGGAGAGACAAGAAAGATTCTATTGAACTGGAAGTAAAAACTGCCATCATGCCCCTTTGGGCTCCTCGTATCTCTGAATCAACAGGCAAAAGAGGGAGTCACGGTGTTGGCTGGGGTGACTGACCCTGATAGTGAAGGTGACTGCGACTCCCCAGTGGCGATAAGAAAGAATACAACCGGAATACAGGAGACCTCTTAGGGCATATCTTGGTATCCATACTCCATTATTGAGGCCAATGGAAAACCACAACAACCCAACCCAGGCAGGACCATTAATGGACTAGACTTTGCAGGAATGAAGTTTTGGGTCACCCCATGAGGTAAAAGAACCACCACCAGCTGATGGGCTCACTGAAGGCAAAGGGGATACAGAATGGATAATGGAACATGGAAGTTATAAATACCAGCTACAGCCATGTGACCAGTCGGAGAAACAAGAATTGTAATTGTCATGAGTATTCCCTCCTTATTTTACTATGAACATGTTTATGTGTTTATCCATCTATCTATCTACCTATCTATCATCTATCTTTGCTTTCTTTCGTCTCTTATTACATCATCCCACAGTATAAAATGTATTGATTTTATATCATAGTATTTAAGTTACAGGATATCAAGGAGCAGAGCAAAAATCACTCAATGATTTCTACATATCTTCTAGGGAAGAAGTTAGTGTGTGTTTTGGCTGAATGCAAGATAGTTGTCACATTAGGTGTAATTATAACCTTATTTTTCTCTTTATTTGTAGATTGAATATGGTTTGAGATGCATATGGCTGCCGAGTTGACAAGGGGTAAACTTTAGGTGGCTAATTTTATGTATGAGCTTGACTCGCTATGTGATGCCCAGATTAAATATTATTTCCAGATGTGTCTGTCAGGGTGTCTTCCAGATGAGATTAACATTGAATCAGTGGACTCAGTGAAGTTGATGCTATTACAGATGAGACTGTTTCCTTAATTCACCTTTCTGAAAGTTTGTTAGTGTATAGATTTCATAGTGTATAGTGCAACTGATTTTTATATATTGATTCTGTAATTTGCAACATTACCAAATTCATTTATTCTACAGTTTTTTCTGTGTATATTATTCTATATATAATACCATGTATCTGCAAATAGAAACAATTTTACTTCTTCCTTTCTGACTTGGATGCCTTTATCTGTTTTCCTCTTTGTTGCCTAATTGCTCTGGCTAGAACTTCCAGTACTGTGTTGAATGAAAGTGGCAAGAATGGGCATCCTTGTCTTATTCCTGATGTCATAGCTTTCAGTTTTTCATCATTGATATTAGCTGTGGGCTTGTCATATATGGCTTTTATTATGTTGAGGTAGGTTCCTTATGCATCCTTCATACAACTTTTAAGTATATATTTCCCACAGAGCTTTCCATTTTCTGACTAAGACCCTTGTGTCTAGGTGTAGTGTTTCCATAACACCCTCTGTTTATATGTTTGTTTTCTGTGTTTATTTCCAAACCATAACTTACATGAGTCAAGTTCTATCTATTACTGTATCCTTGGTAGTCTCCTCCTCTCTGTATCATTGCATTATTTAATGCATCATTGAATAGATAAACTGTAGATAAAATCACGTGATTAAGATCGACAGAGAGTGAATTAAGTGAGAAGCCCATTGAGATGCCAGTGGGATCTCAAGACTTCAGAGCTTGAAAGGAATGTAAAGCCTGTGAAAGAGAAGGGGGAGAAATAGAGCAAAACAACAGAGTCAGGGAGGTGGGAGGGAGTCCTACAGACATCTGCTCTTTCTTGTTTCAGCTCCATCACCTCATCTACCGTGTGAAGGTGAGGCACGGATACGGGTAAGTTCCCAGCACAACTCTAACCCCTTTCTATACGTGAACACGTTTAACCCTCGTTATGGCACCGTGGGATAGGTCCTATTTACACCTCCACCAGGGCAGAGAGAGACTCAGTAACTGTCCTGAGGAAACGCGTTCCGTAAGTGGATTTAAACACGGAAACCCACTCTCTTACTCCTCTGCATACTGCTTCTTCTCTGACTGTATACAAAATGGTACTTCCCAAGTTGTGCTGTTTTCATATTTTGGTCCTCAGTTGTGTGTATGCACACACACATCACATCCACCCCCCACCCTACACACAAAGTTAAATGGCAGCAGCTATATACACAGCTTCAGCATTACTAGTTTTCATTGCATAAATCAAGTTTAACACAGGCTTTTATTTTTGAATAATGTAAATGAAGACTGTAAAAGATAGTAAGATACTGTAGTGCCCTAATATAAAGGCTAAAGTTATAGTTGCATATAATTTATAACTGGGTAGATTACTGCAGCTTTTACCACACTGAATTTTATTATTGGTAATATTTACATCCCCAATACGTGATTTTTTAAGTTTTCCCTCATTTAATCTAAACATAATTAATGACCTAGATGCCCTGTAAATTCTGGAAAAAGTGGAAGAAATTAGGATAATAGTAGAATTTTTTAAATAATTTTCTGCACTTCATTTAGAAAGTTAAACTGGTAAATACCCAGGCATTGTGGTGCTTAAAAAATCAGAACCAAATAAATAAATACATTATATAAAAAAGTAGACAATACATGTTCTCTGTGTTTTCTGTGAAAAAATTATGTATGTTGTTGTTATTATACAAGTAAAATATTTTGTGATTAATGTCAAGTTTTCTGTATTTCTACAGTAGAATGAATTTTCATGGATTAGAACTAGTATTCTTTTGCTAACAAGAATGAAATCATATTTCCTAAGTTCCAGTGTTATTTGTTGTTCTAAGTGGCTTAATCATAAGCCAACACAACTTCTTTTGTTTTGCTACTCTCGTGTTATTTTTCAAGTATATTTCCTACTTTGAAAATTATTCAATCCCCATGGATCCTATTCAACATTACAATTTTCTGTTTTTTATGGTAGATTTATTTCAAATAATGCAGTGGCAAAAACAGTGAAATAGTCTCATGGCTGTGGGAAGGGATTGCCCAAGTCTTAAAATTACTAGATCAGTAAATATTATTTTTAAACTAAAAAAATAATAGATACATAAGCCATCTGGTAACATCCCAAGTCAGTTCTTGGGATATTCTGACTTTCTGATAGCCAATAAGAATTTTATTTTCACACGGTGAGGCATTAAGAGATTTAAGGATGAGTCCCCATTTATCTGTAACTTGTTGCCAGATGCACAATTAACCATCAAGAGGTTATCAGTGGTTGACAATATGAGTTATTATAAAGACAAAAGAAATAAGATAAATTTACCACTCAACATTCTGAAGTTATTAATATGGAGAGGCTATAAAGAACCATGGTATATGGAAGCATAACACATACTGAAATATTTTAAAATCAAGAAAGTATATTTTTCAAATATAAATTGTGATATAGAGTAGGCTCTTATTAGTTGTCTATTTTATAGTGTGTATATGTCACACTACTACGTATAAAATAGACAGCTAATAAGAACCTACTCTATAGCACAGGGAACTCTACTCAATACTCTGTAATGACCTATATGGGAAAAGTATCTAAAAAAGAGTGGATATATGTATATGTAAAACTGATTAAGTTTGCTGTATAGCAGAAACTAACACAGCATTTTAAATCAACTATGCTCCGATAAAAGTTAATTTAAAAATTGTGATATAGAGACAAGTACAATAAAAATGTGTAAGAACACACTCACCTTTTGAATGCTTAGATTTCTATGAAAAATATAAGAACTGAAACATTTTATATGGTTGGGTAAATTTTGTATTGTGTTTATGTATATATCTCCATGTGTTAACTTTGCAAAGCCTGGAATACAATCTTTCACCATATTCCAGTTATTTTGAAAAATAAATAAAAGTGTAGTAGAAATAGTACAGGCTCAAAAGACAGGCAAAGTTGGGATTGACCCCCTGCCTTGTAATTAGTCAAACACTGGTCTGCAGCACAAGGGGTAACTGCATTGTGATATATTCTTACAGTGGAATAGTATATAACGATAAAAATGAACAAATCACAGCTTCAAGCAGCCTGTTATAAAGGACTTAAAGCGTTGAACACAAAATATTTAAATTTTTTCATTTATGTATCATTAGAGCAGGTAAATTAAACTGATTTTCAGAAGTCGCCTTCATGGCTAAATTTTGAAGTTGCAAGTGACTGGGCAGTGGGTGGCAGGAGAGGGAGAAACTTCAGAGGGCTTGGTAACATTCAGTTTAGTGATATGGTATATATCAAAACTTATACTTGCAATTTGTTTATTTTCTTATGTGAACTATACTATCATAAAGCATTATTTAAAAAACATATTATAGAAATGTTATAAGTAGTGTATTGTTAACATTCTGAAACTTAAACTCTGATCACCTGGATTTATATAATGACCATGAATGAGATAACAATTTTGCCAACTAGTCCTCACTGTGATTTTTACAAAACTAAACATTTTACAAAACTAAAATATTTAGTACAAAATAAAGCAAATACAGGTAGTCTATGTGGTGATGGTGATCAAATAATCAAAGAACAGTAGTGCCAGGACAGGGCTGAAGCACAGCTGAAGGAGTTAGGAGCATAACCTTAAGATGCATGACTTATTTTCCAACAGCATCTTTTAATACTTTAGAGTATTTAAGTTGACCTAATTTTGGTAAAGAGAGTGCTATTGGAGAAACCATGGTTGTTTGATTAAGGATGGTTCTGTAGGAAAGTCATCTTTTTACATTTTTAAAAATCTAGAGATGGTTTATAACTCATGCACTATTCTCCTGACAGGGACAGAAAGATCTTATTTGATGTTCCAGTTCTGTAGAAACAATGGCATAATCACTGTGATGTTTGCTCATATTACACAGGAATAAACAATGAGTAATTAAATGCAATTTTCATCTGTGTTCCAGGAGACAGACACCATTACCCCAAAGACAATGAAATAGATAGAAAAAATGCTGGGCTCTGATCTCTTTTAACATGAATGACTTTAGGATATTCCTTTTTTTAAAATATTTAATATGGAGGATGAATTGCTTAAACTTGGGCTTGATTCACACATTCCTCTAGGATAGTAATTAGCATTGCAGTATTTTAAATTAAACAGGCTTAGTTACTCAAGAAGCTATTAAAATGCAAGAATTTTTCTCTTCTATTAAGCTTACATAAAGGGGTTTGATTTTGTAGAGAAATTAACCTAAAAGAAAAAATAAATAAAAGGGGGAACATTAAAAAAAATTGACCTTTGATTGACAGAAGCTTCTAACATCCTACAAAAAGTAGCCAATAATTACATACATTTAAACCACTAGTTAACAATAGATGTATCTCTTTTGGCAAAGCCTTCTTTGAAATGCCACTGCTTTAACAGTAATCAGAACTGACAGCCTGATCCACCTTTTATGATAATGCGGAATGCAGCCTTGTTAATCTGACCCGCTGATATAAATGAAAAATGTACTCATGCCCCAGTGTAATTGTCGGCAGCAGAATTTTAGCAGGCTTTGATTTGCACTTCCCTGTAATATCTCCTCTTAAGTCTGATGGAAACGTTAACCAGAGCTGGCACTGTTCATCGCAAGCTTGGATCTGGGTAGGAGCAAACCAAAGCTCATGGAGTGAACCAGAACATGACCTTAATTGTCAGGGAAATGCAGCAGTTCTTTGGAAAGGTAAAAGCACAAAATGATACAATAATTGTTTCATTAAGAACCTGCATAACGCAAAAGGCTACCATTATAAAATATGCCACATAAATAAGCGCTCTTTGGATTCATATTTCAAGGTTATATGAGCTCTAATTGTCCTTTAAATTACCAGTAGAAAATAATACATCTTAATATATAATTAATAATATTTAAAAGCATTAACTCACAGACCTGAAGGTAATAGGTGGCATAAAAATAAAAATAATAAAACTGTTATACACAGAAAATAAGAATTATTATTTTTATTCCTCCATTATTCTGTGCATGCATAAAAATTTCAATATCATTTAGTATTTTGTGTTTTTTCCTATGTACATAAGTAATCTTTCAACTCAACATATTTCTGACCATTTTCTACGAATCAGGTGTAGTAGTAACAAACTATAAAGGTGAAAATTTGCATGTTATTTTTGTGTTTGGTTTTTGATGTGAAACTTTAAACAAACTTTTTAGGTATTTTTTGTTTATTTTTGTTTTTGTTTTAAGAAATTGAACCTATTGCATCTTTCGACTATTTTACTATCTATTTACTAGTACAGAATATAAGCATAAGTGGTGAGATTCTGAACCATTTCTTGATGCTTTGTTCCTACTTGTAGGTTAATTTGCTTTTTATAGTGTTCAGCACACTGAGCTTAGGAGTTTAGCAGACAACACTATTTCAAAATAACAAGGTTGTATTATGCAATATATCTCAAAACTTTTTTTCCATTTTCTAATATACTTGTATGCCAATAAAATTATAAATCTGTCATAGCACTGTGGGGTGGCAATGCATTATTGCTAAAGATCATAGGCAAGTTAAATAGGATGTAGAGTCCTGAATAATAATATGCTTTTCATCCTAAGGAAGAAAAATGAAAGAGGAACGTGTGGGAAACAATTCACATACCATACATTCACCCATTTAAAGTGTACAATTTAATGGCTTTTACTGTATTCACAGGGTTGTACAACAATCACTGCAATCTAATTTAGGAACATTTCCATCACCCCCAAAAGAAGCCACACATCCAGTTAACAGTCAGTCTTCATCTTTCCCCTTACCCCTCCTGCCCTCATCAACCACTAACACACTTTCTGTATTTATAGATTTGCGAAGCTGGACATTTCATATAAATGCAACCATATAAGCTCTTTGTGTCTTGCTTCTTTCATTAGTATAATGTTGTTAAGATTCATCTATCCGTGTTATAGTATGTATTGGTACTTCATTCCTTTTTGATTACCGAATACTATTCCACTGCCTTATACCAGATTTGTTCATCTATTCATCAGTTGATGGGGATTTATTTCTCTTGGGTATATACCTAGAAGTTGCATTGCTGGACCATATGGTAACTCAGTGTTTAAGCTAATTAGATTTTGAGGAATTCTATATAGTACAGTAAAAGACAGGAACACCAGAACAGTTTATGGATCCCCTCAGAAAGAAAGAACACATCTATTTCACTGCCTTCTTTCTTGGCTATCATGTTATAGAAAATACACGTGACAGTGAGAAGCAGGGGCAATGCTGCCTGGAGATTGGGCTCAGAGTTAGGGGAATACTCAAGCCAGATATTCAGTGCTCCTCTTGTGCTGGGCCATTGTTCTTTTTTATCATCAAACCTTACGATTTAAGATTTCCATCCCCAGGCTGACATACCCAGGTTACATGCCAAAGATCTGACTTGAATTCTTCTGGAATAATGTCCCCACCAACTGGCTCCTAGTCCAGAGGCCAGATTTCCAAAGTAAAACCAGAACATATGGTTGACATATGGGCTAACAGCAGGACAGAATATTTAAAATCATAGTTTCCCCAAAATTTGGAGATATAATTCCTCCTGTGTTTCCAGCCTTCCCTCTGTCCAGCCCTCTCAGTGAAGCTGTGCTTGTCATTTTACTCTCTTAACTTAGATTTACTTTAAGTTGTGTTGTTTGCTTGGAACATGGGTCCCTTTTATGAATACTTTTCAAGCCTTGTGCATTTTTCAAGAACTGTATCAAATCTCACTCTTCCAAAAGCCTTTCTAAAATCTGTTATTTGTTATTTTCCTCTAGAGTCTGTTTATTCTGTTTCGATATTTCTCCCCCTGTGTGTTTTTGACTTATCTAGTGGAGCACAAGCATCTAGAAGACAGGCAAAAATAGTTTATGAGTTTGCATCTTTGGTGTGTCTAGGGTAATACTTTGCACACACTCAGATGTTTAATAAACATGTAGATTCTAAAGCCCTGTGTGATACCAGGATTGCATTGCCTAGGACACAACAAATGTTGATATACAACTTACAGGAGCCCTCTGTGGAGGTATCTCGGGAAGGCAGCAGACTGAAATGAGACATAAACTCCAATATCACCTTTCAAGTTAGAATAAGGGAAAAATATATTATCCTCAAGGACATGATACCCACAGAAATCCTGATGATATTCCAGGGGTAAAAGTACTGAATTGTAATAAGCATTATCCCAACACTTCAGAATATCAGCACAAGATTCTCTTGCCTTGATGCAATCTGAGATACCTGAATAGAATTACAATTCTTCAAGTGACCATGGATTATTAGTAAAACAGAAAATCACAGTTAAAAATTAAATGATGTAACCCAAATTTTATTTCAACGATAACTCAAAACATTCCAATTATTTCTTCAATCAATGAAATCTGTGGCCAAATATCAATTAAAATAAAATTAAAAGAAAACAGTTCTAAGCATATAAATTTTCTCTACCCTGCTGATGAATTTTGGTAGAAAAAAATATCATAGAAAGCTTCATTTTATCTTTTAGGTAATCATATAGGAAAAATTTAAATATATCAAATGCATTTTAAGTTAATATCAAATATCTGAGTAGTTAATCATATTAAATTGGGGATTTATAATAGATTTATTTTTCCGGAATGGTTGGAGAATCATGTTTTTCACCCCCTTTCTCTGTATGATATTATATTTCATTAGAATTCTTGAATCTTATAGTATTATGAATTGTATTCACTAAAATGTAACCTCTTAGAATAGTTTCACAGGAGTGTATTATAGAGCTTCCCTGGTGGCGCAGTGGTTGAGAGTCCGCCTGCCGATGCAGGGGATGAGGGTTCGTGCCCCGGTCTGGGAAGATCCCCCATGCCGCGGAGCGGCTGGGCCCGTGAGCCATGGCCGCTGAGCCTGCGCGTCCGGAGCCTGTGCTCCGCAGCGGGAGAGGCCACAACAGTGAGAGGCCCGCGTACCGCAAAAAAAATAAAAAACAAACAAACCAAAAGAGTGTATTATAGTCTAAACATTCCCTGCAACCACTTCAACATTCAGTCTGTTCCCCTGGGATCTGGGGAAGGACAGTGCTGAGGATCAGGGCATAGAGATGAGAAGGAAGAAGGTCCTTCCCAGGGAGGAACTATATTAATATAACACATGCAGCTCCTGGTTTCTTTCTGTTTTCTTACATCGGTCCTTTGGGAGAAGGTCAGACTTATGGAAGAGGTGAATTTGGGAGAAAACTGGACTTGTTCTGTTTAGTTCCTGTTTTTTTGGTTTTTTTTTTTGGAAGTTTATTCCCTACTCTCCACAATTTAGGCTTTGCAGGTTGGGCTCATGGCACATGGCTTTATTTCAGGCATTAGTAAACAAGAGTCTTATGTTTCTTATGCTTGTTTTTGTAGAGGCTTAGATTAGGTTATGTAAATGAATTTTAAGTTGTCAACAGCCTTAAATCAAACATGTGTGATTTTTCTGTTGGGACTGGTCACCGCAGCTTATGAAGGACGTCCACGGGCAACTTTTAAAAGAGATGTAAAGACTTACCTGCAGGGTGTGGGAGGGATCAATTAGGAGTTTGGGATTGACATATATACACTACTGTATATAAAATAGATAACCAACAAGGACCTACTCTAAAGCACAGGGAATTCTACTCAATGCCTTGTAATAATGGAAAAGAATCTGAAAAGCAATATCTATCTCTATCTGCCTCTCTATACACACACATGCACGTATATAACTGAATCACTTTGCTGTACACCTGGAGCAAACACAACATTGTAAATCAATTATACTTCAATAAAAATTTAAAAAAAAAAAGACATACCTGCAAACATCAGGCCTTAAGCAAAGGTGCACTGACCTTTATAAAGACACTGGGCATCCCAGATTCAAGCAAAATAGAAGCCACATGGATCTCAGAAACTGTATGTGGGCAGAAAATTCCACAGCACACTCAAAGCCTCACAGGCCTTGGGAAAGGGGTGATCCCAGTGAGTCCGGGCTCTGAGTGTCTGTGGCAGCTTGATTGCACTGCCCTCCATACACGTGTGAAGGCAGCAGTGCCTCAGTAGTTGCCGTGGGCTACAGAGGCACAAGTAATCGGATTTAACTGAAGCAAGAGCTCAATTGTATGGAAAAGGGAATCTTTCTATACACCTACCATTTAGTCTTTACAGAGCAGAGCAGTTATTTCCATTTGTGCCATGCTTTTCAGTCTGTCTGCAGGGAATGACTTTTATAGTACAAGGCAGCTGGATTCCAAGCATACTACATAACACTAAAGAGGTTCAGTTTTTAAATTATTATTGTCAGCCTGAGGTTTCATGCTTCAAATGTCATCTTACATTCAGGGCTAAAGAGGAAACTGTGGAAGAACTAAGCTTGAAGTCATGGAGTTAGCCCACAAGCCTGAGACTTGAAAAGTAATCAACAATGTTAGGTAATGAAGTTACATTTAATTAACTACCCAGGAATTTGCTGGGCTTTGAGAGAACATGTTTGACAAATTCGTGGAATTGAGACCATAAAAGAAAGCATAGCAAAAAATAGGCACATGACAGGAAGGCAGATGGGATGAAGATAAATTCAGTCCATGCTGTGGTTTAATGGCAATATCTCCTGGGTGGGATTGTCCAAGACAAGGAAATGAAGGTATATAAGATTTGTTTGAACAGTGGATGCATCTGGCAGACTCAGAACAAGCAAGCTAAAATCTTAATACTCTGGATGGAAACACAGGGATGGTAAAAGGAGCAAGGCATCTGGATCCAGGAAATTATTATCTCTTTACGCTGTGGAAAAGGGAAGAGACCAACCTTATTAACAGGTCACAATAGCTTTTCTAAAGAGAGAAGAGAAAGAGTATGAAAATAAAACAACAGGAGTTGTCTTCCATTATTGCATGAAAAATGTCTACCAGAAATACCACTCAAGATCTGTAAAGAAGATGTGGTAGATATACACAATAGACTATTAGTCAGCCATAAAAAAGAATGGAACTTTATCATTTGCAGCAACATGGATGGACCTGGAGGGTATTATGCTAAGTGAAATAAGTCAGAGAAAGACAAATACTGTATGTTTTCACTTATAAGTGGAATCTAAAAAATACAACAAACAAATGAATATAACAAAAGAGAAACAGACTCACAGATACAGAGAAAAAACTAGAGGTTACCAATGGAGAGAAGGAAGGGGGAGGGGCAAAATAGGAGTAGGGGATTAAAAGGTACAAACTACTGTGTATAAAATTCATAAGCTGCAAGGGTGCAATGTGCAGCACAGGGGATAGAGCCAACCACTATTTTATAATAACTATAAATGGAGTATAATGCATAAAAATTTTGAGTCACTACGGTGTACACCTGGAATTAATATAATATTGTCAATCAACAATACTTTAATAATAAAAATGTCTAAAACATTCAAAATATGAGGAGCAATAGTGACTTGAAAAATTCTTGGCTATATTCTCACTGTCCTTCGTGCAAACTTTTTGAAGCACTGATGGGAGGTTAAAGTCAGGAATATTTTGAGGGGGATGTTAGAAAAAAAAGAGGGAGTAAAACCTTCCCCAGGATGCAGGATGCATAGGTCAGTTCCAGAGGAGCAAGCAGAACAATGAGCCTCCCATGGCCAGACACTGTAAATGAAAGAAAGAATGGAGGCTTGGCTACTGAAAAGAGCCACCTTCACTGTGGCACTGGTGGGCCACAAACACAGGGCTCACGGAAAAGGGAAAAGTCCTGGATTCAGTTTTATTCATTGCTCCGGATCTGCCTACTTGACTTACTTCCTGAACAAATGCCTCAAACAATTTAGCTGTTATCCTGAGTCAAGGAGCCAGTTGCCACTGCCCTCAGTATAGACTTGGTGACTCTCTCATCTCCCACGTTCACAGACTTGCTTCACGCACTGCACATGGAGACCCAGGGGCAGCTCAGCACACGTGCCTGCATGACCCTTAGTGCTTGTCTGGAAAGCTCTGACATGTGGGTATGGAGGTGATCAATGAACTCAGGTAAGTTCTTCTGCCTTCTTTCCCACGGATGGACTGTTTGTGGATGGAGAAGCTTCATACGGTTTCACTAAAAACGTCCAGTGAGACTAAATAACCTGTTTGTCATGAAGGACAGTTTTTAAGAGCACTGCATCCGGTCTCCAATATTCTCTTTTTTCCTACATTATTCTGTCCCTCTCAATCCCTAGGGATATGCTCACCATAAAATGTCAGCACATAAGTCTTTCTAAAGACTCTGCTTTTAGGAGAAATTCAGTTAAGACAGGAAATTAGAAGATTTTAATATGCTGGATGAGAAAGAAAACTACATAATTTAACACTTGCCAAAGCCATTTTATTGTGTATTTCCAGACTCCAAAAGAAGCTGGTCTTGTCTCAACAGCCATTATCTGAGAAAGCAGAGTGTTCGTAAGAGATTACTTTCTTCTCAGTTACAGTAAACTCTGCACTGTAATTAACCTCTTGATAAGAGTCTTCTTCTGGTTGAAATTACCTTCAAAGATCATGGACTGGTGGAGATGAACTGGTGTCCTGGAGTGGCTGAAACAAAGCCCATTTTTACTGTATGACCTGCTTTCCTTGGATAGCACTGAGTTTCTGTTTTGGTCTTTGCCAAACCCAAATCCTGGGTTCTGAAAACATCATTCTGAGTGGAATAACTTTGGGTTCTAGAAATGAGCTTCTTTACAAAATTTCTTGGATGAGAATACAAACTTCGATCATCTTCGGACTCTCTAAAAGAGTGGCACAGCAGACTTGATCTAATGGATTCTGAGCTTGGGGGAGAGCCACCTCAAAGCTGTGGCACACGGACCCTCAGGCTGCTGCTGCTGCAGGAGGCCGTGTCCCAGCCAGGCTCATGCTGGTCAGGAAAAGCAATGGGGGTAATTCTATTTTCTTTAGATTCAAAGGAGCTGGATAATTGACTTTTTTGAGTTTTAATCCCTTTGGCTTCTAGTGTCTTTGGATTTTTACTGACATGGGGACTTATTCTCCTGATTAAATTTCTTTAATGGCTTCCCCAGGCTTCAAATAAGAATGTGAGATTCATAAGTGTATTTGAGGTATTTCTATCTTCTTGGCACTTTTGGAATATCTTTCAAAAGTTATATAATCTCAATATGGAACTTTGGATGAAATATAGTTCACAACATGGCTGTGCTTAATTTGGGAAGGAAAAGAGAATAGGAATGGATTTTCAGATTTGGAGGGAGTAGTCTTAGAGCTAAAGCTATTTTTTCTGATCCATTTCAGCATCTTTCAGGGACAAAATCCACAGTAGCTGTCAGAACATTAGTGGCTCTGGCAGACACTGAGTTTGTGACTTCATGAAGTCTTATAACTGTCTCAATAAATTCCAGGGACGATGCTCACATTGCCAATTGAACACAGACTTAGTAATTTAGCTCAGTGGTTTAAAAGTCAGTTTAAAAAAGTCTGGATGGAGGGGTTGGAAGTCCTCTCTGTTCTTATTCTCTAGTAAATTTGAGACTGACTCACTTTGAGTCAGTCTTTGGAAGTGCCTGTGTGGTTACCACGTGCACGTTCCTCCCGCTGTGATTTTTATCTTAGGGCCTGTGGCGCACAGACCACATGCCAGATGGGCTGTATGCTACCATCCTCTAGATTATCTGCCAGCGTGTTCTTTCAAGAATGACCAGACACTAGCCAGACTCTTTGCAACTTCTCTCATCTCTCTCTGACCTCGTTCTTGTTTTTTTCAGATCAATTCACTAAAGGCTCAGAGCCCTAAAACAAAAGTGAAAGCACTTTTCTCTAATAAAGTGTCTTCTGATATTTCCAAATTCTATTACATCACACTAAAACCATTATAAAAGATATCTGTTACCAAAGACATGACCATGTAAAGGGGAAGTTGTGTTGGACGGGCAGGGGAGGCACTGAGATACAACGTATGATTTCCATGGCCATTTTTGAAGAGCAGTTTGAAGCAGGCTAATCTTAGAATACCTACTGCAGCCGTCTGCTGGAAGGCACATGGTTTTCTGCACTTTTTGGGTATTAGTTTACTTTCATACTTCCAGCAGGCCACTTAACTAAGTCAGCATCATTGGATCAACAGAGAGGATGTGGTCAAGAAGAACGGTAAAATATGTTAGAGAAGGAGACAATGGTGGATAGTACTTTTTCCTAATATACAAAGATTTGATAACAAGTTCATGAAACTCAAGTTTTTCAAAACAGGGTTGTATCTCATGTAAACCATTGCTCTTCCAAATATAGTCCCCTTTTCTTAGCTTCCCCTGATGCAGATCTCCCTACTCACTGGACCTTCCTTAAGTGGTATTTTCCAGCTCATTACAGCTTCTAAACAGTACTGAATGGGTGAGGCAGCTGGGTTTCCGCCTGGAGCCCCTGGTTTTGGAGGATGACCTGGAGCCCTCCTTTGACTGTTCCCCTCTTGGCAAGGCAAGAAGTTCAAGCAAGGGACTAAGTCGAAGTCTGTGCCTTGCTACCCTCTGGGCCTTCTTCAGGGGGAATGGACCCTAGAATTCCCTAACCCTGACCCTGAGCCTACTTCCTGGACCTGCACAGGGCAGACTGTTTTGTTTTGTTTTTAATTTTCAGAAGAGGTAAAGGGGAGGAATGGTCATGCTGGTAGGTGTGAGAGAAGAGGGAAGACCAAGGTGTATGGGGAGTGGGTGAAGTGTTCTATTTGTACTCTTGGTCCAGGACCCAAAAATGTTAGAATTGGGCCTGTTTAAAACAGGTGTTTATATCCAGAAAAGACCAAAACTCTAATCTGAAAAGATACATGCACCCCAATGTTCATAGCAGCACTATTTACAATAGCCAAGACAGGGAAACAACCTAAATGTCCACTGACAGGTGAGTGGATAAAGAAGATGTTGTACATATATACAATGGAATGTTACTCAGACATAAAAAGAATGAAATAATGCCATTTTCAGCAACATGAACAGACCTAGAGATTATCATACTAAGTGAGGTCAGACAGAGAAAGAAAAGTATCGTAAAATCACTTATATGTGGAATCTAAAAAAATGATACAAATGAACTTATTTACAAAATGAATATAGACTCACAGACATAGAAAAAAACTTATGGTTATAAAACGAGAAAGGGAGGAGCGGGACAAATTAGGAATTTGGGATTAACAGATATATACTACTACACATAAAATAGATAAACAATAAGGACCTACTGTATAGCACAGGGAATGATATTCAATATTTTATAATAACCTGTGATGGAAAAGAATCTGAAAAAGAATATATATATGTGTATATATATATATATATCCATATATATATATACATATATATATCTGAATCACTTTGCTGTACACCTGAAACATTGTAAATCAATTATACTTCAATAAAAAATGTTATACAAAACAAAAACATACATTAAATAAGACCTTGCAAGTGAATAAAAGTTGAGCCAAACTTCATAGATTTTACATTGTTACAATATTGCTTTCCATTTACTTTCTCAACATCCTATTGGCATTTAACATTGTAGTTGATTGGTGATAGTAATTTGATAATTGTTTTATATGTGCAAGATTTTTATTTAGCAGTATATTGGGTGGAGCTAACTCTTTTATATTTATGAGATGTTCTTGCTTAGTGCATATACTTAGTGCATTGTGGAAACCACAGTGCAGCTTAGATTATTTCTCCCTTCATGATTCTTGACCCTGAAGCCTACTTACTTTAATTTCTTTTTTGTAGACCTGTATAATATTTCTGTGTTTTACGTTTCTTTAATTTAAAAATAAAAAAGATCAGTGCCATCTGACCGCTCAGTGTTCCTTCTCAACTTCCAGAAAACTCGACAAAACCTTCTCAGTAAGCTCAGACACAGTTCCTGGGACCCACAGCTAACACATACTGAGGGAGCTGCACAGCCCCCTTCCTTATACTTCAATCTGTACAGATCTGTCTTCTTCACTTACTGTCCCCATCCATTCCATGATGAATAATATGTTTAATAATAAAGCATGGAAAAAAGTAAACAATCTGTTAAAAGTCTAAATGGCCCACATAGTATTTATTGTGCGGGTGCAATAATTGATCCACTGACATCTAAACCTAATCAGAGACTAAACTTTCTGTTGTTGGCTCTGTGGCTCTTAGATGACATTACTCAAATTTTCAATATTTTGGCTTGTACATTTGATCTTGCCAGTCAGCCATGAAGAATGCTTTTTCTCTCTGCATCTGAAATTTGGTACTTTTTATGATATGGCACATATTTTGCCCCATTTGAGGAAAATGGAATTTTGGTGATCCATGTATAACCCCTAAAGTGTCTTATAAAATAAAAACAATTTGAACAGATCACAAATTTATGTATCTTACTCATTAAAAATTTAGCAAAGCATAACATATGATCCAAATATCAATTCGTTTTTTAACTCCTAATGAAAATACATGATTCGCCATTTGCAAACTTCAACTTTTGAAATTAAATGAAAATTTTATGTATGTCAGTAAATGTAAAAAGTTAATAACAGACTACACTACATTGTTTTTCTAGATTATACATGTTAACAGATGACTGAAAAGGGAATATATTTGCTATTGTTTAAATATAGAACACTGGTAATAGTACTTAACTTTGAGGAAAAAAATAATATCACATTTCTACTTAGAAAGAGTCTAAATAATTCATCGTGGATTGCATTAAGTGACTTTCTGTGAAAGTATACTGACATTTGTAACTGAATGTGTCTTCTAGTTCATTCGTAATGTATTCACAAATATTTTTGGAATAGCTTTTATGAAGAACCCACCTGCCAGGGTTAAAAGAGATACAAATCTGGGTAAGTCCTGATTTTAACCATAAAGAATCTGGCTGTGTGTGTGTGTGTGTGTGTGTGTGTGTGTGTGTGTGTGTGTCTGTGTGTCTGTGTGTGTGTAATAACGCATAGTATCTTTTCAAAAGGTGGAAAGTGATTTAATTTTATATCTTTATGTATCTAAGTATATATGTATATTTATAAAGTTATTTCAAATATATTTCATTTATATATGAGCTTATGGAAATTATTATGAATTATATATGATATTTAATACTATTTATAATATGGACATATATATGTGTACATGCCTACATATATTCATAAACTGTAACTTGATTTAGTTTTAATAAACATTAATTGAATACCTATGAGTTTCCAGGTAATGTTAAGTACTTCTCATATATATTATTAGATTCACCATCTTATTTGGTCCTAAAAAGAAAAACTTTTTAAAAATCCTAAATTATAAATGAGAAATGTAAAGAGAAATGAAAAAATTATACAATTTAAACTTTTTTTTTTAATTTGAATAAATAACACTGCACTTTGATGTCTTGATTAACCAGGATCATGGGACACAAGTCCTATGGATAAACTCACACTGTGAATAATACTAACGACTTAAGTTATTGAAAATACAGATTTAAAACAAATCTGTTCAGTGAAAATTAATCCAGTATTTCAAAAAATGATGATTAAGCTCAGTGCTGTGAAAGATACTGATGTTGAAAGATTTCCTTTTCCTTACAACAGATATTTTCTGCTCCCACCCAAGATAACTCATGATATAGTCATTAGACCATTCTCCAAAGCTTAGTTCATATGTCAAATCACTCAGTAAATTATAATAATAGTATTTAAGCCAACCATTTTGAGTATTAACTATGTGCTGAAACTATTCCAAACACTTCTATTTGCAACCACAGTTAACGCTCACAACAGAACAAGCAGGTGGATGCTATTAGTTGTCTGTCATTTAGGGCAGAGAAAGTCAAGGCTCAGGCTAATGAGGGGCTTGTCTGCAGTCTCATGGCCAGTGAATGCCCAAGCCAGGATCCCACCCATGCATTTGACCCTTGATCTCACTGCACTATGATTTGATGCTGCCTAACCGGGCATAAGAGGATTAAGTCACTTCACACTCAATTAAAACAACAACAACAACAAAGAACAAATAAACAAAAAAGGATTTCAAATAAATTTATGTTTTTTCAGCACATATATCATGTGCTCTTTGCTGATTGAACCAAATGATTATTGTCTTATCAGACTCCTCATAAGAGGTAATTTAATGTTTTAATTTTATTTGTTTATTTTATAATTGAAATTTAAGTAAATCAAATTAATCTTTCACTTGTTTAAATCACAGATGATTTTTTTTATTTTAAGGCAAAATTTAAAGTTTTTCTCCCATTTAACCTGTTCACATTTGTATTGGTTAGGAAGCATTAATTTTTCACACGGATTCTGACATTTCAGTAATTAAACTATTCAAGTTTTGAAGGGATAGGACTTTTCTATCTTACAAGGGACGCAATGTAGTTTTTATTGGTTACTAGGCAGCTTCAAACAATGAACACATTCTCACACTTAGACTTACACAAAATAGAAAGATTTCACTGTATTACACATGCAGTAGGATGTTTGAGGATACTTTTTAGAATGGCAATTCAAGTAAAAGCAGTAAGTTTATTTTAAATTAAGTTTCAAGCATTTATTAGCTGTATAATTTTGCATGAGCTATTTAATATTCAAGATTCATCTTCCTTACATATGAAAGTTCTGTCTACTTCTCAGGGTTTTTTGATAGTTATAATAAGCTAAAGAAATAAATATATGAATAGATATGTGGTACATGGTAAGAGACTGATATATATTAGTTCTCCTTTTAAGTCTTTACAACAAACACAAAACAAATGCAGAAAATAAATCACATCTATAATAACCTAAAGTTGTGACTGTATTAATTTTATTATTTACATAAATTTTATTATATGATCTACCATATAGATCATATAATTTATAATATATTATTATGTATTATATATTAATAAATGTATATATTAACATTTTGTATAACACTATATATATATAATTTATATAATGTCCTTTATACTAAGATTTTTTAAGGAGAAACTTTAAACACTTTTTTATTAAAAATTATAATGGGATAATAATATTCAATCAATGCCTTTGATAGGAGAGATATTTGCATAATAGAGCAGAAGGATTACCACACAGAAAACCAAGAAACGTGGTGATACTTCTAGAGGTGAACTATAAGCCTGTGTGTTCTAAGTCATCTTATCAAAGCACTGCTGCTTCATTACCCTGAGAAAATAAATTGATGAAGACCAAACAGGACGAAGAAATGATGTAGAGTCCTTTCCTTTTATGGATTCATGGGAGTTACATCCTGAAAATTACCATTTAATTCCCATGATTCAGAACCACTAGGAAGAGATTTGAAGGCAAGATTAAGAGACATATATTTTGCAGAATCAGAAACTATTTCTACTGTAAGGTTTGAAGGTTTGGTGGGGGGGATATTTCGAGGTATCGGTAGTGTAAACTCTCAGGGATGGAGTTTATCCTTTCATTGTATGCCTATGCTTTTCATGGGATTTTAGAAGGTTTTTTTGTTTATTTGTTTGTTTGTTTGTTTTTTAGAAAATAGCAATTATCCTTCCTGTGGCAGAGGCAGATTTACTAGGAGCTGCAGTCTAAAATCCAGGAAGACAAGATATTTGTCCTGTCTTGTCCACTACAGTATCTCCATGGCCAGGTCTGTGACTGGTACAGAGTTGATACTCAACACAAAAGTTTGAATAAGTGACTGTATAAGCCATCATTATATCTGGCTTAAGAATGTCCTACTGTTATGCTTGCCAGCTAGATAGGACCAGCTGGTTTTACATTTGCCTGAACAAGGTATGTGTTTGCTCTGCAATTTGATTTTAACAACTTGTGCCTCCTGGCCGTCATTGCCTGCATCAGCTTTGCAGATAGGTTTGCTCCTGGAGTCTTTCTTGAAGATCTGGTAAATAGATCTCTGATAAACCCTTGGCTATTTACTTTTTCCATACCAGATACCCTAGTTGTAGTCCTAGAGTAGACTTGTCAATGAAAAATTGTTGCCTGCCATATCAGTAAACAAAGGTTGTTGCAGCTATTAAGCCATCTCATTACAGCTGCCCTGACAGTGAGCCCTGAGGGAACTCAGGATAGAAACAGGGTGCCCACCATCCATCAGTCAGCCACTGAGGCCACCACCCCCACCATGGTGTTTCCTGAGGAGACTCAGGATGAGAAAACACAGGATACTGACCCAGAGAGCTGAGGTGCATCTCAAAGGAATGATTTCCTGTGAGCCCAGATTCTCCCATTTTCCCATACCTAAAAAAGCACTAAATTCCGTAACTTGAGATGTCTGGTTTTCTTTAATTAATAGAAGTCTTTTGATGTTCCTACCACCTTGTCTTTGTTGCTAAAGCTCCTGTATACCCTGGCTCCTCCCTGACCTCTTCCGAGCAGTCCCTCAGAGCTACTGAGATGTTGTGTCCCAGGCTTTAGTCCGCAGAATGTCTGACGAAAAAAACATACTCTCAAATTTAAGTTGTGTTTTTTTTTTTAAGTCGACAGACTTGGCATTGATCAAGGCTCTTTGTTACAGACAATAGAATCTGCACTAATTTAATTTAGGTTAGAGATATTTGTGAAAGAATATAGAAAATTGTTCACAGGACTGAAGAGAAGGGATGTATACTAAGCTGTTAGAAATAACTTCTAGAACTCACCACAGAACTGGAATATCAAAGGGTTACTGCCTTTACTATAGTCAGGACTAACCACATAAGGAAGCTATCACCCTCGTTGCTGGGTTCAGAACTACAATGTCTTTGCCATTACGTGTGAAAGGAAAATGTCTTTCCCCCAAACTGTGCTTATTTCTCCAACAAGAATTTCATAAAAGGTCATGCTTGCATGAATCTGACTGGAGAAACCTAAAACACATCCAGAAGGCTAACTGCAAGGGAATCCAGGAAATGTATGTTTTCATTTACTAGACGCTGTAAAAAAATCTATAAGAAGCAAGCTAACTGGTGTTTGAAATGGTTGTTGAGTGAACCAATTTACAGTATCTACTGCAAATCCTTTGCAACTTTTGAGAAAAAAGGATATACACGAACACTTCCAAAAGGAGAATACTGAAAGTTATTTTGCAGAAATAGATGCATATGTAAGAAATTTCTGAATCCACATATACCAAAATGTTAATGGTCATTTATAGATAGATACATTGCCAATAAAATTTACTCTCTTGTTAGTATATAATATTCTTCTGAGGGTTATATAAGATAATACATGGAAAGCACTTAGCAGAAGACTTGGCAGTAAAGAAGTAATGTTAACTATTCATATTTATATATATAACGATATATATTCATAACAATATATAGTTACCTGCACAGTAACATTCCAACACTGATCTATATATATATAGTTATATATGTATAACTATATATATTCAAATATATGTGTGTATATATATATATATTCATATATACACACATATACATATATACTTTATATATACATATATATATATATATATATATACACACACATACACATATAAATCAAGATAAAGCAACTGAAGCACATTACATAGAGACATAGGGCCTGGCACTTATTAAATACACAGAAACTGTGAATTACTGTAATTATTCTTTTTAAGTTTCTGAATTTGTTTGACTTTTAAAATAACCACACATTAACATTGTGGACAGAAACAATATGATATATGTATTTCTCCATGCATCTATCTACATTGACTTGCACTCAAGAGGATAATCAAGAAAAACAAAAACAAAAAAAACTACTGTCTGAATGATGATGTTCGTGGTGGTGATGGCATTTATGAAGGTTTATTGAGTAGGTATTTTGTGCTGCTACTACTCTAAATGCTCTGAGAGACAATTCCCTACGGTCTCTTGCATTTCTGTGTGTCTTGAGAGAAGAGATACTGACTATATTTTAGTCCAGACTTTTCTTCTCAGGAATTTTCTATAGTGAACACCTTTAGAAAATAGAAAGAGCACCTCCCTCTGGAGCCAGGGGTGAGTATGTTTCCCTGTCAAGTGTAACAGTCAAATGTCAGGTGTGCTTCCTGTCCATTATAAAATATGGTTTTCCTAAGTGGGGCAGTCAGTCCTCTCCTATAATAAAAACCGCTGCACATGCATGCATCCTGAGGGCCTCTTCCCATCTCCCTGGGGGATCAGCACAGGTACTGGCACACTGGCAACTGCTATGGCTGTGAGGAAGAAACTCTGCCTCTGACACAGGAGCCTCCCGTCTTCTGCCATAATCCAGAAAACTGGGAGGCTCCCATGTTGGCTTGTGAAGAGGGTAAAATCTCACACTGTTTTTGATAAGTTCTCTGTATTTAATAACTTGTTTAATCATCAAAAACAAACCTGTCAAGAAGGAACCATCATTACCCACTTTTGACACATGGGGACATTAGTCCGCCAAGTTCAGGTCATTTTCCATTGTCACACAGATATTTAGCGGTAGACTCAGGACTGAAAGTTACTCTGGTTCTGAAGCCTGAGTGTTAAACCACCAAGCAAAATTGATTTCATGATCATCGTGCAGTTCTCAGGTTTTTGTTCTGTTTGTTGAAAGGAAAAAAAATGGAATAATAATTTCAGAAGAACTTGCAGCTTATCAAACTGGAAAACTGCTGAGCTTGTTCCCAATATATCTCAATGCTATACCTATTAATCAACATCAGCCTTCTGTCTAGCCCGGACAATCTCATCACACTAGCATTATTCCTGCTATCCAATTTGCTACTGATACTTTCCTAGTTTTAAATTCCTCTATGAATCCATTCCACTCTGTACTGATTTCTCCTTTGCTTCTCATCAACCTCACATTAATATGTAAATGTGTATTTCACTAATGCCACATGAACTGGAATGATCTCCCTTATTCTTCACCTCTCTGATTCCTCCCTGTTCTTCTAGACAAGACCTTGTCTCCCTATAAAAAGAAAAGGTGAACCTTTTCCAAAAGTCCATTCCCAGACCCCCTTCTACCCCTCGCCTTACCCCCATGCTTGCACAGCATTCTGGCCTTTCTCTCTTAAAGAATCTACCACGCTTTTTAGGCAACTGTATTTATCAGTCCTAGGTCCCATCTCCCAAACTCACAGCCAGTATCACCTGACTCACAACTTTGTCCTTAATTTCTCTGGCATCTAACTTTGCTTCTAATATTGAAATTAATAAATGTTGGTTGAACTAGGTTTTATTATAGAATACAGTTGAACTGATATCTTCTTTTCTGAATTATTTGGACAGGCTAACGTTACCACAAAATTTCTGACATAGCAGCACTTTCTAAATGAAACAGTAGCTAACTTATAAGTCAGTGGGTTAAATTAGCTTTCTCATCCCGCATGCCGCCGCAAAGATCCTGCATGCCGCCACAAGGACCCCGTTAAAGAGTTAAAGAGTTACTAGTCAATCATACACTATTAAGTTGTGCATATTGGACATTGATACTTTGCTGTAAGGTAATCAATAATTACTTACGAGAATACATTTTGCCCCCATTTAATTTCAAAAGTCCATTTTAAGTAAACAGAGTGCAAAAAGAATTGTTCTGCTATAATGCAATTGCTATGGCATAAAATGTATACAAAACAAAGATCGTTCCTTCGCACTCTTTTACAACATTTATTTTTTAAGATTATTATCACAAGTCTGCCATAAGTACACCTGTCTGGTGTTTATCCAGCATTGCTCTTTGCCAAAAACAAAAAAATAAACAAACCTATGGATCATTCAGTTGACATATTCTAGAGGTGAGTTTTCTTGTCTTTTAGTGCTTGGACTTTCTAAGGATTATAACTATTGACTATGACAGAAAGAACCCCACAGTTTTCATAAATCCTACAAATGATTATTTCTCTCAGCAATAGCTTTCTAAACTGAATACCAAAGAACCTAACATTCATAATGTATGACATTGTAATCCATTAAAAATATAGTGACTCTAGGGGCTTCCCTCTTCCCTGGTGGCGCAGTGGTTGAGAGTCCGCCTGCCGATGCAGGGGACGCGGGTTCGTGCCCCGGTCTGGAAAGATCCCACGTGCTGCGGAGCGGCTGGGCCCGTGAGCCATGGCCGCTGAGCCTGCGCGTCCGGAGCCTGTGCTCCTCAACGGGAGAGGCCACAACAGCAAGAGGCCCGCGTACCTCAAAAAAAAAAAAAAAAAAAAGTGACTCTGATATTGAGCTCCATGAGCTATTTGTATATTTGGGAGATCAATCCTTTGTCTGTTGTTTCATTTGAAAATATTTTCTCCCATTTTGAGGGTTGTCTTTTTTGTCTTCTTTATGGTTTCCTTTCCAGTTAAAAAATGGGCGGAAGACCTAAATAGACATTTCACCAAGGAAAACATACAGATGGCCAAGAGGCACATGAAAATATGCTCAACATCACTAATCATTAGAGAAATGCAGATCAAAACTACAATGAGGTATCACCTCACGCTGGTCAGAATGGCCACTTGTCAAAAAATCTGGAAACAATAAATGCTGGAAAGGGTGTGGTGAAAAGGGAACCCTCTTGCACTGTTGGTGGGAATGTAAATTGATAAAACCGGTGTGGAAAACAGTGTGGAGGTCCCTTCAAAAACTAAAAATAGAACTACCATATGACCCAGCAATCCCACTACTGGGCATATACCCTGAGAAAACCATAATTCAAAAAGAGTCATGTACCACAATGTTCATTGCAGCTCTATTTACAATAGCCAGGACATGGAAGCAACCTAAGTGTCCATCAACAGATGAATGGATAAAGAAGATGTGGCGCATATATACAATGGAATATTACCCAGACATAAAAAGAAATGAAATTGAGTTTGTAGTGAAGTGGATGGACCTAGAGTCTGTCATACAGAATGAAGTAAGTCAGAAAGAGAAAAACAAATACCGTATGCTAACATATATATATGGAATCTAAAAAAAAAAAAAATTGTACTGATGAACCTAGTTGCGGGGCAGGAATAAAGAGGTAGACATAGAGAATGGACTTGAGGACATGGGGTGGGAGGGCAAAGCTGGGGTGAAATGAGAGTAGAATCGACATACATACACTACGGAATTTAAAACAGTTGGCTGGTGGGAAGCAGCAGCATAGCACAGGGTATGGGCTTGTTGCTTTGCAATGACCTAGAGGGGTAGGATAGGGAGGGAGGGAGGGAGGCTCAAGAGGGAGGGGATATGGGGACGTGTGTATGCATATGGCTGATTCGCTTTGTTGTGCAACAGAAATTAACACAGTATTGTGAAGCAATTATTAATAAAGATCTATTTTAAAAAAATATAGTGACTGTATTTCAGTTAATGGCAAGAGTCTCCATTTCAGGTATTACTAATTGTGCTGGCAATATTTTGTTTCCTAAACATAAAGAAATGCAACAATTAGACAAAACAGTCTCATAAAGGGCTCATATACATGAATGACTGTCTTTCAGTTTTATATGATATTTTCATTTGTTAATGTAATATATCCAATGGCCTTTATGAATAAGAACTTGAAGGTCAATTTCTATCCACTCACTGTTCCTGACTAGCTACCTGAGCTTGAAGAAGTGAGCTGACCTCAGGAACTCTGTGAAATTATTCTAATGTAGGAGCTCTGAATACTCAGGCAGCCCAAATGAGGAGTTTAGCATTCCAATCTCATAGCAATGCCCCTTCAGCCTGACTGAGATATAATTCCCGTATATATCAGATTACTTTTAGTGTTCTCAGTTACCAATTTTGTGATGTAGGAAATAAAGAAGAATCTGAACCCATGAGTGTTTAAAAATAAATAGAAGGTAGCTTGTATGTGCATTTCTGTGTATAAAGACTGCAGGCTTCATAGTTCTTTAACAGCATTTACTGTCCCAAACACTCTTTTAATTCAACCAAGTATGGTCTTGACATAATGTTTTCTGTTATTGCTCAATGTATGTAAGAAGTTATGTACCATAGGAAGAGCAATTGTGCAGCTTACTTTTTTCATATACACAAATGTGTATGACATAATATTTGCCATTTAGAACCCATTGAGTCATAGACTTTTGCATCATAAGTGCTTGTAATAATAGCATTGTCCAATGTCCTTATAGAAGTATAAGCCTTAGAGTTTCAGACACGTAAAGGACTTTTGATATCACAAGGTATGTTTCACTAATATTTACCATAAAAGAGAAACTACTTCCGGAGGGGTTAAGTCATTTGTAAAAGATCATAAGTACCTAGTGAACAAGCTTGCGTAATTCTTACCTGTGTCCGTTAGAATATTACTATGTTGCATTTACCACTATCTATTTTTTTCTTAAAGTTACAAAGCACTGAGCAGATTTTATATAAATTAGCAGGAAAATATTTGTGACCATGATGTTAAAGAAAAATAAGGCATAAATAATAAAATTCATATGTATCAAATCCATGAAAATGTAAAAAACATTGCTAATAACAGTATGCTGAATTTACCTAACATAAGTTGGTGATTGGGTAAATAAACTATGATCCCTTTTAAAATATAACGAGAATGATAATATTGATCTGAATTATTTACTTTGGATGTGATTTCTCAAAATGCGGGCATATTTGCATTCTAAATCTTAATAATGCATGTTTGACTATTAAAATGAGATAATATATGCAAAAAGCACAGTGTCTGACATCAATTAGATATTTAACAAAACAGAGAAGATAATAATATAACATGTAAACGATTATCAGGGAACGGACTTTAGTCCTCAGTCTCCCCCAAATGTAGAGTCTTAACAAAAATATAACTAGTAATGAAAGGGGAACATACTTTATTTTTAACCCTTCTGAATGGGAAGAGCCAAGAATATCCACTTGAGAAGAGAGGAGGGGGGAAACTGTGCGTTAAAAGCAATCGGATCTCTTTGGTGAATGGACATTCTTTTACTGACAGAAGAGGGTGAAGCCAATACTGAGAAGCATGCCACAGCATAAGCACATGCAAACTCTCCACAGTGATTTCAGCCTTCTGATTATAGTAAAACTTCACACTATTTTGGAGTAGTAAAAATTTGATAGAATTTTTAAGCTATTTGTCAAGCATGGCTTATTTAAATTTTCCTCAAAAACTGTTACTGTTTTATCACTAAGAACTCTAGAGAGATGCTCTAAAATAGACACAAATAAACCAGTCACAAATAAAAATACTTACCCGAGAAATACTGGCAGATGATAATTGATTTGTTATGATCCTTATAGTAGAAATTATTTCTTAATAATATTTACAAAATTCTCAATGGGTTTTAAACACATAATGTGCTCTGTTTAATTTAGCTGTAATGTCACTGGAGAACAGTGTGAAAGATGGTTTCCTGAATAGTTGATCTTTCTTTCAAACCTGTGTAACTGTATTTATTTCTCTGCTATAATCTTTAATGTAACTTTAAGGAAGGACATCTTAATTGTAAACCTCAAAATTGTGTACTAAATAAGAGGTTAGTCTTTGTCTCATTTAACAACAGGCAATACAATGATGAAAATTAGTTGAGAATCCATACTAACTATTGAACCGAAATTCATCTTGTCAGTTGAATTCCATATAGATATAATTTTAGAATATGTAAAACATGGATTTGTATGACATTCCAAAATAATATTAGAATAAGAGCATGTGAGTGTCAAATAATCAATTAGAGACAGAATTGCAAGTTTCCAAACATTTCAATGTATGTCTCTATGTACACAGAAAAATGAGAGATTGGTTCTCATTGTAGTGCTCTGTGAACTAATGTAATTTCAGGTCACTGATATCATGAGGTTGGGATTGTTGTTTCAAGCAGAAACAGGAACCGAATGCAAGAAATTAGAAGATGAAAGACTGTGTACATATTCTTGACAATGTAATAAACGGGTTCTGGCAAATAAGGTTACCAATTAGTCAGGAAGTCAGAGAATTACTAG
Organism: Leucopleurus acutus; assembly: GCF_964270905.1. NCBI lineage: Eukaryota > Metazoa > Chordata > Mammalia > Artiodactyla > Delphinidae > Leucopleurus > Leucopleurus acutus. The sequence continues at coordinate 152,665,091 of NC_139146.1, read as the reverse complement.
CTGAGAATTGTTTGGTAAGATCAAATGAGGCCATAGCTCACACTTCAACTATTAGTGACCAAGAAATGTATTTACTATTCAGAATTTTTGTTATTTAATAATGGGTAAGCTATTGCTTCTATGATAATTTTTTTCTTCTTAATATAGATTTTAAAATATTTAAATGACCATAAGTTCCAGTAAGATAATATTGTAAGATGATTCCCATAAGTATTCAAGAAAAAATGTAGAGTTCCTCTAAGCAGAGCTAGGCAACAAGTCCTGATGTAACCATATATCTACTTAAAATTCAGTAGTCTAGCAGACATTATGTCAAGGTTCTGAACCATGTGTCAGCCAGTAACAATGAAAGAAGTGGCAAGCATCATCTTGAAAATTTTATTACATTATAAAAAGAAAACATGTTCCCAGCCAATAGTTGGGAAAAAAAACTAATTTCTACTATTTCAGATGTTACAATTTATGTACTACAAGGCGATAAAGCATCAAAAAGAAAGCTATACTAAACTTATTTCAACTGTAACAGAATTATAAATATGATTTAAGATTATTCTGAAACCCTGGGCCCCTCCATAAGAAGGAAGATGTGCACTCAGTATGCTTAAAATGCAAATATCATTTAAATGAACATCACACATCACCTCTTAGAATAGAAATTCCCTTTTGCCACACAAAAGTACAAAACTTTGAGTTAATATGAGTATTCTGAGGAAAAATAAATGTAATAATTTCATATATAAAATAACAAGACATACTTTAGTTTGCTGAAAAAGAACATAGTTTGGGAATCCCTCAAAGGGCAGTTTTACATAATTCATTTGAATAAAATATACCAAGCAATATTTTTAAAAGTATGTCTTTTCATATTCTTCAGTAATATAGACGCTTACAGATGACCAAACAAGGAAAAAATTGTGTCAGTCAGTTGTGCGAAAATGTGAAGATTATATTTGGACTTAAGTAAGCAAAATTGCTATCATCAATCTAGCCACCCTCAGAAGTGTAACAATCCTTTCATCATTTCAGGAATACATGTAATCTTTGTAGCTTTCTCCACAGTTATATTTTAAAATTTATTTGTGTATAACTCCAAAAAACTCTAAAAAAAATTTTCCTGTGCCAAAAGAATGGAATCAAACAGGACAATTGTCAACAGGCACAAGAAAAATGCTCAACATCGCTAATAATTAGAGAAATGCAAATCAAAACTACAATGAGATACCACCAAACATGGGTCAGAATGGAAATCATTAAAAAGACTACAAACAACAAATGCTGGAGAGGGTGTGTAGAAAAGGGAATCCTGCTACACTGTTGGTGGGAATGTAAACTGGTGCAGCTACTATGAAGAATAGTATGGAGGTTCCTCAAAAAACTAAAAATAGAGCTGCCGTATTATCCAGCAATCCCATGGTTGGGCATACATTCAGACAAAGCTGTAATTCAAAGCAATACATGCACTCCTATGTTAATAGAAGCACTATTACAAGGGCCAAGACATGAAAACCACCTAAATACCCATCGACAGATGAATGGATAAAGAACATGTGAGATATATATATAATGGACTATTACTCAGCCATAAAAAGAATAATGCAATTTGCAGCAACATGGATGGACCTGGAGATCATCATACTAAGTGAAATAAGTCAGATAGAGAAAGACAAATACCATACGATATCACTTATATGTGGAATCTAAAATATAACACAAATAAACTTATCTACAAAACAGAAACAGGCTCACAGAGAACAGACCTGTGGTTGCCAAGGGGGAGAGGGGTGGGCAAAGGGATAAGTTAGGAATTTGGGATTAGCAGATAGAAACTACTACATACAAAATAGATAAACAACAAGGTCCTAAACTGTAGCACAGACAAATATACTCAATATCCTGTGATAAACTATATGGAAAAGAAAATGAAAAAGAATGTGTGTGTATATATATATGTATATAAAATTGAATCACTTTGCTGTACAGCAGAAATTAACACAACATAGTCAATCAACTATACTTCAATAAAATAAATTAAAACAAAACAAAACAAGGCAATTGTGCTTTGCTCCATTGTCGGGCTTGGACTACTACACCTTGGGGAAGGGATAGGTGGGCAAGGATGCCCAAAACACAGAATAAGAATGGAGAGACCAGAAGGCCTAACCCTGGAAAAATCTGTGAAGTTCTATCATTATGATTGGCAGGAGCACACACTGATGGAAACACCTGGTTGAAGGGTTACAATCTACTCAGGGTAATTTATTACCTCAGTGAGTGCATTTCAAAACTGAAGATGGTCTTTATGGTGTAAAGAGCCTTCCTATGTCTGACTAGGATTGACTATGCCAAACAAAAGGCTATCACCAACTTTTAATATATAAATACATATTTTCTTGCTTTTTCAGAGAACATAAAGTGAGATAGCAGCGACTAACTAGTTCAGTCTCTACAAAACGTATTTTGAAAAGGTTCATATGCTAAATCATAGATGTGACAGAACACCAACTCTTTTTTTTTTTAATTTTCTTCCTTCTAGTTTATTTTTAAACATCTTTGTTGGAATATAATTGCTTTACGATCGTGTGTTAGTTTCTGCTTTATAACAAAGTGAATCAGCTATACATACACATATATCCCCATATCTCCTCCCTCTTGAATCTCCCTCCCACCCTCCCTATCCCACCCCTCTAGGTGGTCACAAAGCACTGAGCTGATCTCCCTGTGCTATGCGGCTGCTTCCCACTAGCTATCTATTTTACACTTGGTAGTATATACAAGTCCATGTCACTCTCTCACTTCTCCCCAGCTCACCCTTCCCCTTCCCTGAGTCCTCAAGTCCATGGACAATGGTTGGTGGAGGAATTCAATGAGAACAACTCAGGGAATAAACAGAAAATTGTGTCGAAGTTTCCAAAAGCACTACTGAAGAAAGGAAATCTTGATGGAGAATCTTCAATGGCCTTGGGGAATTCCCAAAGGGTTCACAATGGTTTTAAAATCATGTTGAAGATTTTGAAGTCCCACTGTTTTCTCACTTTTAACTATAATTTCAAAGTAGCATCGTCTTTTTTTTTCCTTCTCCTATACTTACACAAATGTATAAAAGTATGATCGTAAAACAGTCACTCCTTACCTTTGATTCTTGAACGTTCTTGACTTTTTTCCTGCTGGAAATAAAACAAAAATAGTTCAAAATTTGTAAGTATTTTACCAACAGGCTGATATAAAGTATCACTATAACTAAAGAATTGTCAAAAAATATTTTCTTGTACATATACCCAGGAGTTACCATAACACAATTCTCAACTTAAAAAATACTTATGTTAAATCTTTTATCAAAGCAGTAATCATTCTTAGTGGACATAAATTTTTCTAAGAAACCAATACATTGTAAGAATATGGACTTATAAATAAATGCCTAATGAATAATAAATAAATTATTATGCCCTAAAAAGGTCTTGGTTCATTCCATTTAATTCCAATGACATCTTCAGAATTTGCTTTCAATGTCTCTATGTTAATCATAAAATTTTAGTGAGAAAAAAGGTTTAAGGGCAAACAGTGGATAATTCACTAAAAATAAAAAAAACACGAGATGTTTCAACAGTCTTTCCTTCAGTTTAGCTTAGAATTCACCCCTGTCTCGCTTCTCTGAGGCTAAAGTTGACAACAATTGTATTATTTATTCAAGGCTGCTTCAGTCAGACCTGTCTTTCAATTTGACATACTCCTTATTAGTTACCAGGCAACCCCAGAAGAATTAGCTTGCTTTCAAGTTTTTAAGTAGAAATTGTGCACTCTATAACTTCTCGATTCATATTCAAGCACGGTTTACTCTGTCTAAAAGTTTCAGGGTATCATACTAAAAATAATTTTGAAATATGTTCCTAACAAAATGTCTCACACATACACAGAGAACTGCAGAATTGTATGAATGCCAATAAATTTTGGTAAAATTTATAAACACATTAAAAAATATAAAGAACTTATTTTGTAGCAAGCACTCATCCCAGAGTCAGATTATGATAATAAAAATGCATATTGGCAAATGTATATTTACTGAAACAGCCAACCCTATGTATAATTCTATTAGACTAAAACTTTGTACTCTGTCTCTTATTCTAACACATCCAGGCTTTGTGACTAAATTATGTACTGTCCTTTGTTAATTAATTGATTTTTTTCAGTTTTGATGTATTTTTAATTTAGAGTACTTATTGTTCATTTAAACTAAAATTTAAGTATGAAGTACAAATTTATGTATATTATATACATATAAATTCCTTGCTTTAAAAGTACATTATTTTTTCATAATTTTAGGTCAAGCTGGTTTAAATTTTCCAAGTGGGTATTGAGGAAGAGAAAAATCTGTGTCTCTCTCCTCATCTTTTGCCATTTTCTCATTCATTTAATCATTCATTCATTCAACAAATTTGCATAGATCACTTCTATGTGCCATACACTGCTCCAAGTGATAAGACTATGAAGGATGAAAAAACCGACAAAAAATTATGTCCTTTTGGAAACTAATTATTACATAAATGGTAATAAATTATATTTAGAAAAAGATATACGCTAAAAGGAGTTATTTTGCAGTGAATGACTGTAATTTTACACAGGTGTATAATGTTAAATAATTTTTGAATAAAATTCTGAGTGAGATGAGATGATATGTTTTAGGAGAGAAAAACAACTGCAAACTTCCTGAGATACAGGAGGTCTTGGCATTGTCAAAAATACCAAGGAGACCTGTGTAACAGGACAGGCTGAGTGAGGGGAGTTTTGTAGGAAGTTCAATCAAGGAGGCAACAGGGGCAGAGAGACTAGCACTGAGGTCCCTGGTTATTTCTTTGGTTTTTGCACTGAGAGAGCTGAAAAAAACATTGAGAGTTTCTTCTCCGAGGAATAACATTATCTGAATTACATTTCAGTAGAATCATTCTGGCTATTGAGAATAGTTTGAACAAGGGAAGGACAAAATTAGAGGGACCAGTAGAGAAGGTATTGCAGGAATCCTGGTGGGAGGTGATAATGGCTCAGAAAGGTGTGGTGTCAGTGGAGTTGGAATATCAGTTAGAGCTGGAAAGGTTTGTTGATAGAATAAGTGTTGGGTGTGAGATACAGTGCATAAAAGGGTGATCTCAAGTGTCTAAGCCAGTAGAAGAATGGTATTACCGCTAAGATAAGGAAGATGGCCAAATAAGAAACACTTTTATCCCTCTTGCCTTGCCTTCTGGTAGTGTCCCGCTTTGTTCATTTTTCTCTTGTCTGGCTACCCCTGTTCTATCTCCTGTACTGATTCCTTCTTGTCTCCTCAATTTCTAACTACTAGTTTCCTAGACACTGAGCCCTTAACTTTCTTCTATACACCTCATTCCTTTGGTGATCTTTTCTACTTTTCTGGCCTTAAGTGCCATACTTTTCCTAAGGACTCTCAAATTTATATCACTAGCTAATCCTCAACATTGTACTACAGATTCAAAGATTCGGCTTTACTTATTTTTTTAACATCTTTATTGGAGTATAATTGCTTTACAATGGTGTGCCAGCTTCTGCTTTATAACAAAGTGAGTCAGCTATACATATACATATATCCCCATATCTCCTCCCTCTTGCGTCTCCCTCCCACACTCCCTATCCCACCGCTCTAGGTGGTCACAAAGCACTGAGCTGATATCCCTGTGCTATGCAGCTGCTTCCCACTAGCTATCTGTTTTGCATTTCGTAGTATATATAAGTCCATGCAACTCTCTCACTTCATCCCAGCTTACCCTTCCCCCTCCCTGTGGAATCTAAAAAGAAAAAAAATGGTTATGAAGAACCTATGGTCAGGACAGGAATAAAGACGCAGAGGTAGAGAATGGACTTGAGGACTCAGCTTTATTTTTGACATCTCTGCTTGATTATCTAATAACAGCTTACTTATCATGTCTAAAACTAAACTTCTGATCTTCCCTGACTTCTTCGATCATCTTTCTCATCTTCTTCATCTCTCCATCTTCCTTGTTGTTTAGACACTTAAAATAATCCTTCTCTGTCTCTTAAGAGTAAAGAACCTGACATTTTCATGGGTTTGATATTTGACTGTGATTTTACTTTGAATATCACTCTGAGGATGCAAAGTAGGATGATGGTCAAAATACCTGGAACTTATGGAAGATATTTTAACAAGTTTCATAGATTTAGAAATCACCAGCCTATGTATAAATCATCAGTACTGCATCTGGAGAACATATAATAGAGTTGAATGATCTAGAACTGAATATTGTAAACAATATAAGAAAAATAGAAAGTCGAATTAGCCAACAAAAGACAATGCAAGGATAGACAAATTATAGGAGAACAAACAGGAGAGCATGGAATCATGGAATACTAGGGAATATATTATGTAAGTGTGAGATTTTCAATAGTATAGAATTATTATGACTGCTCTAGTAAAATTAGATCTAAGGCAACGCCCTTCAGATGAACTGACATATATGGAATCACTGATTTAAAAGAAAGCACATTTTTGATGGTGCTTGGACTTGGAAGTAAAACTGAAGTTATTCATTGAAGGAGAGGGTAATTGAGAAATATATGAAGTGGTAAAAATGGAATGAGAGAAACACAGCTGGGAAAGAAAGGTCTAGGATGGTGTGTAGCTGAAGAGTGAAGGGAGGTCCACAGAGGTATAGTGTTTGTTTTGCTCACTTGTCTTTCTGTTGTATTTTGTATAAATTTATAATATATTATTTACATAAGTGAGAATTGAGAAAGTCTAAATGATAGGAGATACATAGTAGAAATGGAAAGGATTAAGATAAAAGGGAGAGATGATTAGACTAACTTTATAAGGTTATTGAAAAAGTAGATGTGATAAAGAACATAAGTGGGGAAAAAATTTAGTTAGAAAGACCACCAGTTCCTCTAATGTAACCGGTGGGCATAGGAAGGCATGGTTATAAATGCAGGAGCTTTGTAGGTTTGATATGATGAATTAAACATGTTCAATCTGTGATGATTTATTTTCTTTATGTAATAGAAGGAAAGTCTGCTGAGTGGTGAAGTAGGATGGCTTGTCAAAAATTTGTGGAGATAGCGCAGATTTTAAATGCACTGGTTTTTGTGAGGTCAATTGAGTAAAACAGCTTGGTGTTTTTGAAATCCTAACTGAGTTTTGCCATCATAAATATACAGTGACTTATTTTAACTATAGTCAAATAGGCTTAGCACTCACTGATATTTTATTTTATTATTTTCTTAACACTTAATTCTCTATTTGTACAATTGTATGTAATTATAAATTACCAATGAAATATCCTTAAAAATTTTACAAATGGTAAATGTTTAAGAAGCCTGCATTTACAGAAGATAAATTAATTATTAATTTATGGACTGAGAAGAGTAGGAACAGACTTGTAATGTAGGAAGGTAAAAGGGATAAACTACCTCATTTATTCCTAAACGTGTATTAGAACCCTGTCAGTGTGTGTGTGTGTATGTGTGTGTGTGTGTGTGTGTGATTATACACATATATGTATAATTTAGGATTTTCAAAGTAATAACTGTTCCAATTTGTTTCTATCACTAAAATATCGCATTGTTCACTAAGCAATATGTATTATCCACAATTTTATTTTACAAACTATCACTTTATATTTTAAATGAGGAAATGTTAAGAAGAAAACTATAATTATTTAATTATGTGATAAGTCTTAAGAGGTCAGAAAAATTTTTTACCCTGTCTGCATGATACTTTTGAGAACCATTCTTACGTTATGAAAACTTAGGTCTTGTCCATAATAGAAGAAGTGCCAATCTCTTGGTATATCTCAATTTTAATATTCTTCCAAAACGTTTTCTGACAAAGTGGTCTTGTCTTAAAATAAGAAATATATATTTGGCTACGTATCGAAGCTAAATCAAAGCAGACGATTCACGTTTTACTTCATACCACACCATTTCTTGGAAGAATCCCAAAGTGCTATCTTTATTACATAAATAGACTACATGAAATCCAGCTCAATAGTAGAAATGGGCAAACAGATCCTTTCAGACAGTATGTTAAAGATTAGCAAAGACAATCTGGACAGAAGTATGGATTCAAAAGAAATACATGATTGTAAGATATGATTTCTTAAATATTAAACAAAATGCAGGGGACACGGATTCGTGCCCCAGTCTGGGAAGATCCCACATGCCGCGGAGCGGCTGGGCCCGTGAGCCATGGTCGTTGAGCCTGTGCGTCCAGAGCCTGTGCTCTGCAAGGGGAGAGGCCACAACAGTGAGAGGCCCACATACCACAAAAAAAATAAAAAAGTAAAAAAAAATAAATACAAAGGATTGTAAGAGACTACTACAAACAGCTATAGGCCAATAAAATGGACAGCGATGAAGAAATGGACAGATTCTTGGTGAGGTGTAATTGTCCAAGACTGAACCAGGAAGAATTAGAAAATATAAACAGACCTATCACAAGTAATGAAATTGAAACTGTAATTAAAAATCTTCCAACAAACAAAAGTCCAGGACCAGATGGCTTCACAGGTGAAATTTATCACACATGTAGCGAAGAGCTAAAACCAATTCTTCTCAAACTCTTCCAAAAAATTGCAGCGGGAGGAACACTCCCAAACTCATTCTACGAAGCCACCATCACCCTGATACCAAAACCAGAAAAAGATATCACAAAAAAAAGAAAATTATAGACCAATAACACTGATGAACATAGATACAATAATCCTGAACAAATACTAGCAAGCAGAATCCAACAACATATTAAAAGGATCATACACCATGATCGAGTGAGATTTATCCAAGGGATGCAAGGATTCTTCGATATATGCAAATCAATCAATGTGATGGACAACATTAATAAGTTAAGGAATAAAAACGACATGATCATCTCAGTAGATGCAGAAAAAGCTTTTGACAAAATTCAACACCCATTTATGATAAAAAAAACTCTCCAGAAATGGGCATAGAGGGAACCTACCGCAACGTAATAAAGGCCATATATGACAAACCCACAGAAAAAGTCATACTCAATGGTCAAAAACTGAAAGCATTTCCACTAATGCTTGTCAGGAAAAAAGACAAGGGTGTCCACTCTCAATACTCTTATTCAACATAGTTTTGGAAGTCCTACCCACAGCAATCGGAGAAAAAAGAAATAAAAGGAATACAAATTGGAAAAGAAGAAGTAAAACAGTCACTGTGTGCAGATGACTTGACACTATATATAGAATATCCTAAAAATGCCACCAGAAAACTACTAGAACTAATCAATGAATTTGGAAAGGTTGCAGGATACAGAATTAACACACAGAAATCTCTGGTATTCCTATACATTAACAACGAAAAATCAGAAGGAGAAATAATCCTATTTACCATCATAACAAAAAGAATAAAATACCTGGGAATAAAGTTACCTAAGGAGGCAAAAGACTTGTACTGAGAAAACTATAAAACGCTCATGAAAGATATCAAAGATGACATAAACAGATGGAAAAATATACCATGTTCTTGGATTGGAAGTATCAACATTGTGAAAATGACTATACTATCCAAAGAAATCTACAGATTCAATGCAATCCCCATCAAACTACCAATGGCATTCTTCACAGAATTACAACAAAAAATTTTACAATTTGTATGGAAACAGAAAAGACCCTGAGTAGTCAAAGCAATCTTTTTTTTTATAAAACATCTTTATTGGAGTATAATTGCTTTACAATGGTGTGTTAGTTTCTGCTTTACAACAAAGCGAATCAGCTAAACATATACATATATCCCCATATCTCTTCCTGCCAAAGCAATCTTGAGAAAGAAAAACGGAGCCGGAGGATCAGGCTCCCCGACTTCAAACTATACTACAAAGCTACAGTAATCAAGACAATATGGTACTGGTACAAAAACAGAACTATAGATCAATGGTACAGGATAGAAAGCCCAGAGATAAACCCATGCACATATGTCACCTAAATTACAACAAAGCAGGCAAGAACAAACAATGGAGAAAAGACAGCCTCTTCAATAAGTGGTGCTGGGAAAACTGGACAGTTACATGTAAAAGAATGAAATTAGAACACTACCTAACACCATACACAAAAATAGACTCCAAATGGATTAAAGACCTAAATGTAAGACCAGACACTATAAAACTCTTAGAGGAAAACAATAGGAAAAACACTCTTTGTCATAAACCACAGCAAGATCTTTTTAGGCATATTATTTTCTTTCCACACCTTTTATGGGTTTCAAGTCACCAAGGGTTTAAAATCATTAAGCAAATGAAGACACAAGTAGAAATAAGAAAACTATAGTAATGGGTAGTGCAAAAATGTTGGGACTGTTGAGATTGAGTAATATCATAAACTACATGTGCTGAAAAAAATACTCTCAGAGATATAGGGTCCACAATCAGAGGGGATAGCTGGAAATTTACACTGTCGGCTAATGCTGAAAGAGTGAGGATTTATCCCACTCAGTATACCCTATGTGGGGAGGGCAGACAAAAGATCTTGGGACAGTGCAAATTGCAGTGTTAGAACTGAGATGCTGGCAAGATGCTAAGACGCTTGATGTGAACTGGGAAAATTTTTTTCAACTCCTATTGTCTGCTAATTCTTTGGAAAAATATATAAAGCAAATTAAAACATGCAAGTAAGAGCCTATAAAAGATATGATAAACTACTGGGAAGTTCAGAGGTTGTCATGACTGGTGTAGGTGGCCAGTAAGAAGTGGTTGGAGAAGAGATAGAAATCTTTGGAGATTTGCTCTTCCCTCCACTTCTATCTAGCTACAAAAGCCTTGTAAGTGTCCTTTCCACTGGTACTGTAACACATATGTCTGCTGCAAAAACCCCAAAGCCCACTGTCAGCAGAATACTTTCAGTGCAGCTCAAGCCCCCAGCTGGAGTGAGCTGGCTGATTATATATTCTTGCTGATGTATTTCTCTACCTACTGTATTTCAAGATCACAGGATTTATGGATTACAATCTAAGGGCATTACAGCTTCACAACACTGTTCCTTTCAAAGAGTTGAAAGGTAAACTTCTCAGTACAGGAGTTCGTGGAACATTTGTAGTACCGGGAAGATCAGAAATGGTTCTTTGGTGTCTAAGGATCTTAACACTGCAGTCTCTTACTCTCTTTTGAATCAAATCAGGATTAACAGGGAGCAATGCCCAAACATGATTTTGCAGATCAAAACATCTAGGCATCTTAATACAATTACTAGAAGATAAAGACAAATAGACAGCATAAACCATAGGAGATAATTATAATTTTAAAATAAGCATGATGGGCATATTTAAGAAAATGTTCCAGTAAATGAAATGAGAACAAGTAATCATAGAGAAAAACTAAGTAGAAATATTAATCTTGAACAGTATAATAGTTGAAATAATAAAATGAGAAATGAAATAAACTGCAGGAAGAATGAAGCAGAATGATTAGCAAAGTATAAGTGAGATAAGACAAAGAATCCTGGAAAGAGTGTTAGAAAAGATGTCAGTGAAGTTACGTGATACAAGGCTTCTAATTAGTAGTGCCTTCAACTGTTAATAGGGATTCCAGCAAAATAGAAACCTAAAAATAGAAGTAAGAAAGAGTAGAAAAAATAGTGGAAATACATTATCCACACTATGTAATTAATCTAGAATCAAAAGAGTTTGTAACATATCAATTAAGATATAAGAAAATGAATTATAAATGCTTGCATAGAGTGAAATATAAAGAGATCAGTGACATATGTATATGTATATATTACATATACTGTACATATATATTTAAATTCCAGAAAGAGTAAATTATAGTAAAAAAAAAAAAGAATTCTATTGACATCAGACTTCTCAATAGCAACATACTTATAAGAAGACAATGAAATGTTTAAATTACTAAAATTAATTTTTTAACATTTATATGTGAGTTTATAATAAAATATCTTTAGGCATAAATATGGTTTCAATATTTTGGGCTGTCAATAATTCAGCAGAGTTCTTCACTGTTGTGGTGTGACTTTTTCCTCTTTCACTTTGAAAGTCACTCTTTGAGAAAATATTTCATTAAGATGAGAAAAAAGACTCCAGAAGAATTTGACAAGGAAATAACTTCACGACAACAAGTATGTAATTGCCTAAATAACAAGGACAAAAAAAGAAAAGAAAAGAAAAGCTAGTTGCATATTAGGTAAAGGCACAGATGTAGACTATCAACTTGTGTTTTGGGAGAACAGACAGTAGACTACAAAGGGATTGAAGTCTAATCTAAGTGAAGTATGTGTTGTTCTATGGGTAGATATAAATGTTAAGGAAGTTAATAAATCGATAAATAGAATATAAACCTGAGTTTTAAGTAGAGATTTTATATGATAATGAGAAAACCAAACTATAACATTTAAACCAATTAAAGGAAATTATATCTATACAATGAAAGGAAGAAACAAGAAAAATAGAACATAAAAGTACAGTAAAACACATGAAATATAAATGGAAGATGTTGAAAACAAAACCAAATGTAAGAGTAATAATAGTAATTAAAAACAGTTAAATTCACCATTTAAAACTCTGATGGGTCAAAAATTAAGATCTAGCAACATGCTGTCTTCAAGAAGCACTTAAAAGAACAGAAATGTATATCTATATCAATCAATCTAACTATTCCAAATAAGAACAAAGATATTTGGCATAGCAATACTAGAATGTGAGATAAAATGCACATAAAAAATATACAAGCATGGTGAAGGAATTAGAGAGAAAATATAGGCTTAATAAGACGCATAAAATAAGAAGATATAACCATCACCAACATATATTCATCTAATAGACTTAACACTGAATTAATATATAAATTAATTATATTAAATAATGATTCAACAGAGATATAAGTAGATACATCTACAAATAAACCTACAAGTGGTGGTGTGGTTTTTAACAACCTCTCAGAAACTGAAAATTCAAGCAAAGAATAATCTGAGCTATGAATTCTAAAGAGAATCAGCTCAAGCTATTAGGTAAAGAATCCTATACTGAATGAAGAAAAAAATGTATTGTTTTAAAGCACATATGTAACATTTATAATAATTGAATGTATATTAGCCCATAAAGGAAACTTCATAAAAACCAATGGGAAAATTATACATATAATTTTATCAGATGATATTCAGTAATGTTAGAATAGTAACAAAATGATGCTGAATGAAGAAAAAAATGTATTGTTTTAAAGCACATATGTAACATTTATAATAATTGAATGTATATTAGCCCATAAAGGAAACTTCATAAAAACCAATGGGAAAATTATACATATAATTTTATCAGATGATATTCAGTAATGTTAGAATAGTAACAAAATGATGCTGAAATTAGCACCCTATATCCAGAATCTAAATAATGGATTACTAAATAATCCTTTGATTAAAAAGGAAACCATAAAGTAATTCTGACATATTTAGATTGAAGCAAAGGGAAGCACTGCATGACAAAATTCATGGAGCTCTACAAGAACAACTTTCATGGGAAATTTATAGCTTTAATTATCAGGGAACAAGAAAGTTTATAAAATTCAAACTATGCATTCAACTTAAGAGATTAAAAGATAGTAACAGCATAAAAATAAACAAAAAGGATAGGTATCAAGGAAATAGAGAATAAAAAGAAATGAAGAATATAAACAAAGTTTAAACTGGTAATAAGACAAACCTTTTGCAAGACTGATTTAAAAAGTACAGATAGAATGTAAAGAAGATGTGGTATGAAAAAAGTTGGACATACAGACAATAGGCATTTAATGTAAAGGATATTTAAGCACTATATTCTAAAAGTCTTATCTAATAATCTTGTAAATGTAAATGATGTAAATGATATATTTCTGAAAAGGTACAAAATATCAAAATGGCATAAGAAGAAAAAAGAAAACATGCATAGGTAAGTAAAATCTTAAAAGACAACACAAAAACAAAACAACAATAGAATGCCTGAAATTGCCATGAAAAATCTATCTTTCCAAATACCGAGACCCAAATACTTTAGCAGATAAATTCTATTGTATAGTTAGGGAATAAATGTTTTGTATATTAGAAAAAAAAATTCAAGAAAAAATAAAATTACAAAGGACACACTACTGTTTGCGTGAGACCAGAGCAATAAAGTAGGAATAATTCCCTGCCAACCACACATTCTAAATGCTTAGAAATTCTCATAAGTTCCATAAAGGAATAGGGTGGGAGGATGACCACCACAGCATTGTTTGTGGCACAAGGTATTGGTGGCAATTGATGTGGTGATCACTAGGAGAACTGATTTGTAAAGACTGGGGATTCAACAGATAGAAGCAATAATCAAATGGCATGGAAAGATCTTAAAAATAGAGTACTGAATGAAAAATTAATCAACAGAATGAGAACAAAAGCAGTCCTGTTGATGTGAATTCAAACCACAAAAACTCAAGAAAATACAGTTTTATAAGTATACATACACATAAAACTTAGTCATCATGAGGTAGGAGATAGATGCGCCTCTGGGCTGGACAGCTGGTGTTTGTCAAGTGGAGTAACACTGAAGATTTGTTCTCACGCAGACACGCCAAGGACAAAGCCAGTGGCAGAAGCTGAGCTCTGCTGAAGTAAAGAGATAAGGTGCCCACCCTAAGGTCAAGGAAAATGTCCCTAACTGCACATGCACAGGAAGGCTCCTTGGGGGTCAAAAAGGGAGGGGGTGCCACCCCATAATATGTATGGACATGCACACACAGCCCTCTGCAGTGGGATCCATCTTAGAAAATTGTTGCACACGCATCTTGGGGAGGGTCCTAAGATGAGTCAGGTGTGAAAAAAGAAACAAGATAATTGGCCAAATGTGAACAACGACCCGGAAGAAGTGTCCTATATAAGTGATTTAAATCACCTCTTCACGGTGCTCCTCATTCAGGCACCCACCCTCCTCCCTGGGTGTGTATTTCTGCTTTAAATAAATAAACTGTTTCTCTGTGTGCTCTCCCATAAGTTGTGCTGAGTCTCTAATAATAAACTTTGTACCTGTTTTGGAGCTCTTCCTCCTTGAAACATTTTTACTTTCAAACAGGATAAGAATCAGGGAACTTGGCTTCTAGGCCCTGGACCCTGGTGGACTGGCAGCTAGGGTCACTCCCTGGACAGGGGTTAAGAGCCTTACTCACGACTACTGTCCCTCTGCGAACAATCAAACAAATTAAAATGGCTGAAATAATGGAAAGAGAGGATGAGGATAAAAAGAATTGATGGAATGGTGGATAAATGATTGGTAGATGCATAGATGACAGATACATACATACATACATACACTCACAGATACATACACATATACACACATAGACATACATAAAAATTAAACAGATAATTCATGTCACCAGTTGATGATAACAGGTACTTAACATGTGTTAATTAACTGTCTTGCATGGAAATCAAACAGGAGATATATATATATATATATATATATATATATATATAAATTTTCTAAAATAACATTTTTGTCAAATAGAAGCAACAAGGGAATGTGCCGTTTCTAGGCTGAGCTCTAGCTGGGAGAAGATAATTCCCTTCGTATCTGTAACATTAGGCATGTCCTCATAAGGATTTGGATTGCAGGTTTATACTACTGATATGACCATAAAAAGTCAAGAAATAAACTTAAAATGTCTGTACTTTGGTAGTGTTTTAAGGTCATTTACAACCAAGAGGTTTTCATATCTGGAGACCTGTGTTCTTGACTCATGATTTGCAAGGTTCTCAGGGACAGGAATGAAAAGAACACAGCCTCAGAAGCCAAAAGGACAATTACAGCACATGCGAATTGTCAGGGGAGGCGGCAGTGGGCCAGCTATGCTGCCCTACGTTTCAAACACCGAGATTACTGCATGTGGAATATGAAGAGATTAGAATGTTCACAGATTCAGAGAATTAGGCACATCTAAGTAAGTTGTGAGACCCTTTTAAACACACAACTAAGATAGTTCAAAATAACCTAACTAGTTAACACGTTGAATAGCACCAAGCTGAACAACTGGACTGGAAGACAAATCTGACCAGGTCAACCAAAGAACCTGGAATCAACACAGGTGACTGTCACCGGACCATCAGAAATACTATTGTTTGAGGACATTTCTAGAGTCATTTGTGAATATCAACTACACTTGGATATGCAGATATCCTATGAGATGGAAACCCACTTTTGATAATGTATCCTAATTTCTGCATTAGTGCTCTTGGAAAAATGTATAAGAATGCTCCCAAGCAGCACAGTTTGTAATAAAAATTTGAAACACTTCACATGGTGAGTATGGGGTATTTATGAGTGAGGATTAATTATAGAGGAAATAAATAAATTGAAGCTATTGGAATCATAATGAATAAATAAGATATTGTAATTTATAACATTTTATAATATGTAAATCACTATTTATTGTTTGTCATCATATCCATATGTATTAAACTTACAAAGAATATAATGGGAGTGATTAACACAAAATTCAAGAAGAACATTTTCTTTTAAAGAGGTGGTCAAGTAAGAAATATGGTTGGGAAGAGACACACAGGGGCTTAAAGAATATTTTCAATATCTTATTTTTTACTTTGGTGTTGGATTCATAGGGGTTTATTAAATTATTTTATATGTTATTGTATATCAGAAATATTTTCTAATAAATTGTGGGAAAATAGTTTATCTAAGTGCCAAATTCCAAAAAACTAAACTAGAATAAAAAGACAACTTAAAACATGTTATTTTCATTATCATACAGAAAAATATGTTGATACAAGGAGACATTTGACATTGTGTGTCTGAAGAGGCATATGATTTAAACTGCTGCTTAATATAAAAAGACGTGCACAGCAGGTTGCAAATAGGTCCTGAGGGGATGGAACAACCCAGCTGGAATGTGTGGCCCACCTGCCTGATTAGCACCACGGTTGAAAGGGGCTGACAAGCAGCTTCTATTTTTATCTAATCTTTAAATTCCAGGAACCTCATTTCACTAAATCATAGCTTTCTATAGGACTGTAAAAGCTTTCCCTCTGCTTATTCCTTTTTAATCTGGATTTCCCTCAAGAGCACTACTCATAGATGGTTACTATCCTGATAAACTCTCCATATCCTCTGCCATTACGTTATTGGGAAAAAACCAAACCGAAACCAAAACAAAGAAAAAACTCCTCTGAGCTGAGATTAAAGCAAAAAAAAAAAAAATCTAGAAATAATTTAGACATTATTCATACTATTAAAACTAATTTTAAGATTTAAGAATTAATAAAATTCTATTATTTTTAGTGTTTTTGCCTTATGCATAACATAGACCAGTATGCAAAGTTAAATATATTTACAACTACTTGGACCATTTTGCTTAAAGAAACAATAAAAATGCACCCATGAATTTATTAAACATTCCTACAATTGCTCTTTAAGTGTTAGTTTTAATTTTACTTTATATTCAATACATTTTTATATTTGGAAGATACAATACTGGGGTATTGGCTATGACAGGGTAGTATGCCACAAACATTCTGAAATTGTGTGACATGAGAAAATTTAGTATTTAGCCTATTACACATGTTTATGCATTCTTAATTGAGTCCATTCATAGTTATAAAGTAGATAAGGTATATATATTCTGATTGTGAGGATTGGTATCGATAATGAGATACATGAGGATGAGGATGGTGACAGATGAGGAACCCATATGCTTTGTTCTTTGACATCAGTGATGAGGAAGTTTTTCCAAGAGTTAAGGACAAGGCTGGATTGGAAATATGAAGGGTTCATCCAAATAACTGGCCTTAAAATAAAGAAAGGGTATGAAATGACAGAGAAATAGATCAGATTTTTATGCCAGTTTTCCAAAAGTGAGAATAATTCATCAACTTTAGATTTTCAGCTTCTTATCTATTACTCAATTAGAATAATTTTTATGTTGGCATACATTTTAAACGGAGTTAGATTTCTAAATTAATACAAAGAGGACATACTACATGCTTTGTGTCAAAGAGTAAAGTCAAAAGAAGATGTGGTATATTCACACTATTCACTCAATTAAGAGAGAAAAAAAATTAATTAGCCTACAGGCTTTCAAGGATGCAATTCATCATTACATCCAAAACAATGGCATAATTGTATTGGAAAGCAAGTTCACCAATTTTTGCCCTTTGAACAGGTGTGATTCTATCAATTTCAAACTTAAGAAATAACATTTCAAAATAATTGAGGAAATCTTTTAAAAATAAGGTAGAATTCTTGTAACATTTAAACTTATTAAATAGTTGGAGGGCTATATGCATACCTTTTAAATAATAGTCAAAATTTAAAAGAAAGTACCAGAAGAAGTCTGAGACAATTTTCAACTATTTGATATTTAAACCCCAACAGGTGCTGAGCAGCTAATACTTGTGATACAACAAAAGGGAGAGAGGAAACAGAAAACCCATGAATCATGTGTTAATTTCTCATACTTATCGATAGTCAAAATTTTTAAATTTTTCAGAACTGAAATATTAGCCACAGAACATCATGCATAGTAGAAATCATACATTCTTACATACTAGTGCTATGGTTGGGTTAAAGCATTCAAATTGCAAACTTTTTGAAAGTCAAATAAATATTAAGTTGCAATAGAATGATACTGTTAGATTTGACAATTTGCATTTTTGCCTCATATTGGAAATTGAGAATAAAATGGAAAAAGACATAATATCAGATACTGTTTATTTATTATTAGGTCCATGTAACATCATCAGTATTTTCAGCACAATGTAAGAACCACATTCTGTTTCAGATCACCATTAATATCATATTAGTCTGTCAAGTCAGTGCACAATCACGAAGGTCAGGAAAAGTCAAGAATCACAGTGGAATGGGAAAGCTAATAATAGTCTGGAAATAGCATAATCTATAACTCAGACAAATGAGAAACGGTTATATCTATAAACATGAGGAAAACAGGGCAGGATCATGCTCAAAATTTAAGCAGACTGTGGGGAAAGATGGGCTGCAAAGAAGATCAAGGTTAAGAGATCAGAAACATATACACAGATGTCTGAATTCTGGATAAAGGTCACAGGTCTGGAAAAGTTTCATATTTCTCAAATTATAGTGTGCATCAGAATCACCGGGGAACTTGTTAAACTGAAGGCTTCTTTGGATTCCACTTTAAGAAGAGTGAATTGATTCAATATGTTTTGTCTAAAATATCTTTAAAATAAATTCCTCATAGGAGCCTTTTCTTATAATTTCTCTCAAAATGATATTGGAAATGTGGAATAAAAACACATCAGAATTGAAGGTTATACTCAGTTGGCTTGTGTTTATTGGGGCATTCAATTAATTCCTTATATTCAGTTCTACTATTTGTTTCTTGCCCCTAAATATTTCTCGTTCCATAACTTTCTTAAAAATTGTATTTGAAAAATTTTGTTGTAAAATTTTTGAACAGTGGTCTCATACTAGATTGATACTTGAATGGGTGGATCAATGGCTGAAATGAAAACATCATATTGCAGCAGACCCTCTAGACTCAGTATCTTCTTTGAGTTTTAGAACGGTGATTGGATTTTTCTAATATAATTTCAGAAGCAGCTAGCTTTATTATGTACATGTCTTCTAAAATCATTATTAAACCCTTTTTTAGATAACCCCCATTTTTTTAGATAACCCCCTTCAGTTTTTATACTGTGATATTTGTCTTTTTCATGTTTGAGTTATATCTGACGTCATGTCAGGTTTCAATAGCATTGTTCTTCCGAGCTGTCCTCCCATCATAAAGACAAGATAGTATGGGCTATTTAGCAGAGCTACCTAACACTGTGACTTCCTATGTCAGAAAATGACTAAAAGAAATTCTACAGATGTCATAGGGAGTCTTCAATCATAAAACATGTTTCCAACTGGCTAGGATCCCATACTCGGCCACACTGAGACACTAAACTTGAAAAATTCCTACAATGGAATGGAAATACCCCTCTGGCTACTTTTTCTAAAATATGCAGGATTGAAATACTCCTTTTACAGCATCAATATTGGAAAATGTGATAATTAGTTATGATTTTTCTTCCTGCTTGATATGAAATGACTTCATATACTAAAAGTCAAAAATATGACATATATTAAAAGTCATATTAAAATGACTTTTAATCAATAGCTATAAAGTAATTGTTTTAAGCCACTGATTTTCAATGTCCCAAACAAAAACAAAAATAAAACCTGTGGCCATATGCTATACAAGTTTTCCATTCTACCCTATCCCATCTTGACTAATTTCGCTTCTGAAAAGAATTCCTTCCTGATCTTGGAGTTTCTCAGCTGACACTCTAATGCTCTTATTTTATTTCTTAAACCAGCTTCCGGCCCTAGCTTTTCTTCTCAGGCTATGAGAACTCTGGGTGCTACTTTTGTTTTTGTACGGTCTACAGATCTTCCTCCTATTTCATTGTTGAAATCCTCTGGATTGGGATTGGATTTTTATCAGTTTTGCTTTTTTAAAATGTATTATTGCCTGTTTTCTCCATTTATAAGATGCTTCATCAAGAGATATGTCATGTATCTTGTTTAAAACCTTTGACATATTTTGAAAAGATTTAAGAACATTTTTCAACATATCTGACCACACTTTAACATTATGAAAGATAAGTACTTTTATTGATAAAATTATCTAAATGTAATAAATTTCTGAAAGAGATAGTCTTGCCTCAAGAAAGCCATAACAAATTTCTCAGAATCTCTCTACTCATTACTCTGTAATGGCCTACATGTTAAAATAATCTAAAAAAGAGTGGATATATGTATAACTGATTCACTTTGCTGTATACCTGAAACTAACACAACATTGTAAATCAACTAAAAGTAAATAAATAACTTTTGCATCAGATGCTAGAAAGAATAAAATATTTCACTTCATATCTGTAAACCTATGATTTTTTCTATTGGTGATCTTTTTTAAAATAAGGGCCAGTTCACATCATAATAAAAAGTCTTTTCCACTTTTTTCTTCCTGTGTTCCTTTCTCTCCTCTCTATTTATGTTGGCATGTGTAATAGATTGGAGTGTGTCCCCACAAAATGATATATGTTGAAGTCCCAACCCCCAGTACCTCAGAATGTGACCTTTAATTGGAAATAGAGTCTTGACAGAGGTAATGAAGTTAAAATGGGGTCATCATGGGCCCTAATGCAATATGACTGGTGTCCTTGTAAAAAGGGGAAATTTGGATACAGACAGACATGTACAGAGGAAATATGATATGAAGGCACAGAGAGAATGCCATCTACAAGGAATGCAAAAGATTGCCAGCAAACCTCCAGAGAAAGGAGAAAGGCCTGGAACAGATCTTCCT
This sequence comes from Leucopleurus acutus, assembly GCF_964270905.1. Classification (NCBI taxonomy): domain Eukaryota; kingdom Metazoa; phylum Chordata; class Mammalia; order Artiodactyla; family Delphinidae; genus Leucopleurus; species Leucopleurus acutus. The sequence goes on along the minus strand of NC_139146.1, from coordinate 152,643,757 downwards.
TCACGGCTCTCAGAAGAAACCAACCCTGCAGACACCTTGATCTTAAGACCTCTAGCCTGCAGAACTGCTAGATTATACATTACTGTTGTTCTAAGCCACCCAGTTTGTGGTATTTTGTTATGGTGGTCCTAGTGTACTCACATAGCATATGGTCATTTTTATCAAGTGGAACATGTGTTTATTTGAGTCATATCTATTGTGCGGTACCAATATATTGTCACAGAAAAAAAAACTAACGATTTCTGGCATAAATATTACTGAGAGTTGACACATTCCCCTTTTAATTACTCATAAGCTAACTACTGGTTTATATTTATCTAGGGAAACATTTAAAATTCAATGTATGGCTCTGTAACAAAATAACTTTTCAGTGACTGAATTGGGTCTTGAGTATTTTTGAAGATTGGCACAATGTTCCTCCACTTCTGAATATGTATTGCACCTGAGTTTATATGCTTTGGTGGGTTTGAGTTGTTATTTTGTTTGCTTGTTTGTTTATTTGCTGGAAGTAAAATGAAGGGTTCTGGTTCAAGATAAAAGGCAAGTTCTAATATCAATAGTTTTTTGAGAAACCTCCGTACTATTTTCCACAGTGGTTGCACCAATTTACATTCCCACTAACAGTGCACAAGGGTTCCCTTTTCTCCACACCCTCGCCAACATTTGTTATTTGTAGACTTTTTGATGATGGCCATTCTGACAGGGGTGAGGTAATATCTCACTGTTGTTTTGATTTGCATTTCTCTGCTGACCCAGCAATTCCATTCCTGGGTATATATCCGACAAAAAAACAAAAAACACTAATTTGAAAAGATACATATACCATAATGTTCATAGTGGCACTATTTACAATAGCCAAGATATGGAAGCAACCTAAGTCTCCATCAACAAATGACTGGATAAAGATGATGTAATTTTATATATATATACATATATATATGTATATATATGTATATATATATGTATATGCATGTATATATATAATGGAATATTAGTCATTAAAAAGAATGGAATTTTGCCATTTGCAGCAACATGGATGGACTTGGAGGATACTATGCTAAGTGAAATAAATCAGACTGAAAATGATAAATACTGTATGATATCGCTTATATGTGGAAGGTAAAAAATACAACAAACTAATGAATATAACATAGAAGAAGCAGACTCACAGATATTGAGAACAAACTAGTGGTTACCATTGGGGGGAAGGGCAACATAGGGGTGGGGGAGTGGGAGGTACAAACTATTGGGTGTAAGATGGGCTCACGGATGTATTATGAAACACAGGGACTATAGCCAATATTTTGTAACCACTGTAAATGGAAAGTAACCTTTAAAAATAGTATAAAAATAATAAAAGATAAGAAAAATGCTAGGACAAAAAACAAAGAAAAAAAATTAAAGAAACACACGAGGAGGACAATAAAAGAATAAAGTAGTGGCCGAGGTAATGAAGGAAATGTGACCGAGGCCTCGTGGCTGCCCAGCTCCCAGGGAGAAACAAAAGAAATGATGAACCCAAAGGCGCCGCTTTGAGGAGTGATTTTCTGAGGCTCTGCTTTGGAGCACAGGTGACCGGTGCAAGGAGTCATTCTCTCCCTTCCAGGTCAATGGGCAAGAATCCTCAGGCACCCAGAGTGCTACAAAGTGATGTGGGGAGCAGCTTCAATTATATCCTTCTTCCTGCCACATGTGCGCTCTGGGAAAGGCAAAAGCTGCAGAGAATGCACACCAGAGGCTCTGCCACCCTAGGACTCCGTGAAATAAATGAAGGAAATATCTGTGGCCCTGAGATAGGATCAGCTTCGGAATTTGCAGGGCTTAGTGCAACATGAAAATACAAGGCCCCTTATTCAAAAATTATGAAGAATTTCAAGATAGTGGCAGCATAGTTTAAACGCAAACATGCAGCCCTACTAAGCATGGGGTCTCGCTCAATTGCCTAGGTCACATGCCAATAAAACCTGCCCTACCTGGATATGATTCATGCAGAGGCAGATAGGGTAGCAACTGATACGAGATAGTATTATTAACATAATGGGATATGGTTAAGCACGTATATCAATTTCCTACAATTCCTCCATTTACTAAGTATGATAGCTATTTGACATCTTAAAATTTTAATTTTCTGCTTTTTAACTGCTTTAAAAATTAAAACTGAATATGCTAAGAGTATCTGACTCAGCAATATATTTCGAAGTACTAAACAAACAAATGGCTTACTAGTTTGAGAGTTTACTTTCTACATTTTTTTAATTAAAATGATCAAGAAGTGTTTTCTAAATTCTATTAGAATTAGGTGCATGCAGTCAAAATATCTTCCTCATTTATATATGGCACATACTATTTCTGATTAGCAACATTAATACAAAGTTTGTGATATTTTCATTATAGATCAAGCATATAGTCTAAATTTCATCTCATCATGAATTTACTATTCTCCTTGACATGGATTTCTAAATAACAGTTGAGTAGTCTAATTTGAAGTGTGAATATATACTAGCCAGGTAGTCTTACAAACAAAATGAGGAATTTTTAACACTCCTGCTTGTTCACAGATTCAGGATATTTATGTTGTTTTTTGTTTAGTTCAATTTCTACTACAATTTCCTAAAATAAATTGATAATTTCTCTTCTCAGCCCCTGCTTTATTTTTTTTTAAACAACTTTTTATTGAAGTATAGTTGATCTACAATGTTGTATTAGTTTCAAGTATACAGCAAAGTGGTTCAGTTATACATATATATATGTAAATTCTTTTTCAGATTCTTTCCATTATAGGTTATTACAACATATTAAACATCTTTATTGGAGTATAATTGCTTTACAATGGTATGTTAGTTTCAGCTTCACAACAAAATGAATCAGTTATATATATACATATGTTCCCATATCTCTTCCCGCTTGCGTCTCCCTCCCTCCCACCCTCCCTATCCCACCCCTCCAGGCGGTCACAAAGCACCGAGCTGATCTCCCTGTGCTATGCGGCTGCTTCCCACTAGCTATCTACCTTACGTTTGGTAGTGTATATATGTCCATGCCTCTTTATCGCTTTGTCACCGTTTACCCTTCCCCCTCCCCATAGCCTCAAGTCCATTCTCTAGTAAGTCTGTGTCTTTATTCCTGTTTCACTCCTAGGTTTTTCATGACTTTTTTTTTTCTTAAATTCCATATATATGTGTTAGCATACGGTATTTGTCTCTCTCTTTCTGACTTACTTCACTCTGTATGACAGACTCTAGGTCTATCCACCTCATTACAAATAGCTCAATTTCGTCTCTTTTTATGGCTGAGTAATATTCCATTGTATATATGCGCCACATCTTCTTTATCCATTCATCCGATGATGGACACTTAGGTTGTTTCCATCTCTGGGCTATTGTAAATAGAGCTGCAATGAGCTCCAAGAGCTCCAAGGTTCCCATTTCATGAGACTTTTCTAGGAAGTTATTCCTATTACTTATTCACTTACCTATGAATTCTTAAAAATTGAGCTTAAACTTTAAAGTGATTTTTCTGCCCTGTGTTCTTCTTCCCAGAAACTTGTATAAACTTTGTAAAGCCACCTTTCATTCTGTAGATTCAATGAAAAATAGACTAAGAAATACATTTTCTTCCCTTTTTCTTGCCCAGTATTTACCAAAATTATGTTTTCTATATTCTCTTTCTGTCTTAAGAGTTCAGCTATTTCCCCATACGATAGGATGGTATAATCATCCACAAAAAATTAGGTGAGTATTGGCCTCAGTTATGATGAATTGGCATGGATACTTAGATATTATATATGCTGTTGGTATAACATCAATATCTACAAGTGATCAAGGAATTTTTGATGCAAAGAATCTTAACAGATGGAGGGAATATGCGGTAGTCTTAAGTAAAATAGCCTGTATTTGTAATTATTTTTCTCAATAATGTTAGTTTAGTTGACATTAGTTCAACAGATTAAACAAGGCATAGTTAATAAAGGACATCTAATCAGAGCTCACAATATTACTTCACATCTAAAAAGTCAAAGAGTAAGTGCTTATTTATTAAAGTATATCCTTTTTTTCCCACCACCGACATACAGGGTATAAGCATAAAATCTTACCAAGATAATTCCAATTATTGTTAATCTTCCAAAATATAGAGATAAAGTATATTTAAAATGTTGACATAAAATATATAATTAATTTAAAAAGAGGAAAACCTTGTTCTGAAATCTGTAAGGAATCAAAAAGGGATAAGCTCTTATATTAACAAATGAATTCAAAAGTAATTTTTCACCTATTTACTACGAATTCAATGAATAAATACAATACATGACTTTGTTTCTAGGTATGAAATTAGTTCTTAAAACAGAGTCAAGTTTAATAGTTGTAGGACAAATATAGTGAAAACACTTTTAACAGTGTAATTGCATTCTGATACAACAGCAAACACTTGCTGTGTGTAATGTAATACAGCTGAAGTCTAAGATATATTCAATTACAACATAGTTGACATTTTTAAGTTTAGTATGTGGGATGGTTAAATTTATGTGTCAGCTTGACTGGGCCAAGGCGTGTCCAGATATTTGGTCCAACATTATTATGGGTGTTTCTGTGAAGATGCTTTTTGGGGATAACAAACACTTCAATAGGTAGAGCCAGTAAAGCAGATTGCCCTCTCTAATGTAGGTGGGCCTCATCCAATCAGTTGAAGTACTGAATAGAACAAAATGTTGACTCTCTTCAAGGAAGAAAGAATTCCTCCTGCTTGAGTCCCTTGGATCTGGGACATTCGTTTTTTCCTGCCTTTGGATTTGAACTGAAACTTCGGCTCTTGCTGGTTCTCAAGACAGCCCACCTCCAGGCCAGAACCACACCATCAGTTCTCCTGAGTCTCCTGTTTGCTGATCCACCCTGCAGAGCTCCATTATTATCTGTCCCCATAAGCATGTACATCAATTCCTTGTAAGAAATCTCTGTCAAAATACATGTACATAGATTGGGCGTTTGGGATTGACATGTACACACTGCTATATGTAAAATGGATAACCAAAAAGGACCTACAGTATAGCACAGGGAACTCTGCTCAGTACTCTGTAATAACCTAAATGTGAAAAGAATTTGAAAAAGAATAGATACATGTATATGTATAATTGAATCACTGTGCTGTACACTTGAAACTAACACAACATTGTTAATCAACTATAATATAAAATAGAAATTTAAAAAATACAATAAACATATACAATGAAGAAAAAACAAAACAATATATATGTACATCCTATTGCTTCTATTTCTCTGGAGAGGCCTAATACAGAATGTACAAATGTTTGTCATTAACGAATTGCTGTTAATCACTATACCACTATGTGTCTGTGTGTGTGTTTTATGATATAAACTCAATATAATGATATATTTTTGATTATAAAAAGAGTAACTTATTTTACATTGACCATTTGCAGAAACATTTGTCTTTCTTTTTTGTTTCTTTTAGTAAATTAATCTGATTGATTAAATTGCAAATGTCACAGTAAAACTGTTTATATGAAGGCAAATTGATATATTTATTTATGCTATGCCTTTAATCTTTGCAAAAATAGAAAATTTCTGCATCGAGAAATACCTCAAGAAGTAGCAAAACAAACAGCTATATTTTGAAAATATACTTCTGATTAAGAAGTATTTAGATGATATCTGACTGCAATAGCAAATGTAAAACATTAATATTTGTTGTATTATAGTTTGCTTTGGTGAATTAATTTTTGTTGGGAAAATATATAGTGGGCAAAATTATAGGGAAATTAATGGTTATAAATAAAAACTATACTTATTCTAGTACCCTTTTATGTAAAATTGAATATTCCTGCTGTACTCCTCTTTTATAGAAATAAGTTAGGATAGATCAGGCAATGTTTTCAGGGTTTGCAACTTTTGCCAAAGCAATACAGACACTATTTTTAGAGAATTTTGAGATTCTCGAGCCAATGAATTTTAAAAATAAATTGAACAATGTATGTTATATTTGTTACCTTGTAAATGGTGAGTCTTATATGCTAAAATATACCTTTTCCACTTGCATTTCTACATTTCTCAGGTAGTTCCATGCTTATGAAAACCCTTACTCTACCAAAAAAGGAAATTAGTTCAGCAGAATCAGCCCTTCACAAAGTCAGATGGATTATGCACAGCTACTTGCCAATTTTAGGTGATTCTAAATTGTTGCCTTTGGTGACTTTAAGTGGTGAGTATTTGCTCACCACTTAGTAATTTACAGATTTATTATTTCCCTCTTCCTAAGGAGATTTACAAATCTTTTTTCCTGCCAACTACATTTATTATTTTTAAATTCATGATTGCGCAGTTTCCTTTGAGTATTTATTACTATTTAACAGATGGTATTCTTAATGCTTGCTAAGTTTTCTTTATTTTTAATTTGAATGTTTTGTTACTTTCTAAATTTACCCATATGGATATTATAACTGTGACCAAAGGATTTTTTTCTGTAAGACTGAAAATTTCAGTATGGAATACCAAGGGCAATATGTACTATGGGTTTAATGAATATCTGTTGAATTGATATTTAATACATATATTACCTTAACCGTTAATATACATAAAATATGACAGACTGAATTGGTCTTCCTACTATGCACCCCTTTGTATAATCTTTGGAATTAGTATCTATCTTACCATTATATGAATTTCATATAAACAAGTCCCATATATTTTTCCTTTTATTTTTTACTCATGGAAAAAAGACCAGCATCAAAGACAAACATTCACATTAATTTAATCAAAAGAAGTGATTATTTTCATCTTTAGGTATACGGGAAATTATCTCAATGGAACATTTCCAAGGAATTCATGTTCCAAGTAAGGTTTTTAGAGCTTAATCACTGCCTTCCCTTGATTTGGCCCACATCTATGTGAAAATGGTCTAAAGCTGATCAAGAGACTTTTTTCCCTAGAGAATGACATCCAAAAAAAGTAATAAAATTTTAAAAACTTTTTAAAGGAGAGAGCTAGGGGGAAAACTACCAATTTCTCATTAGACAAAAAAAAGAGTGTCTATAAATAAATAAGAAAAAAGAAATATATCAATGTTTAATGGTGTGAAATGATTACAATATAGGTAATTTGGCTACTAGCTTCAGAAATCTGTTAGAAACACACACACATATACACACACTCCCTCCAAGAGCACCTAGAAATTCTGGAAAAAGTATAACATATTTTCAGTTAAATGCATACCTGAGCTTTCAAGAAAGAAGGAGACAAAGGTACTAGAAACAAATAGGAAAACAAATAGGAAAGTGAAAAATCAAGGTGCAAGAGTCAAAAGGAATACTGCACATTCCATAAAGTGCTGAAATAGTAATTCTGAGGCTTGAAATATATTGCCCACATGAAATATGAACAATTTTTTGATGTTTCCATTTTTAATTGGAAAAACAAAAATCTTGAAACACGTACATACATTTAGGAGCAAAAGGGGGGTGGTTTGTCAATATCCATCAGCAAGTGTTAGTGATTGGTTCTATAACTCAGATTTTTTCTTGTTAAATCTCAAATTTCCAAGTTTATTCTATTTTTTTTCCTATATATTTACCCATTTGAACAACATCAATAATAAATGACTAAAACAAGATGGTCTACAAAATTCTTTGCACAGATTCCTGGCTGAAATATTTGTCTCATTTCTAAAGATGGTACTCCAATGCTTGTTTTACCCATGTTTTTCCATATACTGAAATGTTCTCTCTCCACTCTATTAAACTATGTTCCATCTTTTCATTATTATTCTTATATTTCTGACATAAAGCATTAAAACAAAACTACCACTTCATGTACCAAAATCCATGTTCACATGACAATATAAGCACTGCCCTCCAGAGATGAAAGAACTGTAGTAATTATCATGCTTAAAAGGTATGTTCTTATTACTCTTTTATGTATTTTGGACAAAAATATTGATCAGCTAATTATGCTCTTCCACACATCACGTTCACTGAGTTTACTACCACAGTTTTTAGTGCAACAAATACCTTTGAAAAGCCACTCTATAGTAATTATGGCAAGGCTCATTAAAATGCAGAGGTAAAGATTCCATTTGTATTGAAACACAGAAAATAATGTTTGAAAAGAAAAGGTGTTTCATCAGGTTGAATTTTTTGTATACTAAAAATATCCATAAACATTTCTTCAATTAGTTTTATAGTCACTTTTTTTTTAACATCTTTATTGGAGTATAATTGCTTTACAATGGTGTGTTAGTTTCTGCTTTATAACAAAGTGAATCAGTTATACATATGTTCCCATATCTCTTCCCTCTTGCATCTCCCTCCCTCCCACCCTCCCTAACCCACCCCTCTAGGTGGTCACAAACCACCTAGCTGATCTCCCTGTGCTATGCGGCTGCTTCCCACTAGCTATCTATTTTACGTTTGGTAGTGTATATATAGTCACTTTTGATGTAGTACCATTTAGTGGTGACAAATTTTGAGAAGTATATGTATAACAAACATTATACTTGAGATTATAGCCCTAGGTAAACATTTAATACACAATACCAAGGTAGTTTCCTTGAACATGAAGGAGATGAAGACTCGGGCTTCCAAAAATTGGCCTGTATCTGTGATGACCGCAAAAAATCTGCACCTTCTGTGGGCCGTACCCTTAATGAAAGTTTGAATTCGGTAAAAAATAAAAATATATACCCACTGGAGAAAGAAAAGAAAGCAACTACCTTTGATTTATTTCTGGGGAATTGGGGAAATCTCTGAGAACACATAATAATAACCACAAGCCCACCAGGGTAGGTTTTCCTATAGCATAGCAATGTCTGTGCTATAGGAAAACCTCGGGAAAGTTATTAACATGAAATTTGACCCTGGCTGGATATATTGCTAAGTAGAATCAAAAGAAAAAGCTTTCCAGAGAGACACAAACTAGTATATACCCCACAGGATTTATCTCTCAACCTCTCCATCTTTCAATCTTGTGTCCATACTGTTGGTTGGATAGACAGAAAATGTAAAATTTGTATTTCCCAAATATCCTTTTCCATGAGGGTTTGGATGTAAGTTGGGTGTTCCTAGTTAGATGCACCTGCATGAGATTTGGCACACAATTCTTGAGGCAGAGGTCATCTTCCTGATGCTGTTGCTGCTAGAAAGCAATGAGGTGACACTGAGTGTTAGACACAGCTGAGGTGGCCAGTATCCAGTTGTCATCTCCATGGGGATCTGAGTCAGGGGCAACAGACAGATGCCACATTCCAGCATCTGGTCAGCAGGTTCATGGGCATGAGAGTCCGCTGTAGCGGCAGCACCAATAGCTTCTTAATGTCAAGAACTATGAGGGATCTGAGAATTCACACGGCTTTCAAGTAACAAGTCCATCGGCCCCAGTTTTATAGATGCAACCAGAAGACACCAGCGCATCATAAGCAAATGACTTTATTACTAATGGCACAGCAGAAAGCATGAGCTACTTCATGCTGAGTCTTCTTCCTGTTCAGATCCAACTAGGGCAATGAGGAGACACCCATGTGCCTGCTGCACACCCTCCTTAGATGCAACCCCATGTGGAGACTGGTTAATAACAGGGTTACAAAGGCAGCCCCCCTTGTCTCAAATTGGGCCATCCCTGAAAGACCACCCCAGCTCCTGAGCTCCCTGTGGGATTGGCTGGGGTCTCTTTTGCAACATCATAGTAGTTTAATTTATTCCTCTGTCCAATCCTTCATTACTTAAAGGTGGTTTCCTCAGAGTATTCCACAATAGTACATCTGCACCCAAATCTCTATCCCAGCTTCTATTTCCAGGAAATGAACTTAAGACATATATTGTAGCAGGAAGGAAGCAGAAACTATTCTTGGTATTTATAGCACAAATATCAAATATAGGTATTAGATGCTTACACAATAATTGGGAGGTCTGGAGGAGTAAGAGTCTGAAGCTACAAGTGGATGATTAAGTGCAGGAACAGGCTGCTGTAGCTAAAATCTCAATGTCCTGGGACGGAGTTCTCCCTTGGTCTCTGATGTTTCTGCACATCTTGTGAGCAAGGCGACGTCTATCTTCTTTTTCCAAACTGTATTGTCAAGCATGTTTGGATAGTGCATAGTTTTGGAATTCAGAGATACCATTTCCATCCAGCATAAACGGCAGAATTATTTTCTTTCCACTATAACAACAATAGTGTTTGTTATCTTTAGGCTAAGCTTTAATAGGTTTGCTGCAGCGCATTATAAAACATGCAGAAGCTCTGGGTTCCTCAGCTTTGAGACAAACTCACAAGAATTCAGTGACAAAGGATTACTTAAATAATCCCCTGAGATCATATGGAATAAGGTGCCAGTTGAAAGCAAATCTTCTGTGAATGAACTGGTTGTTGGAACACTGTGATGGGAAAGAGAAATACAAAGGTGGTGTTGGAGCACTGGCTGCTTCTGGCTGCCCTGGAATAAACAGTGAAACTTATAAGCTAAGCACTTCCTATGCTCAGATGAGAGGACCAAAGGGTTTTATAACTGTCCTAAAATCGTATCTTGTTTTGTAGACAGAGGGTTGATGTGCTACAGAATCTAATCTTATGGATTGTTGAGTTACAACATAAACTGAATTTTTAACTCCTCCATGTCTCATATAAGCATTAATGTACCAATTGGGAGAACACAGGACTCTGATAAATAGAATGGACTATTTCTGATATACCCTACAGAACCTCCACTGCTGGCACAATGAACTCTAAGTCTAATCAAACTACTTCTGTCATTATGATATATATAAAGACATTATAATAACCTCACTTGAAATAGTTACCTTACAATGACATGCCAATATTTTTCTGCCCCTTTCTATCCCTGACTGTCAGATCCAGGTGTCCCAGGGGAAACAAGAATAAAATCTGACTGAGGAAGTAACTAACAAATAAAAATAATTGCAAGATGTTGATAATTTATACAGGCAAAAATGTGGATAATACGTGTGGAGGTGAACTCTAAGAGTAATGAACTATATAGGAAATAAAATAACTCTATTAGGCCATATTTATCAATATGGGTGCAATTACGAGTATTCTGCATTTACTAGGATGGAATCAGAATATGACACTTGATTCTTTTGCTTGATTATTGACCAAAGCTAGTATACTCATCAGTGACCTATATTAAATAATGCTGAGAGTAATAAACTTTTTTGCTACAGTTCAAAAGATTAAATAAAACACTCAAGGTGATAGTAAAGTTAAAGTACACATCTTAAACTACATATTCAGGCTCTTTAATATCCCCTAAAATACCACAGTGTGAAATCTTTATAGAGGCAGAGGTGAGCTGGTCACCACCACACTTGAAGAGTACTATGGTTATGCCACAGCAGAAGTCACCTCTAAATCCTTGACGCAGCACCTGTACAATGTTCCATATCACACTGAGGGACCAGCCATTTACCTAAGCAGCTTGATTACCTTGGTCACATTGCATCATGGAGTAGATATTTTCCACATTAGAACAGACAGTCTTCTGGATATGGATTTACCTTTTTTATCACCAATATTTCTGAAGTGGTCACCTTCTTTAGACTCATTAAATGCCTTATTTACTTCTATATACTCCACACAATATTGCTTCTGGACCAAATAGCTATTTTCATGTAAGAGAAGTAATCAACAGAATTACTTCCAACAGTGGATTATGAAATCCACTGATCTTACCATGAATCCCAATACCCAGAAGCAGCTGGCTTTACAGATAAGTGTAATGGTTTATTTTATTGGGTACTTAGTTATGTTCCCAGCTACGAGGAAACAACTGCTTGTAAATTAGTGGTACAAGATGAGATGGATAGTATAAATGGGTAATCATAATGTTCTTCCATATCCTAGGAGACCAAGGAACAAAGGGATACCATTAGGAGAAGTATTTCTTGCTATTACACTTAATAGCTTATCCTCAATATTTTGTTCACACATTCTCCAACTTCAAGTTCTGCTACCTTAGTATTCCAGAGAGGGATGTTCCCACTAAGGCACAAAAAATTCTTCCACTGAATTGGTTGTCTAAAGTGTCACTTGACAACTGCTATTTTCATGCAGTTGAAATAAGAAGAAAACAGGGATTCTGATTATGATTATCAAGGGAACAGGGTTGCAGGTTCAAAGCACGAGTTTGGAACTCAGAAGATCCTCTGGACTAACGCATAATAGTTTCACATGCATTGGTAAATAATGGTAAGAGGTTACAGCAACCTAACACAGAAAAACAAAATCCTAAAATCTCAGGACCTTCAGGAAAGAAATTTGAGCCCATCCTACCAGGGAAAGAACTAATGGTTGAGATATTGTCTAGGGATCGAGGAAACATGAAACAGTTGGTGGAGGAAGGATGTTATAAACACCAACTATAATTTTTGATCAGTTAAGAATCACAGGCTGTAGAAAACACCAGTGTTTTCTGCCTTTATCTATTCTCTATTAACCTACCTTTCTCCTGTGGATTTACATATGGTATGTAGGTGGTTGTTAAATTTCTAATTTAGCTTTCAGGTTAGAGCATATCAAGTTGAGATTATGATTGAATTAGTGCAAAGAATATCATCCCAATTTGTATTCCACGACAAATGGAACTCAGTATGTCTTCTTCTGGGCATATGGATTGGTGTTTGAGACAGGTGGTTCCAGTACACTACAGGGAAAATGACTTCTGGAGATGGAAACAAGAAGTGGGGAGGAATGGAGAGAAGGTCTTTAGTTTGTTTTTTTTTTTTTTAGTTTTTTTTTCTCAGTTTTTTTTTTTTTTTTCTATTTTTTTACATAAAGAAATAGGAAACCGGGAGAAGGCGGAAGATGGCGGAAGAGTAAGACGCGGAGATCACCTTCCTCCCCACAGATACACCAGAAATACATATACACGTGGAACAACTCCTACAGAACACCTACTGAAGGCTGGCAGAAGACCTCAGACCTCCCCAAAGGCAAGAAACTCCCCACGTACATGGGTAGGGCAAAAGAAAAAACAGAGACAAAAGAATAGGGACGGGGCCTGCACCAGTGGGAGGGAGCTGTGAAGGAGGAAAAGTTACCACACACTAGGAAGCCCCTTCGCGGGCGGAGACTGCGGGAGGCGGAGGGGGGAGCTTCGAAGCTGCGGAGGAGAGCGCAGCAACGGGTGCGGAGGGCAAAGCGGGGAGATTCCCGCACAGAGGATCGGTGCCGACCGGCACTCACCAGCCCGAGAGGCTTGTCTGCTCACCCGCCGGGGCGAGGCCGGAGCGCAGGGAGAGGACTGGGGTTGGCGGCTTGAACATAGCCTGAAGGGGTTAGTGCACCACTGCTAGCCGGGAGGGAGTCCGGGGAAAAGCCTGCACCTGCCGAAGAGGCAGGAGACTTTTTCTTCCCTCTTTGTTTTCTGGGGCGTGAGGAGAGGGGTTTAAGAACGCTGCTTAAAGGAACCCCAGAGACGGGCGCGAGCCGCGGCTGAAAGCGCGGACCCCAGAGGCGGGCGGGAGACGTTAAGGCTGCTGCTGCCGCCACCGAGGGGCCTTGTGTGCGAGCACAGGTCACTGTCCACACCCCTCTTCCGCGGAGCCTGTGCAGCCCGCCACTGCCAGGTTCCCGGGATCCAGGGACAACTTCCCCGGGACAGCGCACAGCGCGCCTCAGGCTGGTGCAAAGTCACGCCGGCCTTTGCCACCGCAGGCCCGCCCCGCACTCTGTGCCCCTCCGTCCCCGCCGGCCTGAGTGCGCCAGAGCCCCCAATCAGCGGCTCTTTTAACCCCATCCTGTCTGAGCAAAAAACAGACGCCCTCCAGCGATCTACACGCAGAGGCGGGGCCAAATCCAAAGCTGAGCCCTGGGAGCTGTGAGAACAAAGAAGAGAAAGGGAAATCTCTGCCAGCAGCCTCAGGAGCAGCGGATTAAAGCTCCACAATCAACTTGATGTACCCTGCAGCTGTGGAATACCTGAATAGACAACCAATCATCCCAAATTAAGGAAGTGGACTTTAGGAGCAAGATCTATGATTTTTTCCCCTTTCCTCCTTTTGTGAGTGTGTCTGTGTGTGCTTCTGTGTGAGATCTTGTCTGTATAGTCTTGCTTCCACCATTTGTCCTAGGGTTCTATCCGTCCATGTTTTTTTTTAATTTTTTTTAATAATTAATTTTAATAACAATATTATACTTTACCTTCGTTCTTTCTTTCTTTCTTTCCGTCCTTCCTTCCCTCCTTTAGACAACGAATCATCCCAAATTGAGGAGGTGGTCTCTGACAGCAAGATTTAGGATTTTTCCCCATTTACCTCTTTTAGTGAGGGTGTATGTGTATGCTTCTGTGTAAGATTTTGTCTGTATAGCTTTGCTGCCAACATTTGTCCTAAGGTTCTTTCCGTCCCTTTTTTTTTTTTTTCTAAACAAGAATTTTTTAATTCAATAACTTTATTATACTTTATTTTATTTTTACTGTATCTTCTTTCTTTCTGTCTTTTTTCCTTCTTTCCCTCCTTCCTTCCTTCCTCCCTCCCTCCCTCCTTTCTTTCCTTCTTGCCTTCTTTCCTTCTTTGCTTCTTTCTTTCTTTCTTCCTTCCTTCCTACCCTCCTTTCCTTCTTTCTTTCCTCATACTTCTACTAATTCCCTCTACTTTTTCTCCCTTTTATCCTGAGCCGTGTGGATGAAAAGCTTTTGGTGCTCCAGCCAGGAGGCAGGGCTCTGCCTCTGAGGTAGGAGAGCCAACTTCAGGACACTGGTCAACAAGAGACCTCCCAGCTCCACATAATATCAAACGGCGAAAATCTCCCAGAGACCTCCATCTTAACACCAGCACCCAGCTTCACTCAACGACCAGCAAGCCACAGTGCTGGAAAACCTATGCCAAACAACTAGCAAAACAGGAACACAACCTCACCCATTAGCAGAGAGGCTGCCTAAAATCATAATAAGGCCACAAACACCCCCAAACACACCACCAGACGTGAACCTGCCCACTAGAGAGACAAGATCCAGCCTCATCCACCACAACACAGGCACTAGTCCCCTCCACCAGGAAGCCTACACAAGCCACTGAACCAACCTTAGCCACTGGAGACAGACATCAAAAACAGGAGGAACTACGAACCTGCAGCCTGCAAAAAGGAGACCCCAAACACAGTAAGATAAGCAAAATGAGAAGACAGAAAAACACACAGCAGATAAAGGAGCAAGATAAAAATGCACCAGACCTAACAAATGAAGAGGAAATAGGCAGTCTACCTGAAAGAGAATTCAGAATAATGATAGTAAGGTTGATCCGAAATCTTGGAGATAGAATGGACAATAGATTGGACAAAATGCAAGAATCAGTTAACAAGGACCTAGAAGAACTAAAGATGAAACAAGCAACGATGAACAACACAATAAATGAAATTAAAAGTACTCTAGATGGGATCAATAGCAGAATAACTGAGGCAGAAGAACGGATAAGTGACCTGGAAGATAAAATAGTGGAAATAACTACTGCAGAGCAGAATAAAGAAAAAAGAATGAAAAGAACTGAGGACAGTCTCAGAGACCTCTGGGACAACATTAAACGCACCAACATTCGAATTATAGGGGTTCCAGAAGAAGAAGAGAAAAAGAAAGGGACTGAGAAAATATTTGAAGAGATTATAGTTGAAAACTTCCCTAACATGGGAAAGGAAATAGTTAATCAAGTCCAGGAAGCACAGAGAGTCCCATACAAGATAAATACAAGGAGAAATACGCCAAGACACATATTAATCAAACTGTCAAAAATTAAATACAAAGAAAACATATTAAAAGCAGCAAGGGAAAAACAACAAATAACACACAAGGGAATCCCCATAAGGTTAACAGCTGATCTCTCAGCAGAAACCCTACAAGCCAGAAGGGAGTGGCAGGACATACTGAAAGTGATGAAGGAGAAAAACCTGCAGCCAAGACTACTCTACCCAGCAAGGATCTCATTCAGATTTGATGGAGAAATTAAATCCTTTACAGACAAGCAAAAGCTGAGAGAGTTCAGCACCACCAAACCAGCTTTACAACAAATGCTAAAGGATCTTTTCTAGGCAAGAAACACAAGAGAAGGAAAAGACCTATAATAACGAACCCAAAACAATTTAGAAAATGGGAATAGGAACATACATATCGATAATTACCTTAAATGTAAATGGACTAAATGCTCCCACCAAAAGACACAGATTAGCTGAATGGATACAAAAACAAGACCCTTATATATGCTGTCTACAAGAGACCCACTTCAGACCTAGAGACACATACAGACTGAAAGTAAGGGGATGGAAAAAGATATTCCATGCAAATGGAAGCCAAAAGAAAGCTGGAGTAGCAATTCTCATATCAGACAAAATAGACTTTAAAATAAGGACTATTAAAAGAGACAAAGAAGGACACTACATAATGATCAAGGGATCGATCCAAGAAGAAGATATGACAATTGTAAATATTTATGCACCCAACATAGGAGCACCTCAATACATAAGGCAAATACTAACAGCCATAAAAGGGGAAATCGACAGTAACACATTCATAGTAGGGGACTTAAACACCCCACTTTCACCCATGGACAGATCATCCAAAATGAAAATAAATAAGGAAACACAAGCTTTAAATGATACATTAAACAAGATGGACTTAATTGATATTTATAGGACACTCCATCCAAAAACAACAGAATACACATTTTTCTCAAGTGCTCATGGAACATTCTCCAGGATAGATCATGTCTTAGGTCACAAATCAAGCCTTGGTAAATTTAAGAAAATTGAAATTGTATCAAGTATCTTTTCTGACCACAACGCCATGAGACTAGATATCAATTACAGGAAAAGATCTGTAAAAAATACAAACACATGGAGGCTAAACAATACACTACTTAATAATGAAGATATCACTGAAGAAATCAAAGAGGAAATCAAAAAATACCTAGAAACAAATGACAATGGAGACACAACGACCCAAAACCTGTGGGATGCAGCAAAAGCAGTTCTAAGGGGGAAGTTTATAGCAATACAAGCCCACCTTAAGAAGCAGGAAACATCTCGAATAAACAACCTAACCTTGCACCTCAAGCAATTAGAGAAAGAAGAACAAAAAAACCCCAAAGCTAGCAGAAGGAAAGAAATCATAAAAATCAGATCAGAAATAAATGAAAAAGAAATGAAGGAAACAATAGCAAAGATCAATAAAACTAAAAGCTGGTTCTTTGAGAAGATAAACAAAATAGATAAACCACTAGCCAGACTCATCAAGAAAAAAAGGGAGAAGACTCAAATCAATAGAATTAGAAATGAAAAAGGACAGGTAACAACTGACACTGCAGAGATAAAAGAGATCATGAGAGCTTACTACAAGCAACTCTATGCCAATAAAATGGACAATCTGGAAGAAATGGACAAATTCTTAGAAATGCACAACCTGCCAAGACTGAATCAGGAAGAAATAGAAAATATGAACAGACCAATCACAAGCACTGAAATTGAAACTGTGATTAAAAACCTTCCAACAAAGAAAAGCCCAGGACCAGATGGCTTTACAGGCGAATTCTATCAAACATTTAGAGAAGAGCTAACACCTATCCTTCTCAAACTCTTCCAAAATATAGCAGAGGGAGGACCACTCCCAAACTCCTTCTACGAGGCCACCATCACCTTGATACCAAAACCAGACAAGGATGTCACAAAGAAAGAAAACTACAGGCCAATATCACTGATGAACATAGATGCAAAAATCCTCAACAAAATACTAGCAAACAGAATCCAACAGCACATTAAAAGGATCATACACCATGATCAAGTGGGGTTTATTCCAGGAATGCAAGGATTCTTCAATATACGCAAATCTATCAATGTGATAAACCATATTAACAAATTGAAGGAGAAAAACCATATGATCATCTCAATAGATGCAGAGAAAGCTTTTGACAAAATTCAACACCCATTTATGATAAAAACCCTGCAGAAAGTAGGCATAGAGGGAACTTTCCTCAACATAATAAAGGCCATATATGACAAGCCCACAGCAAACATCATCCTCAATGGTGAAAAACTGAAAGCATTTCCACTAAGATCAGGAACAAGACAAGGTTGCCCACTCTCACCACTATTATTCAACATTGTTTTGGAAGTTTTAGCCACAGCAATCAGAGAAGAAAAGGAAATAAAAGGAATCCAAATCGGAAAAGAAGAAGTAAAGCTGTCACTGTTTGCAGATGACATGATCCTATACATAGAGAACCCTAAAGATGCTACCAGAAAACTACTAGAGCTAATCAATGAATTTGGTAAAGTGGCAGGATACAAAATTAATGCACAGAAATCTCTGGCATTCCTATATACTAATGATGAAAAATCTGAAAGTGAAATCAAGAAAACACTCCCATTTACCATTGCAACAAAAAGAATCAAATATCTAGGAATAAACCTACCTAAGGAGACAAAAGACCTGTATGCAGAAAATTATAAGACACTGATGAAAGAAATTAAAGATGATACAAATAGATGGAGAGATATACCATGTTCTTGGATTGGAAGAATCAACATTGTGAAAATGACTCTACTACCCAAAGCAATCTATAGATTCAATGCAATCCCTATCAAACTACCACTGGCATTTTTCACAGAACTAGAACAAAAAATTTCACAATTTGTATGGAAACACAAAGACCCCGAATAGCCAAAGCAATCTTGAGAACGAAAGAAGGAACTGGAGGAATCAGGCTCCCTGACTTCAGACTATACTACAAAGCTACAGTTATCAAGACGGTATGGTACTGGCACAAAAACAGAAAGATAGATCAATGGAACAGGATAGAAAGCCCAGAGATGAACCCATGCAATATGGACACCTTATCTTTGATAAAGGTGGCAGTAATGTACAATGGAGAAAGGACAGCCTCTTCAATAAGTGGTGCTGGGAAAACTGGACAGGTACATGTAAAAGTATGAGATTAGATCACTCCCTAACACCATACACAAAAATAAGCTCAAAATGGATTAAAGACCTAAATGTAAGGCCAGAAACTATCAAACTCTTAGAGGAAAACATAGGCAGAACACTCTATGACATAAATCACAGCAAGATCCTTTCTGACCCACCTCCTAGAGTAATGGAAATAAAAACAAAAATAAACAAATGGGACCTAATGAAACTTCAAAGCTTTTGCACAGCAAAGGAAACCATAAACAGGACCAAAAGACAACCCTCAGAATGGAAGAAAATATTTGCAAATGAAGCAACCGACATAGGATTAATCTCCAAAATTTACAAGCAGCTCATGCAGCTCAATAACAAGAAAACAAACAACCCAATCCAAAAATGGGCAGAAGACCTAAATAGACATTTCTCCAAAGAAGATATACAGACTGCCAACAAACACATGAAAGAATGCTCAACATCATTAATCATTAGAGAAATGCAAATCAAAACTACAATGAGATATCATCTCACACCAGTCAGAATGGCCATCATCAAAAAATCTAGAAACCATAAATGCTGGAGAGGGTGTGGAGAAAAGGGAACACTCTTGCACTGCTGGTGGGAATGTGAATTGGTTCAGCCACTATGGAGAACAGTATGGAGGTTCCTTAAAAAACTACAAATAGAACTACCATATGACCCAGCAATCCCACTACTGGCCATATACCCTGAGAAAACCAAAATTCAAAAAGAGTCATGTACCAAAATGTTCATTGCAGCTCTATTTACAATAGCCCAGAGATGGAAACAACCTAAGTGCCCGTCATCGGATGAATGGATAAAGAAGATGTGGCACATATATACAATGGAATATTACTCAGCCATAAAAAGAAACGAAATTGAGCTATTTGTAATGAGGTGGATAGACCTAGAGTCTGTCATACAGAGTGAAGTAAGTCAGAAAGAAAAAGACAAATACCGTATGCTAACACATATATATGGCATCTAAGAAAAAAAAAGTCATGAAGAACCTAGGGGTAAAGCAGGAATAAAGACGCAGACCTCCTAGAGAACGGACTTGAGGTTATGGGGAGGGGGAAGGGTGAGCTGTGACAGGGCGAGAGAGAGTTATGGGCATATACACACTAACAAACGTAGTAAGGTAGATAGCTAGTGGGAAGCAGCCGCATGGCACAGGGATATTGGCTCGGTGCTTTGTGACAGCCTGGAGGGGTGGGATAGGGAGGGTGGGAGGGAGGTAGACGCAACAGGGAAGACATATGGGAACATATGTTTATGTATGACTGATTCACTTTGTTATAAAGCAGAAACTAACACACCATTGTAAAGCAATTATACCCCAATAAAGATGTTAAAAAAAAAAAAAAAGAAATAGGAAACCAACCTAGAAGAATATTAATATCTCTTTATATGGTCATAAGATGTGAGTTTCCCTTGTGCTATTTTTCTGAAATATTTTATGTGTTTAAAAGCTTTAAAAATTAAATATAATAATACTGCATTTATGTTTATTTGTCCCTTTACTTGCATGTGTAAATATTTGGATATGGTGACAATTACCCTTTAATTAGAAAATTCTTCAAGACAGGAGCAGGGCAACTTCAAAGCATTATAATGTTCAAAGAGACAATTATATAAATGAGAATTGGAACAGGAATTAGGAAGGTTTGATTCATTTAAAGGAAATATAAGAATAGAAGAAAAAATTACCGAAAAAGAACATGCAAACAATCAAATTGAGAATAAATTTTAAGATAGTAAATTGTACTTTGGATTTGATGTGATGCTAGTGTGTGGTATGAAGATCAAGAAACTACTGTCAGTTTTAGGAGAACATTAGATTTGTTGAAGAGATAAATAGTACAGTACACACTTCAGGAAAATAATTAAGGGATTGTAGCCGAACCAAGACGATATTAGTTAATGGAAAAGAGAATGCGTATCTTTCTGAAGGTACCACAATTTTTCCAAAAGTAAAATGACAGAAATTGCAGTCGGGAAAACTATACCCTTCTCCCTAGAATGATGCATTTTGTGCTGCTTCACATGAACCTTTAAATATTCTGTCTTGTTTATCACTAGCTGAGAAACATCTCTTGAAACAATATAGTATTGAGATTATTTATGTGTGTTGAGTCCCCCATGTCACTTCAGATAGGATTTATTTCAATCATCTTGAAGGGTAATTTTACTCACATTTTTATTATATTTATTTTTCTATGACAAATTTTGTAAGCATTTTTTTCTGAGTTAATGTATTTAACGTGTGTCTTAAAACTGACATGAATAATTTAATCTCATGATGCAAGGGCATAAGCTGATTGCTAGAGGGTTTTAAGGAAAAATTTTTCCCTCTGTGCAGAATACTGTAAAGACAAATTAGAAGAGAGAGGGGCGTGGGGGAGAGTCTCCTTTTCATTACTGCATCCCTGGTACTGAATGAAGTAAGGCACTAATCTGGAAAATTCTACAGGAGACCTTCATTCTAGACATTTTTGTAAAGTGTTGCAAAGTATACTCTTTTTAAATGTACCACAGATTAGCATTTTCCTTTAAATTAATCATAAAACAATCCATTTTCAAAGTTTTACTAATTTTCTTGTATGATACGGTTCATTGCACTATCTTGTCTCCAAATCATTACTTTTTAATTTGAGTATCAATAATTTGAAATTGATTCTGAACAAAATTCCCCATGCTTCTAAATTTGCTCATTTTTTTGTTATGAAAGTTTACAATGTAAATTTGACAAACTCTGTGCAGTAGATTAAATATAGGGACTTCTAAACACAATTTAACTCTCAAGTCCTAAATAAATTGACTAAAAGCACCTAAATAAATTGACTAAAAGCACCCTAGTTTTAAATTGCCTAAATTTAAAAGCATTGCTGTGAACTAAGCATAAATAAGCCTCACTGTTTTAGACAATGTAATTCTGTACAGATTATGTCCATGGGATTTTTTTTTCCAAAATAAAAACTGAAATTCCAAGATTGAAATATATTATTAGATTGATTAAGCTAGGAAGGTAATCTTAGCAGATGTTTTTGTGTCTGCCCTCTAAATAATCCTCACTGTAGGAAGCAGTCTGATTTTTAAAAACTGAATGTGTAATCGCTCATCAGGTAATGCCAGCATCTCAAGGTCTAGCAGTGCTGGAGTTTATAGAAAATGAGAGTTTTCCTGGGTCAGTGGCACAAAAATACACTGAAAAGGCAAGTCTCCATCACCATAGGTCACAAGGGACAGGATATAATGGATCACAGTGAAGCCAGGGTTCAAAGGGACCCTGGGGGAGAGCCCGCTGTAATGAAGCAGATCAGAGGCAGATGTCCAGTCAAAACGATTTAACTCATTTATTGCTGACCTGGCATTGGTTTAGACAAAGGCCAATTTGTAAAGTGATTCTCTTCATGGGCGAACAGAATGCAGATAAATCAAACAAGATATGGAAAATGAAACCCAATCTTTTCTCTTGCCTGTCTAAAGGCAAAACACATACAGGTGGAAGCAAAGCTCAGGCTTGTCTTAAGGGAGTTAGATTCTTCTTTTATTTCTAAGGAGGCCACTGAAAACATACCCCATTTATTACTTAACAACACCAGAGGGTCAACAGAACAATTTGGTAAACAACGGTTCATTTATAGTATGGCATCCTGTCCATAGCTACCTTCAACTAGAAAAAAGGTAAATGATATGAAAACAGAAACAGGAAGAAAATCACTCGTCTCTCTCTCCTCTCCCTCTCTCTTCTCTCTCTCTCTCTCTCTCTCTCACACACACACACACACACACATTTTCTTAGGCAGACAAACATACAAGAAAATACACTTCAAAGATTTCTAAACTGAGTTCAGTAACGAATAAGCAGCCCTCAGTCCTAGTGACAGGACATTTCAAACAATGTAACAGTATATTCTGGAAAGTTATCTTGATTTCAGAATATTTTATAAAATTTGAATGAATTTCAACATGTAAATATTGAGTTATTTCTCAAGAAAAAGAGTGGAATTATTTTAGTACCACTGGAATTATCTGGTTTCTTAAAGTTAGATAGTTTAGAAGTTGGACAGTGACTTGCAGAGATGACTCAGCTGTGGAGCCTCTGGCTCTAGTGCTTCATCAATGCTGACCTCTAATTTCTTTTCCAATCTCTTTTATAGTAGTTGGAGAACGTTTTCCACTTTCACATGAGCTGATTTTGAAAATTTTCATTTTTCTACAAAATCATTAATTTTGTCTAAATTTCAAATTTCTGCAATTGAATTGCTGTAAGAACTGCTGTAAGATGGTTTTTTCATCTTTCCTGGCATTTCCTATTATTGTTCATGTATTTAATCAGTCAGGTTTAAGAGAGGATTATATATTTTTTTAGTAAATGAAAGAAACAGCTTTCAGATATATTTACCTGTTCCACTAAGTTTTATTGTCTAGCGTATTAATTTCTGCTTTTACTTCATAAATTCCTTACTCCTGATTTTACTTCATTTATTCTTGGTCCAATTTTAGGATGAAAAATTAAGTTCTTTACTTTTTCAAAATCTGTACTAAAGAAGGTATTTAAGGCTATATCTTTACCTCTAGTTTCTTACAGTTTCCACCAAGCCCATTCTGTTCACTTATGTCACTTATTTAGTTCCCAGAATCATTTGAATTCACAACCCTTGAACATCAACATGTCAACTTATGGCAACTCAGCATAATAAATATATAAATGTACATCTTCTGTTGTCAAAATCACATTAAACTTAATCTATATCTACTCAAGCCTGGGTCACAAAACATTTTTTTTTCTTTTTTTTTTTTGAGACAAAAGGAAATACAATCCCATCTGTTTAACTTCATGTGGCTTCCAAACACACTCAGAAACTAACCACTGAAGAAATGCTTCAGTACATACTACAAGTAAATCAATATCAAATACAAAAATAATGGTAATGTCGAAGGTACCTCATAGTGATAGTTTTATAAGCTTAGTAAATGGGTGATATCAGTAAAAGCTGCTGTCTGTATTTAGTGCTTACTCAATGACAAGCATTTTGTGAGCTGTTTGTTTGGAAAAGAGCTTATCATAAGAATATGCATGTCAGAGATAATTAACTATTTTATCACTTTTTACACTTTGGAAAAAATGGGTGGAAAGGATCTTTTACAATATTGATTTCACAGTTCTACTGGAAACATGTACAGAACATATGGCTATTAACATTTACTTGATGACTGTCTTGTATTTAATGGCTAAGCAAGTGCAATGAAAGTCTTCAAAATGTTGAATTCACAGTGAGCAATAATTACCACATGGTGTGCTCTAATATCCACAGTGATGAATGTTACATACACCACTTCACTCAAAGTATGATAAAAACTGAGATAGTTCAGCTTTATATTTATAAAGTATTGCCTCCCTTTAAGAGTACAGTTTGATGTCAAATAAACATGTTTTCATTCAAATAGCTTGTGCAAGATAACAGAGCTTTATTGAAAGGAATTAACGAGTTAATGAAGAAAAATGGCATCTTTTTAAAAAAGATTTTCTTTCTGAAGAACAAAAGATCTTCAACTCAAAATATGTGAGAACCAATAGAGTTATCCAAAAACAAAATTAATTACAAAAATCTAGATCATTTTTATACAGTTGCAAGGAATAATTTTAAGTCCTATCACTTGAATATTTAAAATATTACCAAAACAGACCAGTTTACAATAGCAAAACATGTAAAACTCTTAGAAATCAATTTAAAATGTATAGCACCATTATCAGGAGAACTAGGAAACATTAGAAAGAGATGTCAAGGGAAAGTTAGTTGAGAGACATTTGTTTCTTCACGGAAAAAGTTAAATTCATTACTATAATATGATGGTTCTTCTCAAGGTAAAATTCAGTGACATGACTGTCAACAAATACAGTATTTGATATAGGAACAAGTTAATTAATAATTTTAATGCAATACATTAATAAATAAGTCTGTAATTTAACTACCATTACTCCAAAGTGTTCATAGAAGAAAGTGCCAGTAAATAGAAAACATTCTGAAAAATGAATTATAACAAGGATGATGCATGCCCACTCAGGATTAAAGAATATCATAAAGCTATACTAAATAAAACTGTTGCACTTATGTGAGAGTGAACAGATACATTAATGGTATAAATTACAGACACAGAGTTTTGCAGGACAGATTGTTAGCTGATAAATACATACAACAGTCTTTCTGATGGGTCAATGCCCATAACCATGCTTATTGTTAAATATTTTGAACATCATCTTCTGGATTTGTGTTTATTTAGCAATTTAATTTATGACTAAATAGCATTTAAAGAGGTTAGAAAACATTAATCACAAGAATTATATGTGAAAAGCTAGTTAATAATTTGGAGGAAAAAATTAAAGATTTCGGACCCCAAAGTCAACATAAAAACAATAACAAAATATATATTAAGGCCAAATGTATTTTGCCTGGGAGGGGTTATTTTTCCCCTTTTGGTTTCCCTATGTATTTCAAAATTGTTATTGATCTGAGAGCTATAGATTTCATCTTTTTTCAAAGAGTTCAAAACTCAATTCCTATGTTCTCAATGGACACTTCCATTTAAGAAAATAATAACATAATTTTAGAGCTTGAAAGATGAAGTTAACATTTCAACAATGTTCTATAAGTTTTAAAAATAGAATAAAGTATATCTGAGTATTTGGCTAGATCCAAGTGTGTAATAATGCATTCATGTTACAGATTATCCTGTCTCTCAAGATAACTATTATTTGGATATTTTAAAGTGATAACTTGTTTCTGATAGAAAATTCATTTTATTTGTATCTATAAAGACAATTTACTGATGCACCAAATCTGAGGAAATCTATGAGGATATGCAGTACTGTGAGTGTATATAAAACACAGCAATTCAGAGGTCTGAGAACTCTCTCCAGATTTCCTGTGTTCTTCATCATCATAACTAACTTATCTCTGCTCAGAGGAAATAAACCAAACTTTTATTCTCTTTGAATAAGAGAATGAGAAAAAGTAACAAATGAATTCCAAATTAACATTGTAATGATAATTTCTTACAGAGTAGCTTATATAAAACTACTCCAATTAATGAAAGTTAAGTTGAACAAAAATCTGTGTGGCTATTTATTGGTTTATAATTTTACTTGTATTTAGGGAAAATCAAGCAAATAACAGGTCTGTTGTTTTGTTATGATTGCCATGCACGAAGGAAAAATCTTCAATTTGCTTCTGCTTCATTTTGAGTTCAATCAAGAGAATAAAACCTTAGAAAAACATTGGTAAAAGGTAAAAGCCCAGGAAAACTAAAGGGATTATAAATACTAAATATTCCTGTTTCAATCAAATTCAAATTTCATGGTCTAAATGAATTCCATTCTCTTCACTCCCCCCCCCCAATTAAAAAAGAAACAAAATATCAAAAACAAAATCATCAAATCACAGACAGAAGAATTTTAATTTCAAACAATTTTCCAGAAGCATTTACTGAACAACATGCTTTGTACACCTAGAAGCTGTGAGTCTGATGATTAAGTAAAAGTCATCAAATACTAAATTTTTTATTTTCCCTTTTGAAGGTTATCACAAGTGGAGATAGAGTAGATCTTCACTTCAGCAAAGTATTGAATACATTTCGTAGTATCATTATGGGATGCTGAATTACATAGGTTGATTCTGGAAAAACCAACCTTGCATCTATTTGAATAATTGTTCACATTTTCTATTGCAACAGCTATATCAACATTGTCTAAGTTGCAAGCATTGTCTTAGATAGATATATACAAGATAACATATTGATTTGGGAATAACATGAATGTAAGTGGGAAAAATGAATAAAACAGGGATTTTTGATCTTTAACAAAAATAAAGATAAGATACTGGTTTAATTCTCAATACAGAGAGTTCCCCCAATTCACAATAAAATAGCCTGACTTAGCAGCATGATAGAAAAAAACATCTCTCCCACAAAAAAAAAAAAAGCACAAAATTAGATTCCAGATTGTAGATTTTAGAATAACTAATGTGCATCATCTCTAATAAGATGGGGGAAGAAAAGGAAAAGAAACAACTAATTCATTATTAATAACTTAAGTACTTTGATACAAATGTCATATCCAGAAGGAAGTTTGAGTTTAGTTGGGGGAAAACCACACCTAGAGAACTGGGTTTTATTCCAAGCACCTCACTTCACAGGAGGGATAAAATGGAGTGCATTCAGCAAAGTAAGAAGACAAGTCATACGAATAATAGTTAATAAAATTAAAAAATTTTAGCTTGAGAAATATTTCCAGGGCTGCTCTGTGGAAAGAATATTAGATATTTTATGAAAAATAGTGACAGAGCTGAATTAGCACCAATAATTGAAAGCTAAAAGGAGACAGATTTTAGTTCAAAATAAATTAGTGTGTTTTCAAGTAACAGTGAGGAGTTTCATCCATTTACAAGCGGCTGCATGTTATTTAAAGTAACTGACTATAAGCTGAATGACTATTTAACAGGCATTTTTGAGATTATTCAATCAAAAAAGAATAATCATTGATAAATGATGATTTTTAACACATCCAAAATATGTAGTATACAGTAAAAGAACTGTCTTATGTTAGAAAAGGAATACTTATGATTTAAATTCTTATACACTTATTAGAAATTTTTATTTGATTTCGGGGGACAAGGGGAGTTATTTTCTTATGTTAAGAAAACTGGAAAAATATTATTAAAAATAAAAAAATTAAAAAGTCATAAAAGAAAGAAAGGAAGAAGAGAGCAACCAAACCAATAAACAGATCCACCAATGATAACAAGCGCTAAAATCTATACTAAAAAAACTAAAGAAAAAAAGAAAACTGGAACATTTTGCCTTCCATTTTTCCCAGTCGTTCTCAAATTTTATACTGAGTGAGAATTACCAGGAAAGTTGATTTGGTAGATCTGGGTGGTATCTGAGAATTTACATTTCTAACGAGTTCCTGATGATGCTGGTAGAGTTGATTCTGGGACCACACTTTCTGATTCCATGCCTTAAGGAAGTGGGTTTGTTGTGTTATTGCTGACTTTCAAGCAGGCAAGTGGCACCTAGACAACAGTGCAATCTGATCTCCAGGTTATTATGCAGAAAGGCCAACCTTTTTAAAATATGATTAAACGAAGCATGATAAAAATTAGCTCCTACACAAAATTATGTTAGATTAAAAATTAGCAAAATTTTTTTTTAACTTTTAAGGTATATAAAGTTACTAACTTTATATTATTTCTTCATCTTATATCTTTTCCATTGGCCTCTTGTCAATACCAGATTAAGATCCAAAAGTTTTACTCTTATTTATGGTATCCTCCACTACCTGTCTGCTCCTTAGCTGTTTAAACTGAGTTACTGCCTCTATTTCCGTGTAGGGTGAATACTTTCAATCCTTGAAAATACTGAAATAATTCTCAGGGTTTCTGAATAGTTATGTCTTTCCTCCTGCTTAGAACACTTTTACTCCTTCTTTTTGCTACCTAACACCAACGTTCTTTTTCAAGTATCAGCTCTGTTGTTTCTTCACTTACCCAACCACCCAAAAAAACAGCTTGAACGTCTATCTTATGCATATCAACTATGCCCTGCAGTTAACTCAAGTTTTTGCTTGATAAATTATCTCCCTGAATGTATAAGTACTAAATACTGTTGAAATCTCTGCACTAATACATACTTAAATAAAAGTATGTTAATATTGGAAGATTTTAAATATCTAAGCTTTACATAGGCATCTTGCTTCATAATTTTCAACTGCTGTCAGTTGTGGCTTAAACCAAAGACATTTTCTTCATTATGAACAGAATCACCCTGGCCTGAACAAAGGTGTTGGCTCCTTTAGGGATTTCTTTCACCGTGAATTGTCATTAAAGGTTTCCAAGCATCTTTCCGCAGCCAACTCAGAAATCAAAGGATTCTAATTAAAGAGATGATCCAAACAGACCCTCTGGAAGTTCTGTTTTTGTTATTTGTTTGGAGTTCACTCTCCCAGGCCTTGATTGTGGCTTGAAAGATTAAAGGTTAGATTTTCCTGTTCTGATATCATTTACATACGATAGTCAACCACCCAAGCCAGGCATCACACATTCATATCCTCTCTGCTTAATGTCATTGCATCATTATTTTCTTTGTTCTTACAACTGCAGCAGCAAATACAATTTCTCCCACCTGTACAAAGTTTGCACCAATGTGGGTTTCCTTTTATATGGAAACATTTTTCCTTATTAGTTTTATTCAAATTGTATATATATATATATATATATATATATATATACACACACACACACACATATATATTTATACATGAAAGTATATATTTTTAATTTAGAAATATTGAAAATTCCTTCTAGAATATATATCTTTTCTATAATATATTTTTTCTAGAATATATATTTTTTCTAATTAAATATTATAGACTATATTATATATATTTTGAATTTATTCTGTGTATTATCCATATATTCTTATTATATGATATGTATAATTTCTAAATTTAAAAATGCTTAATATTGCTTTTTAAATAAAAATCAATATTCTTATGGCTTTTTATATTCAACTCTTTGATATGGAATTCTAGCCATTAGTAGAACAGTTGTCTATGCTGACTGCACTTTGGAATCATCCAGGAACCTTTGTAAATACCCATGTCTAGCACCCAATCCCAGAAGCTCTGATTCAATCTTCTAAAGGAATGGACCAGACATCTGTATTTTTATATGATCACAGATGATCCTAATATGCAGTCAAGATTTATACCCACTGCTTTAGAGACCCTAGTGTCAGTTTACACCTGTAAATCTCAAAATATTCTTAAATTGTTCAAAAGAAACAAACTCGACAGAAATATAAAACGTTTTGCTGCAGCTTTATGTAATGTTTCACCATGATGATACTATAAAAGTTTTCTGTTGAGAGTCAGTAATATTTGTTACCATTTATAACTGGTAACAGGTAAAACTCCCAGCAGATGATCATTTTGTTGCCAGAAATCAATTCACTTTTCGTACATTCCTGATAACAGCACTAATACACAAATGGAAGTAAATAATTTTGAGATCACTGCTATGGGCTGAATGTTTATATTTCCGCCAGATTAATATTTTGGTGCCTAATCTCCAATGTGATGGTATTGGGAGGTACAGACTATGGGACGTGATTAGGTCATGAAGATGGACCCCTCATTAAGTGGGATTAGTGCCCTTACAAGAAGAAATGTGAGAGAGCTGGCTTTCTCCCTCTCTCTCACTCTCTCTCTGCCATGTGATGACATAATCAGAAGACTGCTATCTCTGAATCATTAAGAGAGCTCTCACCAGACAACAGATCTGCTGTCACCTTGATGTTTCACTTTCAAGTCTTCAGAATTGTGATAAATAAATGTCTTTTAAGCCACCCAGTCTACGGTATTTTTAATATAGCAGCCTGAACTGATTAAGACAATCATTTTTCTACAATTCGATCAGTAAAAAAGAAATAAGCCACAGTACCTTCATTTACAAGCTCAGTAATTCTACCAGTTGGCACATAATTCAAAAAATAGCTGAGTTTATGTCTTCTACTGGTGTAACATCTTAAATCCTATGAACTTAGGTAACTTCAGTAAGACCCTAGTCTCAGCAAATCTCTATTATTAATAGTAATAAGACTATTAGAAAAATAAGACAGTCACAAAATGAATACAAAAATTATGCTTTTCAGTAGTAAGCACTCTTTCAGAAGAATACAGTTTTCTACCGTAAAATCTGTTTTTGTAATTATCAGCAAATATTAAAAAAATAAAATGTTGAGGTCAACCACAGTAAGGATTGAGGAGAGGTAGAAGCTGCTTCAAATGCCTTATTTTAAAGAATGTAAATATGAAATTCCATACCTGGAGAGTATTTTATATGAAATAATTAAATAATATCAAAAACTTTATGTTTATGTTATGTACAAAAGCTCTAAGAAGTTTAAGTTGTTAATCATTAAGTTTCCTAACATATCAAAAGAGATAAATACCTTTAAGAAAAATTTACACTACAAAGTTCTGTGATTTGTCGTTAAGGTAAATTCATAATCGAAGAATGACTTTTTCTGAGTGAGATATTGCATACTAATTCACATCATACTAAACTTTCAAAAAGGGACTTAGCAAGAAATTTTGGAGCTTCAGTTTTAGTATTTTTTTTCTCTTGGAGGATGACTATTCAGTCACTTAATCATCCTGTAATTGTTTTATTCAACATTCAGCAGCAGCAGCAATAACATTACATCTGCTCACATCTCATTTTTTCCAACTAGGTAGACAAACGAAAGATCTAGAATTAAAATAATTCCTAAGAGTCATGCTAAAATATTTTACAAAAATAAATACGCTGGTACAAACACTTTGAAAACTCTTTGGAATTGTCTATTAAAGCTAAATATATGCCCACCTTACAATTACACTCCAAGAGAAGTAAGTGCATATGCCCAACAAAAGCCATACACGAGAACTTCTTAATAGCCCTAAACTAGTAACAATTCAAATATCCTTCATTAGCAGAATGCATAAAAACTGTGAATTCTGTGTGACAAAACTTTAGAGTAATAAGAACAATATGCTTCCTCTACATTCAAAAATGCGGATAAATATCACAGACATAGTGTTTAGCAAAAAAGAAAAAACTCCATATATAAAAGACTTCTTACAGTAGAATTCCATTTATATGAAGTTCAAAAGCAAAACAGATTAATGGTGAAAAACATGGAATAGTAATTACCTACAGAAGACAGTATGAATTTGAAGAGTTTGTATATAGGAACTGAAAATCTAGTAGAATTGGTAAAAATATTGTTGTGATGGAAATATTTTTACACACAATACACACATAGTCTGCATGCATGTAAGTACTTTGATGGAGCGTTTTAAACAAATTTATCAAAAAAGATATTACTAATGTGTAGAGTCCCTATCTACTCTTAGAAGATCAGAATTTTATTTGCAAATCTATCACTAATTGATTTTAGCAACTTGGGCATTTAGCAATTAGGACCTGAATTTTTCATTAGCCAAATGAAGGTATTAGACTTGTAGACAGATCAGATACACTTCAACTTTTAGTGAAGTTTTTCTAACTTATGTATAAATAAATGCAATTAGGTGTCAAAATTTTAATTTTTTTCTCTTGGAAAAAAGCTTTTAGAATTGTCCTCAATATATATTATATATATAAATTATAAAATTTATTCACATATCTTAAATATATATATTGTTAAAAGAAACTTAAATGATAAACACAAAAAGTGAAAGTGAACAGTATTCAATTGATGAAATGGAATTGATACAACGAGTGACGTAATGTTGAAGCTGTATTAACACCTGGCCACATGCCTATGGTACTGACAGGAATGTAAACACAGTAAGGTTAAGTATCTTTTACTTTCACATTCTTCAAAGATAAAATAGTAGTTCATTTTTAAGACTTGTTAAAAATCTAGTATGATGTGATAAAGCAAGAGATATTTTCTCGTCACAATAGTTACATGTTCTCTTACTCTTTATTTTCCTAAGTGGAGTTTTAATTCCTTCTTTTAAATGCTATTTCTGCTTTGCGTATCGTTCATCGTCTCAGAGAAGTGAGTTATAGAGATAATATACTACGGAAATACTATTTTAGATCTTAAATTGGGTGTGACCGATTAATTTTAGTGGCTCACAAACTAACTGCAATGGATGAATTCCTAAATTTTTTAACAATGAACAATGTTTTAGAATTACATGAATGTTTATATATCATAGTAAATATGTAATTATATATTATAAAATATATTACTATATAATTATAAATATACAAACATATATAGTTACACATGCATACATAAATATATACAGATATATCTTTAGGTTCACAGTAATAAAATATAGCATTATTTTAGTCATATCTAATTTGTGCTAATAGTTATAGCTTTCAATTATTGTCTACTTAAACATTTAAAACTTCTGTCCAAATGGAGACCCTTTTTATTGTCTTCACATTGTTTTCTATGAAATCACACTGACGAAGTTAACAGTGGCTTTACTGACCTTGAAATTTTACAGTAATATAAATACTTAGATAAAATAATTTATATACTTTGAAGTACTTATGAAATGTACAGAACTTTAAAAACCAAATACTAAAAATATATACAAACAATGGGCAAAGAGATTTGAACAGATTTCACAAAATAAAATTCTTTAATGGCCAGTACACAAATGAAAAGATGCTCAATGTCACTAGTCATCAAGAAAACTCAAAACTATAATGAATAAGACTCCTCAGAATAGGTAAAATTAAAAACACAGAAAACAGCAAATGTTGCCAAAATGTGCAGTAACTGAAATTGTATGCATTAATCTTGAGAATGTAAAGTTGTACATCTACTTTAGGAAAAGCTTTGGTAGTTTCTTGTTCAAGGAAAACTACCTACCTTACAAAAAAGCAATTCACTGCTATCTATTGACCCAAGGGAAATGAAAATATACAACCATGAAGGATTTGTACAGGAATGTTCTTAGAAGCTTTATTTATAAGAATTCCAACCAGGTTTTCATCAATAGGAAATGGATTTAAGAAAAAGCACTGTGGTATATTCATATTCTGGAATATTATTCAGCAATAAAATTAAATATATTATGGAGAAGCTCAATAACATAGATGAATCTCAATAACATTATAATGAGTAGGATAAGTATTACACAAATCTGCACATGTGGCATGATCCCTTTTACACGAAATTTCAGAATGGACAAAACTATATTATGGTAAAAAATATCAGAACTTTGATTGCCTCAAAGGGAATGGGGTCAGAGACTGCTTGGGAAGCAGTGTGAGGGAATTTCCTTGGGGAATGATGACATTCCAATCTTGATACACCTGTACCTAGATGCCTGTTTCACAAATGTATACATTTGTCAAAACTCAGAGAATGAAGACATAAGTTTTGGGTTTTCCACTGTATGGATAAAGTATTTTAAAATAATAAAAAAATTCTAAATAAATATTAACTCGTTAATGATATAGTTAAATCTAGTTAAAGTAAGAAAGAAGAGATTACTGTCTATAATTTGAAAGTACTACAACAGTAAGATAAATTAATAAATGGAAAGAGGGATGGAGAGGCACACAAACACACACATAAATATGTGAAAACCAAACATAGCAAAATATTCATTAATGTCTTGGTTACATGGGCACACACTGTAAAATTCGTTCAAATTTGCCTGAATGCTCTAAATTTCATTCTAAAATTTGGGTAAAAATAAAATATAAGGGATACATAATTCCCTTCCATAATTTCCTAAATCTTCATACAATTAAGACAAATGTTTATATTACTTCAAAGCATATATTTTTAAAATATAAATTGTTGTATTTTTATTTATTTGTTTGTTTTGGTAATGTCAGAACACTTGTTTTTGTTAGGTCTCTAAAGAAACTTAGTTGGCAAAATTTCCTGAGGACGTATAAACTGGCAAATAATAGAAATATATTCTTTTGAAATACTGTATCATGTGGACATTTCAATGACTGACCTTCATTACCACAGGAATTTTTCAGTAGATGAGGTAAATATTCACAAAATAACTTGCTGAGAGTTTTATTTAGATTGTGTTGAATCTATAGATCAAGTTGGGAAGAAATGTTATCTTAACAATATTGAGTCTTCTTATCTATGAACATAGGATGTCTCCCAATTTATTTAGTTGTTTTTTGATTTTGTTTATTTTGTAGTTTTCATCATATAGATCTTGTACATATTTTGTTAGATTTATACCTGAGTATTTCATTTTTGTGAGTGCTAATGTAAATGGTATTGTGTTTTAAATTTCAAATTCCATTTATTCATTGCTGGTAAAAAGGGAAGTGATTGACTTTTGTATATTAACCTTGTATCCTATGAAATTTCTACAATCACTTATTAGTTCCAGGAGGTATTTTGTCAGATTTTGACTGGCAAGTCCAGACCAGACCCACATATATACAGTCAACTGATCTTTGACAAAGAACAAAGGCAGTACAATGGAAAAAGATCACTACTCAAACTTTAGAATTAGTGAATCATTTTCCTACATACTAACAATGAACATGTGGAATTTGAAATTGAAAAGACAATACCACTTTCATTAGCACCCAGAAATATTAAATACTTAGATATAAACCTAACACAATATGTACAAGATCTATATAAAGACAACTACAGCACTCCGATGCACAAAATCAAAGAACTAAATAAATGGAGAGATATTCCATGTTCATGGATATAAAGGCCCAATATTGTCATGATTTCAATTCCTCCCAAGTTGATCTACATGTTCAATGCAACCCCAGTCAAAATCTCAACCACTTATTTTATGGATAATGACAACTGATCCTAAAGTTTGAGAGGAAAAAGACCCAGAAAAGGCTATACAATATTGAGAAAGAAGGAGGTGGGGGGACTGACACGAATGCACTTAGGACCTATTATAAAGCTACAGTAATCAAGAGAGTGTGGCATTGGTGGAAGAATTGACAAATAGCTCAATGGAACAAAGCTGAGTCCAGATCAGACCCACAGTAATATAATCAACTGATCTTTGATGCAAGAGCAATGGCAGTACAATGGAGCAAAGACAGCTTTTTCAACAAATGATGCTGGAACAACTGGACACCTACATGTAAAAAAAGAAAAAATGAATCTAGACACAGACTTGAAACCCTTCACAAGAATCACCCAAAATGAATCTTAGGCCTAAATGAGAAATGGAAAACTATAAACCCCCCAGAAGGTAATAACATAGGAGAAAATGTACATGACCTTGAGTAGGGCAATGACTTTTAAAATATTACAACAAAGACACGATTCAGGAAAGAAATAATTATTAAGCTGAACTTCATTAAAGTTAAAAAATGTCTTCTCTGCAAAAGACAATGTCAAGAAATGAGAAGACAAGCCACAGTCAGGAAGAAAATATCTGACAATAGCACATCTGATAAAGGACTATTATTCAAAATATACAATGGACTCAAACTCAATGATGAGAAAGCTAATAACCCAATTTAAAAAATGGGCAAAAGACCTGAGCAGACACCTATACCAAGAGAATATACAGATGGCAAATAAACATACAGAAATATGTTAAACGTCATATGTCTTTAGTGAATGGCAAATTAAAACCACAGTGAGATACCACTATATGTATATGTATTCTAATGGATATTAGAATGGCTAAAATCCAAAAAATTGGCAACACCAAATGCTGACAAGAATGTGGAACCACTCGCATTCATTGCTGGTGAGAATGCAAAATGATGCAGCTACTTTGGAAGACAGTGTAACACTTTCTTATAAAACTAATCATACCCTTCTATATGATTCAATAATCACACTCATTGGAATTTCCCCAGATGAGTCGAAAACTTATGTCCATACAAAAACCTGCACACAGATGTTTATAACAATTTTATCTTTAATTATCAAAATCAAGCAACCAACATGTCCTTCAGTAAGTAGATAAATAAATTGTGGTACATCCAGACAATGAACTATTATTCAGTACTAAAAAGAAATGAGCTATCAAGACATGAAAAGATATGGAGAAATCTTTAGTGCATACTATTAAGTGAAGGAAGTCAATCTGTAAGGGCTATATTCTGTATGATTCCAACAACATGACATTTTAGAAGAGGCAAAACTATGGAGACAATAAAATGATTAGAGTTTATGGGGAGTTATGGGAGAGAGATAAACAGGCAGAGCACAGAGTATTTTTAGGAGGACGAAATTATCCTGTATGCTACTACAATGGTGGATACACAGGTTATTATGCATGTGTCGAAATCCATAAAGTGTAGAACACCAAGAGTGAACGCTAAGGCAAACCACGGACTTCAGGTAATAATGATTTGTCACTGTAGGTTCACGAATTGTAACAAAAGTACCATGTGGTGCAGGATGATGATAGTGGAGGAAGCTTACAGATGTGGTGCCAGGAAGTATATGGGCACTCTCTAGACTCTCTACTCGATTGTGCTGTGAACCTAAAAGTGCTATAAGAAAATAGTCTATTTAAAAATTGGGAAAGAGAAAATAAGCCCCTTAGGAGAAAATAAAACCACACTGCCACCATTGCTGATAGCATATGTAAGTATCCTTCTGACAGGATGTTGAAAATAGACGTTTTTTGTTGGATGGTTCTACCAATTGGTAGTATAATCACTGACAGCCCAATCTTTGAATGGGCCATTTGTTTAACACACACAACTGATAAACTCCCAATGACTTTCAGACAGCCTGGTGGCTAGTTCAAACTGTGTGATCTTCAGTAAAGACCTTTGCCTCTCAGGCACTCACTTTTCCCATCTATATTATATGCTTTTAAA
Organism: Leucopleurus acutus; assembly: GCF_964270905.1. NCBI lineage: Eukaryota > Metazoa > Chordata > Mammalia > Artiodactyla > Delphinidae > Leucopleurus > Leucopleurus acutus. The sequence continues at coordinate 152,606,450 of NC_139146.1, read as the reverse complement.
GATGGATTGAATATTTTCTACTATTTTATAGCTCTAAAACCACTATCTCTCAGCTCATATACAGGGAACCCGATGCCAAAAATAAGCAGTAAGCAATATTAGTTAAAACTAATCCTATTCTTTTCAACCGTGATCTGTACACCATAGGGTTTTTATGCCTTAAACATGTTGAATGTCAAGCTCATAAATCAGGATATTTCTTTTCATTTATAATACAGAGCTTTGCTAATTGAATTCACAATAGAATTTTAATAATGGAAGATGTACAAAACAACTTATAATTAGTCTACACGTTTAAGTAGTGAATATAAATATTAGGTTGTGGTGTGTGTATATATATATATATATATATATTTTTTTTTTTTTTTGTTTGTTTTTTGTTTTTTGTTTTTTGTTTTTTTGCGGTACGCGGGCCTCTCACTGCTGCGGCCTCTCCCACTGCGGAGCACAGGCTCCGGACGCGCAGGCTCAGCAGCCATGGCTCACGGGCCCAGCCGCTCCGCGGCATGTGGGATCTTCCCAGACCGGGGCACGAACCCGTGTCCCTTGCATCGGCAGGCGGACTCTCAACCACTGCGCCACCAGGGAAGCCCAGGTTGTGGTATATTAATGTTAATTTACGTCATTTGCCTGTTCTCAACTCATAAGCCTTTTTTCTACATGTACATGTTTAGAGTAACCACACTGAACCCTGTTATAAACTATGACACCTATATATTTTTTTTTGAACAGGAGGTAGTATAATGTGCTTAATTAGTGGTAGATCTGGGTATATGAGTAGTTTGTTTTCTTTAGCAAACTGATGTGTACTAGCACATTCTTTCCACAGAAATGAGGAGAAAAATACAACTATATCTAAAGAGAAGGCGGCTTTGGAAGTCAATCAAAATTCAATCAAAATGAACAGTAATGACAAACCTGTTTAACCACATCTAGATCCTAATATTCTGGTGCTTCTTGATCAGTAAAAGAATCAATAATTGTTCAGGGAAACAGGGATAAAGCCACTGTTTTTCAGCTATCTATCTATCTATATAAATTTTTTAAATTATTGAGTTGGGTATAGAGAAAGCATTGTGATTCAGGTCACTTGAAATTCATCCCAGAGTGGTAAAAAACATCATAAGTGCCCAAGACTAATGCATAAACAGAGTTTTCTGGAATCCTGACAAGCTTGGTCCTAATATACTATATGAATTTGATTTATTTGATTACTTTGTTATATTTTATTGAATAGATGTAAGTAGAATGCTAATGCATCCCATTTTTAACATTTCAAATCTTCAAACGAAAGCAGTTATAACTACTACTTTTAAATTTTTACAAAAAATATTTTAATGTAGGGTCATAGAGGTATAAAGGGACAGACTTTATGCATATCACCCTACACATCTGTAATAATAGTACTGCTTTGAGAATTCGTTCTCAAAAGGATCAAATGACAAGTAGGTTCTTATATTGAAGATTTTAAAAGTTAGATATATCCCTTTATTGACTTATTTTTCGTAAGGAAAGTGATTTAGTCAACCACATGCCGATTTTCCCCAGATTAGCAAATATGTCCTGGTGTAAAGGAATAAACATGAAAGCAACACATTCGAAGGTCGACAAAACATTTTTTTCCTTAAAGTTCTAAAAAGGACAAAATTAAGCAGTAAAAGGTAGGATGAAGTTATACCTATGCACTTGGTTTGCAAATCAACTTTGAAATACACATCATTAGCTTAGGCCTTAGATATACTTGATGGTGACTCTGACCTCCTGATACAGGTGGTACTCCCATTGTGTCTTGGGAGACAATCCCCCTCATGTTTTTGCACATCTCCTGAGCAGAGACATTGCCTGTCATTTGCTCTGGAATCTATTCAAGGATGTTTGTACAGCAAGCAGCTTTGAAACACAGAGATAATGTCCCCTTCCGGAGCAAAGGCAAGTGTATATACAGCCTTAGAAGACAGAGATTGTATCTCTAATTGCAAAGGACAAGACTACCTACTGTCCAGTATCCTAAAGATAATGTCTTCTTCTGGTGCAAAGAACAGTCCATATGGTGTCCTTCAACGCACAGATCTTCTATATCCTATGGTGTATGCTGCTGTAACCTAGCCCTCTTTGCATAGCCCTGTGGAAACTAGGTTCCAGGCACTAGTTCAATTAATAGCGGAACATCATTTATCAGAAAAAAAATAAATGTCCTCCTTTTTCAAACATAATTTTTGGATTAAAAAATCTGATTTGCATTTCTCTAATAACTAGCAATGCTGAGCATCTTTTTATGAGCTTTTTGGCCATCTGTATGTCTTCTTTGGAGAAAAGTCTATTTAGATTTTCTGCCCATTTGGATTGGATTGTTTATATATATATATATATATATATGTAAATATATATATATGTAAATATATATGTATATATATATATGTAAATATATATATGTAAATATATATGTATATATATATATAGAGAGAGAGAGAGAGCTGTATGAGCAGTTTCTATATTTTGGAGATTAATCACTTGTCAGTTGCATCATTTGCAAATATTTTCTCCCATTTTATAGGTTGCCTTTTCATTTTGTTTCTGGTTTCTTTTGCTGTGCAAAAGCTTTTAAGTTTAATTAGGTCCCATTTGTTCATTTTTGTTTTTATTTCCATTACTCTAGGAGACGAATCCAAAAAGATATTGCTGCAATGGATGTCAAAGAGTGTTCTGCCTACATTTTTCTAGAGGAGTTTTATAGCATCTGGTCTTACATTTAGGTCTTTAATCCATTTTCAGTTTATCATTGTGTATGGTGTTACAGAATGTTCTAATTTCATTCTTTTATATATAGCTGTCCAGTTTTCCCAGCACCACTTATTGAAGAGAGTGTCTTTTCTCCACTGTATATTCTTGCCTCCTTTTTTGTAGATTAATTGATCATAGGTGCATGGGTTTATTTCTGGGCTTTCTATCCTGTTCCATTGATCTATATTTCTGTTTTTGTGCTGGAACCATACTGTTTTGATTACTGTAGCTTTGCAGTATACTCTGAAGTCAGGCATAGTGATTCCTCCAGCTCCATTCTTCTTTCTCAAGATTGCTTTGGCTATTAGGGGTCTTTTGTGTTTCCATACAAATTAAAAAATTTTTTGTTCTAGTTATGTGAAAAATGCCAAGAAATGCAAATCAAAACTACAATGAGGTATCACCTCACACCTGTCAGAATGGCCATCATCAAAAAGTCTACAACTAGTAATAACTAATAAGTGCTAGAGAGGGTGTGGAGAAAAAGGAACCCTCCTACACTGTTGGTGGGAATGTAAATTTGTACAGCCAGTATGAAGAACAGTATGGAAGTTCCTTAAAAAACTAAAAAGAGCTACCATATGATCTAAAAATAGAGCTACCATATGATCCTGCAATTCCACTCCCAGCCATATATCTGGAGAAAAACATAATTCAAAAATATACATGCACTCCAATGTTCATAGCAGCACTATTTATAACAGCCAAGACATGGAACAACCTAAATGTACATCGCCAGATGAATGAATAAAGAAGATGCGGTATACCTATACAATGAAATATTACTCAGCCATAAAAAGAATGAAATAATGCCATATGCAGCAACATGGATGGGCCTACAGATTATCATACTAAGTGAAGTAAGCCAGACAGAGAAGGACAAATATCATATGACATCTTTTATATGAGGAATCTAAAAAAAAAAAATGATACAAACAAACATATACAAAACAGTAGACTCACAGACACAGAAAACACTTATGGTCACTAATGGGGAAAGGTGGGGAAAGATAAACGTGGAGTTTGGGATTAACAGATATACACTATTATATATAAACCAGATAAACAAGGACCTACTGTATAGTGCAGGGAACTATACTCAATATTTTGTAATAACCTATAAGGGAAAATAATCTGAAAAAAATAGATATATATGTATATGTACAACTGAATCACTTTGCTGTGTACCTGAAACTAACATAAGATTATAAATCAACTATACTTCAATAAAAAAATAAAACATAAAAAGTCATAGATTTATTAATAATAAATCGCTAAGATATATATGGAATAAATATATATATTAATTAATTAATTCCTTAACATTTACTTAATCATTCCACCATGATGTCTTTACTTCCCTCATCACGACCATTTTTGCTCTTACATAATGGTCCAAATTGATTCTTGACCTCTGCAAAATAGATTAACATTTTAAAGGGCCTTCCCTTGAACATGCTGGAAACAGTAAGATATTTCAGATGGAATAGCACAATTTTTAGTCAGTCAGGAAATAATGCTCCTGGGTTTGCCTGAAGGTTTCTATCCTCTGAGCAGTCACGGTTTTGATGTGTTGTTTAATGTTTTTCTCCTTCCCTAGAGTTCTCTCCTGCCACTCTTCACCAATCCACATCTATCAATCTTTTAATACCAAAAGTAAAACATCACCTCCCACAAACGACTTCTTAGAATTATAGTGCACTGCCATGCATAGCAACACTCTCTGGACTTATTAAATTATGCAAACTCTTTGCTCCATTTGCACGGTAACTACTTTCATAGACTAACATTTTGATTTAGGAAGTAAAGGGATAGTAATGCAATTTTGGTTTGCTCTGCACTATAAAGCTGGGCATCACATTCTCTGGCCACACAAACATGCAAGCTATTTAAGATATTTCAGTGGTCCCACTAGGTATACTCAAAGAGAACTCCTTACTGTCCTCGTAAGATCTTCCCTCTAGCTTGGCTTTGATTACCAGTATCAGCAAACAGTGTAGCAGGTGTGATCAGTGCTGTAGGTAAGAAAAAGGATGTAAGATAAGGCACCGACCCTGACAGGATTTACAGTGAACTGACTAGGGTAATATGCTGAAATATTAGGACGTGCATATTACGGGTTTGTGACTACAACAGTAGTTTTAATTGTGATAGGAAATTATGACTCAGCAGAAAACAGAGAGAAGAAAGAAATACTGGATGAAAGAGAGGAAGAAAAGTATAGGAATGGAAATGAAAAAAAAATACCAAGACAGTAGAGAAAAAGGAGCCCAGAATTTGTGGTTAGGTGATAGGAGTTTACATTCTAGTCCTCTCTTTATTGGTGAGAACAGACTATGGTTATGCTGAGATAGCAAACAACTCCCAAGTCTCAGTGGTTTAAAACAGAAGATCTTCCCCTAATTTCACATTTCAATTTTAATAATATCATTTGGATAAACAGGAATAATACTCCATGCATCGCAGGATTATCGTAGAATTAAATTACAACAATGTATATGAAAGTACGTAGTGCTATATAAGTATGCAATGTTCACTAACTGCCAGTGTGTTTCACTCATCCTAGTTGATTTAGACACTTAGGATGATTTAAGCAGACACCACCTTGATCAGATGCTGTTTGTCATGCTAGAAGAAAAAGAGAATTCAGGAAGATTTTACAATTGGGATCAAATGTTCAGCCCAGATGCATTTCATGTCACTTCTTACAATTCATTAGCCAGAAGCAGACACGTAATCACATCAACCACAAAGGGACCAAGACATAATATCGTGCCTTACTACTATGTGATCGGAATGCAGAGGGAACAGGAAATACACAGCACACAGGTCAAATTACTACAAAAATTACTCACTGCGGAATGGGCATTAATATATATAGACTCTGCATTAAATCCTAAATCCTGCTTCCTAACATTATAAGGGTGTTGAATTAAACAATTACTAAACATTTTTAAGCCCAATTTTCTTATTTATCAAATGGTAATAAAACCACTTATGACGTGAAAATCTTCATATAATTAAACCAATGTATAGAATAAAGCTAACAGAGTACCTGGTATACAGTCAATGCCCTGTGAGACTAAGTTCTGTATGGGCTGCTTCTGGAGATGGCTTAAAATTTGGGAGACTACAGGGAATTTTCTCACGAATGCACATGGCAGCCAATAGTTACTACTATGCTCAACACCCAGATTCCTAGCAACAGACCAGCAGTTAGGGTGGTGACTATTGCTTCCTAGTGAGACTTCATTGGGAGACCGGCCTAAACCAGAGCTACAGCAACCTTCAGAAGAAGGCATTCAATCTGGCCAAGAAAATGGAGGTGGGAACACTGTGGTTGTGCTTATGGAAGGGCAGGAGGAACAATCTGAACAAACATGAGATGTTTCTCGTTGAAGTTAACGTCACATTGCTTTACTACCATCATCATCTTTATGCTTTTCTGGTCCTTCTTCCCCATCTGTGGTCTACCTATGCTTTTATCTACCTCTTACTAATTTCATTCATTCTGTCTGTTCCCCTCTCTTCTCCTTGGGAAAGTAACTTTTCCTCTCTGATTTTAATAATATCATTTGGATAAACAGGAATAATATTCCCTGCATCCCAGGATTACTGTAGAATTAAATTACAACCATTAATGTATACGAAAGTACACAGTGCAATATAAGTATGCAATGGTTATTTTAAAATAATAATGAAGGAAGAGCCACTATTTGGATTTGCATTTTGTAACTGTATTTTTCAATTTTACAGTGCTAATGAATTCCTACTCTTAAGTTCAATAAATACTTGTTGGGTAAACACATTGGATGAAACACAGGATCAGCTCCCTTAGATATATATTATGGACTATAATTAAGATTCCATAATTAGCATGATGGATTTATGTTACTCATTTTTATCTTGAGACAGACAAATATATTTGTAATCACATTTGTGTGTATATAGAGTTGTAAATGATATAACTATGTACATATGTTTATAATTATATCTACACTATTTCTATCTAATATGACAAATAATTCTCACATTTGAGTTTTTGCTCCCAAAAGGGGATTCATTATACAGTTAACACACAAATATTTGATAAAAATGAATTCTGTATATACATTTGTCCAGATTCAAAGTACAGACACCTCTCTGGGGAAAATGTGGAGATTGGCTAATCAGAACTCAGTATCTATCATATCTATTATTTTATAGTTTTGTAGCTAATAACTAATATTTAATACTAGTGACACCTATCCAAAGGTTTAGAGAGGTTACTATTCTTTGCAATTTAAATAAAACTATATAGGTTAAAAAATAACAAATAACAGAAAATCAACTTATGTAATGCTATTAAAATAACGTATTTTAAAAATTTATTAAGTATAGCTCTATTGATTTTACTCTGGTAAAATGGTAGAAAAAGAAATTATTTCTGATTTATTAATTATAATAATATAATTATATATGTATATCATCTTGATTTAAGCCTTATTCTAGCCAACAGATGGAATCATTCATTCTACATATATTTGTTTCTTGTTTACCATGTGCCACATACTGTTCTAGGTGCTGTATTATAGCAACATGAATAGTAGCTTATATCATAATGGAAAGAAACATCCAACAAACTAATAAATAATTAAAATAGATATCTTGCAAATAGTGATGTATTCTATGAGTGGAAATAAGAAATAGAGACACAGATGTAGAGAACAAACGTATGGATACCAAGGGGGGAAGGGGAGGTGGGATGAACTAGGAGTTAGGGATTGACATATATACACTACTGATACTATGTATAAAATAGATAACTGATGAGAACCTACTGTATAGCACAGGGAACTCTACTCAATGTACTGTGATGACCTAAATGGGAAGCAAATCCAAAAAAGAGGAGATATGTGTGTATGTATAGCTGATTCACTTTGTTGTAGTGTAGAAACTAACACAACATTATAAAGTAACTATACTCCAATAAAAATTTTAAAATAAATAAATATGAGAGAAGAGTACAGAAGAAAACGTTTTACAAAACTATTTAGAATATCAGTAAGAAGACTAGAAAAGGTCCTTCCTATTTAAGACCAAAAATAAAAAATGGATATAAAAAGTTTAGAACCTCTGGGACTAATTAATAAAAGCTTATTTCCCAGCAAAAAGAAATAAAAGAAAAAAGAAAGAAAAGAAATCAAACAGGGGATCTAGGGAATGTCTATGTTTGTCCCATTTTCAATTATGATTTGGGAAAGCCTAACAAAGTAGCATGTGAACCTAACTGGAATGAAAGCAGTGGAAAAAGGATGACCAGGTATCCCTGGGATTCAAACAGTGACTGATATAAACAAAAATAAATAGTATAATGAGATTAGTCTTCAAGGTCTTGGGGAAGGAAAAGTAGATCCCAGTGGCTGGGTCAGGGGTTGATAGTGTGTGGAAAGTATCTTGTGGGACTTTGCAGGAACTTGCACAGCTCAGGGTGCTTTTTTATTCCTGTCAAATACACAGGTTTACACACACACACACAAAGTCACAGAATGCCTCTATAGCTTCATGTCACCTCTGTCTCACATCATTTGAAAGTTAGGTGTTACATAGCATTCTCTGCTCTCTGCTTCTACATACTAGCAATCATGTATTGTTTCTAATTATTTCAGGCTAAAGACACAGAGATGGAAAAGATTGGGAGGTGACTTTGATCATTTTGGGTGGGTATCAGTCTTTCTAAAACAGGTTTAACTCATTGTGTTGTTTCATTTCCTTAAAGGTTTCTTAAGTCACACAGCAGTGCAGGATAAGAAATTTATCTTCAACGTCCAAATTTAATTCAAAATTATTTATAAATAATACATAAAAATCTGTGGTTTCTATTTAGCAGGGGAACAGTCAGAACTCCTAGTCATGCATTCTACCTGTCATTTTTCTGCCATCGATTCAATTAAACAGTATCTACTATATTCATGGCACCAGGAATGAAAAGATTAGAAAGGCACAGTTTCTGACCTAAAGACACATAACATAGGGCAGACACAAAGCATGGAATAAATATTCACTGGGTCTGTAACAGTATGAGTCAAACGTTGAATTAATAATGTGTTTTGAGAGCATTCATAAAGGAGTTATTATTTCTAAGTTTGGGGCAGTGATAAAACTTATTGTTAGTCCATGAAGTAGGGGAAACAAATGATATTTGAAAGATAGTGGAACGAGGCCAATTCTCCAATTGTATTTATCCAGCCTGAACACTTTAATAACTTATTTACTTTTACATGAGACTAAATTTCTACAATGATTTTTGACATTGAAGTATATTTTATATTTTACTTATTTTCTCTTTTATTCCTATCAAATCTATCCTGCATGTTATACCCTAGCCTATTGATATATTTAATAAATATATGCATTCAGAAAAATACTTTAACATTCTAAGAATTTTTATTTCTCATCTATAGAATGAAAATAGATATGTCTTTATCAGTTTGTTTTGAAGATTAAATAAAATAATAAATTTAACAGCTTAGCCTAGTGTCTGGCACATAAAAATCCCAGTAAAGTTTAGCAATTTTATCAAAATACAATAATGTGATGAAAGAATTTCAGCAAAAATAAATGCCACTAGCATGTATTGAATGTAATGGAGGAAATCAATATAGTTATGTTTATTTCAAGTGTTATTTTAAAAGACAAGTAGCATAAGAAATTTAAAAATACATATGTTCTTTTCAAAATCAGCATTTTTGTCTTTTTTCAGTTCTCTAGGAAAACCAATATGTATTGTAAACTTATTTGATTGAATAAAATGTTGCTTTAGTATCTTATTTGCAGTATCATGATCTGTTATTAAAATAAAAGCACTAGCTTAATTTACTGTAAGTATATAATCTATATAATTTATAGAATTCCTAAATGTCAACTTATTATTTTCTTGAAAATATTTAACATAAATAAATGAAGTATTTTCTCAACATTAGACAACACAAAATTATGATTTTTGATGAACTTAAAATGTCTAATGATTTTTATAAAAACAAAAACTTTGCCAAACTATATATCTCTAGATGGCAGACATCCTTTTCTCTTTATCTTTATGAGAAATTCAAGAACATAACAGTATTGTTTTATTTTGAAAAGTTCTAAACTTAAAATTAATATCAAAATAATAGAAAGCATCTGGGTGATTAGGTCTTAACATATTTACTGATCTTTATAAATCCTTTACTATTACTTCACGTGAACTTTTAATGACATATTTTTAAACTAGCCCATCTCTATAATTTGTGAAAAAGTATTTAATTCCCAAAGTGGTAAGCTTCCAAAAGTACTACCACTTCATGTTTTAAAATATGATTTTTATGTAAATTATATTCTGAAAGCATATTCTGAAATAAGTGCTCCTAAGTGAGTAGTAAACCAGACAACCAATAGTTTAGTTCATAACCGCTAGACACTAGGAGCAAGTCCAGATGGGTACTGTACCTTGTGCCGCAATCTTATTAGAGGCTGATAAGATTTAAGGCCATATCCTGCTTCTTTGGTTGGCCTTCCTTCTGACTCCAGAAAAATGAATCCAAGAATCAAAACAGCTGACCAGCACTTAAACATCCTTATTGCTTTTCACCTGTGAAAATTAACATTGCAAATAATCAGAAAATACATTCTATATTGAATAAATGTATCAAGAAATATTCAATAGCAAACAGAAATCTTAATAGATCTAATCAAAACCTGGCAGCAGGCGCCAACTGAATCCATAATAGGTAAGCATCTCTGAATAAAGATTATTATCTTCTTGATCATAACAAATATTGTTTGTTTTACTCATACAGCTTTACACAACATTGAATAAGTAGAAATTTAGAGGCCAATAAAAATGTACTGAGGAACAATTAATAAACACATGTTGAAAGAAAAATTTTTAAAAAGAGAGTAAACATTAAACAATGATAAATTTTCTAAGCATCCATACAGAATACAATTATCAACATATTTTTAAATCTCAAACTCCTCTTGGAGTGTATTTGATGAATAATGCTTAATAAAACTATACCTATTATAATTTACTGGTAAATATTGGTGAGAGGTTGATAAGATAGTCTTCTATGGTAAGTACTTAATAAACTGAGGTACAACAGAAATTATACAGATAGGTTATATCGAGTTATGAACACATTTTACCAGTAGCACCTAAGAGGACATTTCCTAGAAAATTGCTTTTTAAGTGCTTTAAACTAAAAGTCCTATGGCTCTTTCCACAGCTCTATATTCTTGGCTATAGTAGAGAAATTGTAAAATTGCATAAATTTATCACCATATAAACTCTCTAAGCCCTCTTCCAAACAAACAAATCTATGCTTTGACCTCAACTATATTCAGCTTTACCACTTTCACATCTTTGTCACTATTGTGACCACAGGAGGAGCTTTTTCTCTTCCTGTCTAATCCAATCTGGTCATCTGGCTTGAGAAACTTAGCCAACTGATTAACCCTGCTATTTAGTGTATTTAAACTCTGTCTCTAAATGATTTTCTTCCATCTTTAAATGTGTTGAAATCATCCATGTTTTAAGATAATTTCTCTTCTCCTCTCCTTCTGAATTTTTGGAAGGAACTGTATATCTCATTCTATCCATTTTCTGACCAATCATGATTCTATCCTCATCACTCTATCAAAATAACATTTCTTTTTTTCAAAAAATGGTCACTGTACTTGATGTCTATGACATCCATCTCTTCTGTGTCTACAGAGTTTGTAAAATCGTCTTCTCAGTCCTCTTGCAAGTCATCCTACTCCTTTATTTTGCCATTAAATATTACTTAATCCCATTAGCCATGTATGCTACTCCATTCACTCAGCCAGACATTCAACATAGTCTATGGTTTTAATTATATGTAGTGCTTCTCATTCAATCTCCAGATTGGTATGATTAGCCTGCTTAACAGCTCTGCCTTCATGTTTCAAAAGTAACTCCTCATAGTATACACATCCCTACATAAAGCCATGCTTTTGCAGACTTTCATTCATCCCTTTACTCAAGCCAGAAACAAAGGAGACATTTTTTGACATCTTAGTCTCCCTTACTCTCCATATTAAACCCATCTCTAAGTTCTATTAGTTCTACCTTCATATATGTATATATATCTCTCAAACATCAGTTCCTTTCCAAATCTACAGCCACAACCCTAGTTCAAGCTGTAGGTACCACTTCTCCCTTCAAATGCTCCAATCCCATCCTTCCTCGCCTTCCACACTTACGCACCTTCAATCCCTTCTCCACACAACAGCCTGATCAATCATGTTGCATCTAAACATCATGATGTTATTGCCTTTGCTAGTAACTTTGGGATATATACATTTATCCTTAAGATAAAAAACAAAACCACTGGTTCTTACAAGTTCCTACAGCATCTAGGCTCTGCATGTCTTACTCTTCTTTAAATAACTGTTCTCCAGCCTGACTAATTTCGTGCAGTTATTTGAACTTGTTTTGTCATTCCTACTATGAGGCTTTTGTGTACTATTTTCTCCAATTGAAATACAATTATTTTCCCATTTATCACCCAAAGACCATCACACATCAAAAATGTCCCTTAGAATCCTTCCCCATAATACGAAGCCTGAGTTACATTTCTTAGTTACTCTGCTCATAGATCAGTATTCTTTCATTTCAGAGCATCTCTTTGTAATTATACAACATTAATATGATTACTTTAAAATGTACTCACAAGACTATATATCTGTCTCCTTCAAACTTCGTGGTTGCTGGAATCTGTTTTGTTTTGTTTTGTTTCCCCACCATTATATCACCTGGACCTACCAAATTGCCTTTCACCTACTGGACATACAGTGAATGAATGCATAAATGAATGTCATCTTGCATGCAAGGGAAACAAGAAAGAGCGTGTTTTCCTGCATTCTGACAATTCTGAATGCAATTCCCATTTCCACTACTGTTACAAAACATCTGAAAACTAACCTGAGAAAACTAAATATTTTCATTTTCAATCCTTCCTTCTGCTGTCATTTTGATATATAGTCTAATCCTTCTTCCAGAGGTAAATATTTGTTTATAAGACAACTGGATGGAATATTTCAAATTCAAGATAGAGACCGAGAATAAAGCGAACAGTTCAGGTGAAGGCGTATTTTTTCAGAGCTCTGAATACTATGTTCCTTCTGTTGTGAAGCAGGAGGAGGAAAGAGGCATGGCAACAATCCTGTAGCATTATGATTCTCGGTGAAGGTGAGGTCATAAATTTCCTAAAAGTGCTCACTTAAGGGTTTGTCTTTCTCTACCCTCCTTCTTTTCCCCGCCTAACCTCCCTCTAATTCCCTTTTTTTTTTTCTGTGTGTGTGTATATATATATATATACACACACACACATATACAAAAAAAGATACATATATATATATCCCACACGGAAAAGAGTTCATCTACTATAAAATACAGAACAAATGAACAGTTAATTAGGTGAATAAAAATCTCATAAATTTTGGGTGAGTGAACTTCTACACATTGATAATTAGATCAACAATCTGCTGAAATATATTTTCTGCCAAAAGGCAGCAGGATAGGAATATCTACTTTAAGAAATTTCATTAGTTGAGAAAAATAAGTCAGTGTGTAAATCTTTGGTGTAGTATTGATATATGCAACCTATTTATACTATTTTAATCTACTTTTCTGATACTCTTAACTGTGACTCATTTTTTCTTCAGTGGTAGTCTTATGATTTTCAAGTCTAAAATTTCTTAAAAATACCAAGTTATACAAAAATAAGAATGTTTTATCTTATCAAAAGCTGTCATACATCTGGAGTGGTTTACTTGGTATTACGGATAAAGTAAAAAAGATTTAATATTAAAAGTCAGATAACATTTTTTTAGGAGATCTCTGATTTCTATTGCAGATAGACATTTGAGCTCAGCAGTGGAGAGTTAGACAAAGACTAGTTTCCGTGTTTATCTTCTGTGAATGGTACCTCATAAGATTTTCTCCATTGAAATATCACTAAGGAAAATACTTGAATTCAATTATATAGTAATCAAATGGCAACCTAAACATAAAGAAAGAAGGCTCTTCTCAAAGGATACTCAGAAAATAATTATTAGCTTCTTACTTCTAAAATCCAAAAGCGTTATTATTGCATTTTTAAAAGTTCACTTGTCCACAGAAGCTGTTCTGGAAATTTTAAATCAGCAATAATTGATCCCCTGATATACTGACTCATGAGCTCACTTTCTCGGTATATAACCTCTGACAACCTGTTAGGTTTTCATAATTAATTGGCAGTTTGTTGACAGCTCGGTAAGAACACTGAAAAGCATGTGACAAAAACAAACCAGCTGGAGCAGATGGTGTGATAATGATCCTATGACATTTCCTTCTAACCTCAACATTTATATGGAAGCATCAGAAAACAACCTATTAACTTAGAGAAAACAAAATGCATGTTACCTAAAAGGTATCTGCCTAATATAGGTAACAAAGTTGGACTTAAAAATGGTAACAGGGAAAGCTTGTTTTGGAAGGAGCTTCAAGATGGCGGAAGAGTGAGACGCGGAGATCACCTTCCTCCCACAGATACACCAGAAATACATCTACACGTGGAACAACTCCTACAGAACACCTACTGAACACTGGCAGAAGACCTCAGACCTCCCCAAAGGCAAGAAACTCCCCACGTACCTGGGTAGGGCAAAAGAAAAGAGAAAAAACAGAGACAAAAGGATAGGGACGGGACTTGCACCAGTGGGAGGGAGCCGTGAAGGAGGAAAGCTTTCCACACAGTAGGAAGCCCTTCGCGGGCGGAGACGGGGGAGGGAGGGGGGAAGCTTCGGAGCCGCGGAAGAGAGCACAACAACGCGTGCGGAGGACAAAACACAGAGATTCCCACACAGAGGATCGGGACGGCCGGCACTCACCAGCCTGAGAGGCTTGTCTGCTCACCCGCCGGGGCGGGCGGGGCTGGGAGCTGAGGCTCGGGCTTCGGTCGGAGCGCTGGGAGAGGACTGGGGTTGGCGGCGTGAACACAGCCTGCAGGGGGTTAGTGCGCCACGGCTAGCCGGGAGGGAGTCCGGGGAAAAGTCTGGAGCTGCCGAACAGGCAAGACTTTTTCTTGCCTCTTTGTTTCCTGGTGCGCGAGGAGAGGGGATTCAGAGCGCTGCTTAAAGGAGCTCCAGAGACGGGCGCGAGCCGCGGCTAAAAGCGCGGACCCCAGAGACGGGCTTGAAACGATGCTGCTGCTGCTGCTGCCGCCACCAAGAAGCCTGTGTGCGAGCACAGGTCACTGTCCACACCCCCCTTCCGGGGAGCCTGTGCAGCCCGCCACTGCCACGGCCCCGTGATCCAAGAACAACTTCCCCGGGAGAACGCACGGCGCGCCTCAAGCTGCGGCAACGTCACGCCGCCTCTGACGCTGCAGGCTTGCCCCGCCTCCGTGCATCTCACTCCGCCCCCCCTCCACCCGGCCTGAGTGAGCCCAGCCGGAGAAGCAGCGGCTCCTTTAACCCTGTCCTGTCTGAGCGAAGAACAGACGCCCTCCGGCGACCTACCCACAGAGGCGGGTCCAAATTCAAAGCTGAACCCCAGGAGCTTTACGAACAAAGAAAAGAAAGGGAAATCTCTCCCAGAAGACTCAGGAGCAGCAGATTAAATCTCCACAATCAAAATGATGTACCGTGCATCTATGGAATACCTGAATAGACAATGAATCATCCCAAATTGAGGAGGTGGACTTTGGGAGCAAAGATATATATTTTTTGTCCCCTTGTTCTCTTTTTGTGAGTATGTATGTATATGCTTCTGTGTGTAATTTTGTCTGTATAGCTTTGCTTTCACCATTTGTCCTAGGGGTCTGTCTGTCCATTTTTTTTTTTAATTACTTAAATTTTTTTTCTCTTAATAACTTTTTATTTTAATAACTATTTTATTTTACTTTATTTTATTTTATTTTATCTTCTTTCTTTCTTTTTTTCTCCCTTTTATTCTGAGCTGTGTGGAGGATGGGCTCTTGGTGCTCCAACCAGGCGTCAGGGCTGTGCCTCTGAGGTGGGAGAGCCAAGTTCAGGACACTGGTCCACAAGAGACCTCTCAGCTCCACATAATATCAAACGGCGAAAATCTCCCAGAGATCTCCATCTCAGCGCCAAGACCCAGCTTCACTCAACGACCAGCAAGCTACAGTGCTGGATACCCCATGCCAAACAACTAGCAAGACAGGAACACAACCCCACCCATTAGCAGAGAGGTTGCCTAAAATCATAATAAGGCCACCGACACCCCAAACCACACCACCACACGTGGACCTGCCCACCAGAAAAACAAGATCCAGCCTCATCCACCAGAACACAGGCACTAGTTCCCTCCACCAGCAAGCCTACACAACCCACTGAACCAACTTTAGCCACTGGGGACAGACACCAAAAACAACGGGAACTACAAACCTGCAGCCTGCGAAAAGGAGACCCCAAACACAGTAAGTGAAGCAAAATGAGAAGACAGAGAAACACACAGCAGATGAAGGAGCAAGGCAAAAACCCACCATACCTAACAAATGAAGAGGAAATAGGCAGTCTACCTGAAAAAGAATTCAGAATAATGACAGTAAAGATGATCCAAAATCTTGGAAATAGAATGGAGAAAATACAAGAAACGTTTAACAAGGACCTAGAAGAACTACAGAGCAAACAAACAGAGATGAACAACACAATAAATGAAATTAAAAATTCTCTGGAAGGGATCAATAGCAGAATAACTGAGGCAGAAGAACGGATAAGTGACCTGGAAGATAAAATGGTGGAAATAAATACTGCAGAGCAGAATAAAGCAAAAAGAATGAAAAGAATTGAGGACAGTCTCAGAGACCTCTGGGACAACATTAAACGCACCAACATTCGAATTGTAGGGGTCCCAGAAGAAGAAGAGAAAAAGCAAGGGACTGAGAAAATATTTGAAGAGATTACAGTTGAAAACTTCCCTAATATGGGAAAGGAAATAGTTAATCAAGTCCAGGAAGCACAAAAAGTCCCATACAGGATAAATCCAAGGAGAAACATGCCAAGACACATATTAATCAAACTATCAAAAATTAAATACAAAGAAGAAATATTAAAAGCAGCAAGGGAAAAACAAGTAACACATAAGGGAATCCCCATAAGGTTAACAGCTGATCTTTCAGCAGAAACTCTGCAAGCCGGAAGGGAGTGGCAGGACATATTTAAAGTGATGAAAGAGAAAAACCTACAACCAAGATTACTCTACCCAGCAAGGGTTTCATTCATGTTTGACAGAGAAACTAAAAGCTTTACAGACAAGCAAAAGCTAAGAGAATTCAGCACCACCAAACTAGCTTTACAACAAATGCTAAAGGAACTTCTCTAGCCAGGAAGCATAAGAAAAGGAAAAGACCTACATAATAAACCGAAAACAATTAAGAAAATGGTAATAGGAACATAAAACTGATAATTACCTTAAATGTAAATGGATTAAATGCTCCAACCAAAAGACATTCACTGGCTGAATGGATACAAAAGCAAGACCCACATATATGCTGTCTACAAGAGACCCACTTCAGACCTAGGGACACATACAGACTGAAAGTGAGGGGATGGAAAAAGATATTCCATACAAATGGAAATCAAAAGAAAGCTGGAGTAGCAATTCTCGTATCAGACAAAATAGACTTTAAAACAAAGACTACTACAAGAGACAAAGAAGGATACTACATAATGATCAAGGGATCGATCCAAGAAGAAGATATAACAATTGTAAATATTTATGCATCCAACATAGGAGCACCTCAATACATAAGGCAAATACTAACAGCCATAAACGGGGAAATCGACAGTATCACAATCATAGTAGGGGATTTTAACACCCCACTTTCACCCATGGACAGATCATCCAAAATGAAAATAAATAAGGAAACACAAGCTTTAAATGATACATTAAATAAGGTGGACTTAATTGATATTTATAGGACATTCCATCCAAAAACAAGAGAATACACATTCTTCTCAAGTGCTCATGGAACATTCTCCAGGATAGATCATATCTTGGGTCACAAATCAAGCCTTGGTAAATTTAAGAAAATTGAAATCATATCAAGTATCTCTTCTGACCACAACACTATGAGACTAGATATCAATTACAGGAAAAAAATCTGTAAGAAATACCAACACATGGAGGCTAAACAACACACTACTTAATAACCAAAAGATCACTGAAGTAATCAAAGAGGAAATCAAAAAATACCTAGAAACAAATGACAATGAAAACACAGTGACCCAAAACCTATGGGACACAGCAAAAGCAGTCCTAAGAGGGAAGTTTATAGCTGTATAAGCCTACCTTAGGAAACAAGAAACATCTCAAATGAACAACCTAACCTTACACCTAAAGCAATTAGAGAAACAAGAACAAAAAAACCCAAAAGTTAGCAGAAGGAAAGAAATCATAAAGAACAGATCAGAAATAAATGAAAAAGAAATGAAGGAAACAATAGCAAAGATCAATAAAACTAAAAGCTGGTTCTTTGAGAAGATAAACAAAATTGATAAACCATTAGACAGACTTATCAAGAAAAAAAGGGAGAAGACTCAAATCAATAGAATTAGAAATGAAAAACAAGTAACAACTGACACTGCCGAAATACAAAGGATCATGAGAGATTACTGCAAGCAACTATATGCCAATAAAATGGACAATCTGGAAGAAACGGACAAATTCTTAGAAATGCATAGCCTTCCGAGACTGAACCAGGAAGAAATAGAAAATATGAACAGACCAATCACAAGCTCTGAAATTGAAACTGTGATTAAAAATCTTCCAACAAACAAAAGCCCAGGACCAGATGGCTTCACAGGCGAATTCTATCAAACATTAAGAGAAGAGCTAACACCTATCCTTCTCAAACTTTTCCAAAATATAGCAGAGGGAGGAACACTCCCAAACTCATTCTGCGAGGCCACCATCACGCTGACACCAAAACCAGACAAAGATGTCACAAGGAAAGAAAACTACAGGCCAATATCACTGATGAACATAGATGCAAAAATCCTCAACAAAATACTAACAAACAGAATCCAACAGCACATTAAAAGGATCATACATTATGATCAAGTGGGGTTTATCCCAGGAATGCAAGGATTCTTCAATATACACAAATCAAACAACATGATACACCATATTAACAAATTAAAGGAGAAAAACCATATGATCATCTCAATAGATGCAGAGAAAGCTTTCAACAAAATTCAACACCGATTTATGAAAAAAACCCTGCAGAAAGTAAGCATAGAGGGAACTTTCTTCAACATAATAAAGGCCATATATGACAAACCCACAGCCAACATCATCCTCAATGGTGAAAAACTGAAACCATTTCCACTAAGATCAGGAACAAGACAAGGTTGCCCACTCTCACCACTATTATTCCACATAGTTTTGGAAGTTTTAGCGACAGCAATCAGAGAAGAAAAAGAAATAAAAGGAATCCAAATTAGAGAAGAAGAAGTAAAGCTGTCACTGTTTGAGGATGACATGATACTAGACATACAGAATCCTAAAGATGCTACCAGAAAACTACTACAGCTAATCAATGAATTTGGTAAAGTAGCAGGATACAAAATTAATGCACAGAAACCTCTAGCATTCCTACACACTAATGATGAAAAATCTGAAATTGAAATTAAGAAAACACTCCCATTTACCATTGCAACAAAAAGAATAAAATATCTAGGAATAAACCTACCTAAGGAGACAAAAGACCTGTATGCAGAAAATTATAAGACACTGATGAAAGAAATTTAAGATGATACAAATAGATGGAGAGTTATACCATGTTCTTGGATTGGAAGAATCAACATTGTGAAAATGACTCTACTACCCAAAGCAATCTACAGATTCAATGCAACCCCTATCAAACTAACACTGTCATTTTTCACAGAACTAGAACATGAAATTTCACAGTTTGTATGGAAACACAAAAGACCCTGAATAGCCAAAGCAATCTTGAGAACGAAAAATGTAGCTGGAGGAATCAGGCTCCCTGACTTCAGGCTATACTACAAAGCTACAGTAATCAAGACAATATGTTACTGGCACAAAAACAGAAATATATATCCAAGGAACAGGCTAGAAAGCCCAGAGATAAACCCACACACATATGGTCACTTTATCTTTGATAAAGGACGCAAGAATATACAGTGGAGAAAAGACAGCCTCTTCAATAAGTGGTGCTGGGAAAACTGGACAGCTACATGTAAAAGAATGATATTAGAACTCCCCATAACACCATACACAAAAATAAACTCAAAATGGATTAAAGACCTAAATATAAGGCCAGACACCATCAAACTCTTAGAGGAAAACATAAGCAGAACACTCTGTGACATAAATCACAGCAAGATCCTTTTTGACCCACCTCGTAGAGAAATGGAAATAAAAACAAAAATAAACAAATGGGACCTAATGAAACTTAATAACTTTTGCACAGCAAAGGAAACCATAAACAAGACGAAAAGGGAACCCTCAGAATTGAGAAAATATTTGCAAATGAAGCAACTGACAAAGGATTAATCTCCAAAACATACAAGCAATTCATGCAGCTCAATATCAAAAAAACAAATAACCCAATCCAAAAATGGGCAGAAGACCTAAATAGACATTTCTCCAAAGAAGATATACAGATTGCCAACAAACACAGGAAAGAATGCTCAACATCATTAATCATTAGAGAAATGCAAATCAAAACTACAATGAGATATCATCTCATACCGGTCAGAATGGCCACCATCAAAATATCTACAAACAATAAATGCTGGAGAGGGTGTGGAGAAAAGGGAATTCTTTTGCACTGTTGGTGGGAATGTAAATTGATACAGCCACTATGGAGAACAGTATGGGGGTTCCTTAAAAAACTAAAAATAGAACTACCATATGACCCAGCAATCCCACTGCTGGGCATATACTCTGAGAAAACCATAATTCAAAAAGAGTCATGTACCACAATGTTCATTGCAGCACTGTTTACAATAGCCAGGACATGGCAGCAACCTAAGTGTCCATCAACAGATTAATGGATAAAGATGTGGCACATATATACAATGGAATATTAGCCATAAAAAGGAACGAAACTGAGTTATCTGTAGTGAGGTGGATGGACCTAGAGACTGTCATACAGAGTGAAGTAAGTCAGAAAGAGAAAAACAAATACCGTATGCTGACACATATATATGGAATAAAAAAAAAAAAAAGGTCAGAAGAGCCGAGGGGCAAGACGGAAATAAAGATGCAGACCTACTGGAGAATGGACTTGAGGATACGGGGAGGGGGAAGGGTAAGCTGGAACAAAGTGAGAGAGTGGCATGGATATATATACACTACCAAACGTAAAGTAGATAGCTAGTGGGAAGCAGCCGCATAGCACAGGGAGATCAGCTCGGTGCTTTGTGACCACCTAGATGGGTGGGAGGGAGGGAGATGCAAGAGGGAAGAAATATGGGGACATATGTATATGTATAACTGATTCACTTTTTAATTATAAAGCAGAAACTGACACACCATTGTAAAGCAATTATACTCTAGTAAAGGTGTTAAAAAAATAATAAAATACAATAAAAAAGTGGTAAGGGGGATGGACAGAGGTTTTTTCTCTTTTTCAAAAAATTAGTATTTTTCTCTGAATCAAACTATTTTTTTTTCACCATATGAAATAACTGCTTTTGGCAGCAGGATTTAGAGTACTTACATTATTCAGTAGATTCAAATTTGAGGGATTTTGATTTGTTTCTGCATTTTCTGTAATCTAATGTCTAATCGTTTGGGGAAAAATAATAAGAGTGTTAAAGTATTGCCTTAGGAACAAAATGCAGAATTTGATATGGGGAAGGAAACTTTGGTATCATGCCTATGAATGAAACGAATGTTAAGGTAAAGCAAATCCCCAACATTAACAAATGTTTTAAAGGAGTCAATTATCCTAAGAGTTTCACCTGGAGTATCCCCACTGCGTCTTACTCCACCCTAGAAAACTACCATAGGTCTTTCAAGAAATAGCCCCAGTCACCTCCTTTGTGAAAACTTCCCTGCCAATCTCACATGAACTTGACTGCTCTCTGCTGCAATTTTTATGTATCTCCCTTCGAAGACATTTTACCTTGCACTGTGGTTATCAGTTTAAGAAAGGCTATCATCCTCATATAGATATAGAAGGAAGCACACTGAACTGGTTCTGTCACAATTTAACACATTCCTTAACTTCCACAGACCTCTCTTTGCTCTGTTCTGGGTGAGGGAGGTGCCTACACGATCCCTAGTGCCTTTTTTCCTTTCTGGTATCCTGCAATTCAATGAGATGGAGAAACGGACTTCCAGACTACCTTGTGTCATGCTGTAAAACCTAAGCGAAACCAATGGCCTTACTTGGACCCCATAGGTAAAAAGAAATTTATGAGCTTATAAAGTCTAGCACCTGTACCAGATTATTCCTACTGAGTAGATGTATTGATCAGAAGATACAGGGAAGAGCAGGTTTGCAAGAGAAAATTATGATTTTGTGTGTGTGTGATGCCTTTTGTAGTCCTATTGGAGGAGTTAAATAGGCACTGGGATATTGAACCTGGAGCTTGGCAAAGAGGTATAGGCTGGGCATACCTGTTTGGGGTTGTGAAAATTTATGTCTTTTACTCTAGGTAGGAAATGGGAAGAAGTTAGAGAGGAGAAAAGGTCCAAAGACTAAGCCCTCAGGCAAGTTTAGTTGAAACAGAAGATTAAATGCTGCTAGAAGGTGGAGGAAATGAAAAGAGTAAACTGGCAATTTTAGAAAAATGATAGATGGGCATTTTCATTGGAATGGAAGGACTAGAACCCACAGCTCTTATTATCTGACAGCCTGTGTTTTCACCGGTTTTCTTCTGTGTACTCTGTATCCAACCAGAAGTTGTCTCATAAAGACAGGACTTTGTTAACCATTTGTGTGAATCAGAGCAGTACATGGCACACAGCATAAACTTAATAAATAATTTTGATTGATTAATTAATAATTAATGGTGATAAGTAATTCATTTGAAATTATAGCTGTACATAAAATGATTCTTAATCTTCTTCATGTGGTCAAAAATAGTCATTAAAACTGACTATGAAATTAATCTAGAAGTCAAATTGCATGTATCACAAAAAGCTTTTCTTTTCCCCCTGGATCAAAACCTTTGAGCTTGGCTTTCAATGGGAAGTTCCTCTGAAAAAGCCTCTCTTGTCAAAGACAGACAAGCTTTTCATTCTTTGGCTCAAATGAAATTGGAGCGGCCAGCCAGATTCCCCTACATTCCTCAGTCTTGTCTGTTGCAGCAACTGTTTTCATCTCTTGACCCACTTTACCATGACATCCACCACTGTGAACTCTGAGGTTGAGTTTTAATTTGAGATTTCTCTTAGAAGGAAATATTATCCAAAGAACCCAGTTTTTGGTTTTTTTTTTTTTTTTTTTTTTTTTTTTGCGGCACGCGGGCCTCTCACTGTTGTGGCCTCTCCTGTTGCGGAGCACAGGCTCCAGACCCGCAGGCTCAGCGGCCATGGCTCACGGGGCCCAGCCGCTCCGCGGCACGTGGGATCTTCCCGGACCGGGGCACGAACCCATGTCCCCTACATCGGCAGGCGGACTCTCAACCACTGCGCCACCAGGGAAGCCCCTGATAGGTATTATTGCTCATATTGAATTAGTATATAAATAAAGGGAAACTTCTCAAGATAAAGTGTCCAAGAATGACTCTGATCAAATTTGACCCATGGTTCTGTTATATAATTCTACTTTTAAGACACACATAATGTTGCAGATATAACGGGGTAGCCTATACGAGAAGTAGCCATAGAGAGAAAAAAAACAAACTAATTATTCAGACTTCATACTACTGGAAGAGGGAATCCTTCACTTCCATTTGCTTTAGATCAATGTAAATGAAGATTTAAGATAAACAAATGCAGCTATAATGTGAGAGCAGTAGCAATGTGACTTCTGTGTCCAGACTGCATGGGTAAGGGTGGTTCAAATCTATATGGAAACACTAGCAAACATGGAACTTTATTCTTAATCCTATGGTTTATATTGTGAAAGTGTCTAAAACTTTTAAGTGTAATACTCTATGTTGAAAAATTCTAACATGGGCAATACACTTTCTTTAAACATCTGGGATAAGAATAGAATTATAAGTGTTAAATAATGAGAATTCTGACCATTAATTTAATTTCACTCTTTCAAGGAAGGTGGAACTTGTAATGACATCTGAGTCATTAATTCAGATGAACAAAAACTGTAGAGATTCTAATCAATTATACCTTTCAATAGCCAGCTTAATTTGAAGCTGAAAGAAGCTAAATATAGATAAAATATATTCTTTGCCATTTTAGGACTGCAGTCTAAAATGTACAATAATTTAAGCTTGCACTAGGAGAAAATATTCACACTGAATTCCATTTAATTAAAAAACGTGTGTTACTCTGCTTTAAGCAAATGAAAGTCTCACATTATGAAAAGCATGCTAGGTGGTAAATATTGTTTTCCAAAACCATCTTTGCTTTACAAAACTATTTATACTCAGTTATATTAACTATTCTGGTGCACTAAAAAGAAAACATTTTTTAAATAAGATATTCAAGTACAACACACAACAGATAACAGAACTGAAAAATATAGTAGAGACCTAGTATAACCACTTCTTTTTATTTGTGATGAATATGAGAACCGGTTAGAATAACGTTTGTCTATGAGGAAAGTAGAAATGGTCGGGAATACAGCTGTCCTGATTCCAGGTACACAGGTATTATTTTTTCTAATACTAAAACACCCCCGGTAGAATCCATTCACTACAGAAGAAAAGGACACACAGGTATCAATGAGGTTTTGTTTAGAAATGGCATCTCTGTGAACCCCAGCATCCTTGTATTTGCTACTTGCTAGAGTTTCCAGAAGCCAGCTGGTAGGCCACCAGAGTCACCATCTCTAGAGAATCGTGTTGTTTGAATAGAATGTTTGGAAAACCTTTCTCCTGTTCCTTTGTTCTGCACAGTAATCTTCGCTGAACAATAATGTAGTTGTGGTTAAAGTTATACATAGATGGTTACAGCTGTCCTCATATAACTGCAATTACACAGTAGTTTCATATACACAACATATACCATATATATATATATATATATATATACAAACACACACATATATACATATATTGTGGTTTATGTAGTTATATAACTATGTGGATGTCCATAGGTATACATAGGTGGCTATATATAATATAGGATACATAGATTTATAAAGAATGAACTTTGCAACTAGCTGACTTAACCCAGGAAATGTTGTAAATTGTATAACATTACAGTAGGCTGGACTTCCAACTGTATATACCAGCACCTCAAATTTAGGCAGGAAAAAAAAATACAACCTTCAGTGACTCATTTTCAGTCTCCCAAAAGAAGTCCCTGGACTTTATAATACATTTATGATTCAGTAGTCAAAAAGTGTATTATGCGTAGCCTGAAGTTAAATTAATTCCCTATGTCCATTTTTATGATGACCTCGGTAGACAATACTTAAAAAAATAAACTTTATTCACTTCTTTGTGTTCAGCTTATTAAATCATGGACTGTCAGTTTCTTCTTCACAATGAATAATCTCAGTTACTTAGAGAAAATTTGGTCATAGTATTCTGGATTAAATATCTTAGTATGTGCACATAATGGACCACCAGTATCACCTTGCTGAGAGCTGTGGTCCATAACATGGTGAAACATAACAGGTCAAAATCCTGTTCTAACATGGCCAAGGTGATGCGACCCAGCTCATCTGCTCTTAGCTTTTGTCCACTCTATGCCCACCCGTCTTATGTGTGACTAGTTCAAAAATAAGCCACTACAATATCATTCCTCTATTTTTCATATAATTTATTACACTTTAAATTTCTGAATTTTAGTTCATTTTCCCAGAAGTCTGACATCAAACAGGCACTTTTTCTTCTGGTGGATGATAAACTGAAGGTATTTATTTCTACAAACCTTACAAAAGTCCTTTCAATACTGAGCAGCAGCACGCTATAGTGGAAATAACAGGAGGCTAAAAGTCAAAAGAGATGGATTCTATTTGTGGCTGTGTTCATAAACATTTTTTAACACTGCTTTAGTGTTCTCAACCCAGGGTGTCTCCCCACTAGTCCACTGAAACTGCCTCCAGAAGTGAGGTCTTTATTGACACTTTCACTTCTATCACACAATATTGTCATGGTTTCATTTCACATTTCTATCCATCCTTCTGCAGTCTCTTTCCCCACTTTTCTTTATTCACCTGATCTACTCACCTGATTCATAAAATAAAAATTGAATCAGAATGATAAAGTTCACTTTCCCTTTGCCTTTTTATTTTCAATAATATATCCAAAATATTAAGGAACAACATCTGTATGTCATGGACATATAAACTGAAAGTTATAAAAAATACTTTCATTGTTTTCAAAGCAAGTACCAGCTGGAAGGGATCATGCAACTTAAAACTAATCAACCACAATGATCTTGGTTTTTCTCTTTTTCCTCCGAAATACAATGGATGTAACTTATTGCACATTGCAAAATGTTACCTAAAGATTAGCAATCGCCTATATGTTTGGTGTGAAAGACCTATTCTCCTACTTTGTATCTAAGCAGTAATAAGTTTGACTGATATATGAAAAAATGATGCTTTAAAAGTTTAAAAATAATAATATATTATATGACCTTGAAGATATTGCCCTGGTTCAAGAGAAGAGAACATCATTATAGGCTCTGTCTTCTGAATTCATTGCCTTCTACCTTGATAGGCACTTAAAATGTAAATTAAGGAAGAATACAGCTCTTAGGATTGACTATGCCTAAAACCCCAAAGGTACTATGTTACAGATTTTATTTGCTATTAAAAGAAATCATTGTAATTTTTTCAATGTCAGACATTTTAAATTCAACCTATTCCATACCAAGCTTTCTAGCGGCCTATGTTCCTTAAATCTGGGACTACACTTAGTATACACGGAAAAAAATCCATCAGTTTAGCAATGAAGTGCTGCACAGGGAACAACTTAATTTCCTCTGTATTTAAAGCTAAAATGCCATGGGGAAAATTTGCCCATTCATTCAGGTCAGCTGAGATTCAGAGGTATCCCAGTTCATATTCAGGGAAGTATGGGGAGAGTCCAAGGATAGAGCCCCAAATCAATTGTAGAATTCACTGGAACCCAGGGTATTTGCCAGGATGACCTCATGCCTCTCCAGAAGGAGAGATCTGAGCATTTTCTCAGAATCAAAACATCCATGTTTTCATGAGAGATATGAAAAGCAGAGAGCAAACTGTGCATATAGACCAACTGCAGCTGAGTCAACTGAAGATGGGCACATTCCTAGCGATCTGAACCCAAGCAGACAAGGGGAGTGGAAACTTTCCAAGAAACTCTTAACAGGAATTAACAAGAGCTGTAGTAGCTAGTTATGTGGTCCGTGTTGACCAGTGATCAAAACAAAAGTCATTAGCAAAAAAACAGCGAATGTCAAGTTGGTTTTCAGCAAGTGACATGAGAGCTTGCATTTTATTTTATACCAGTATTTTTCAAAATTCAAAAATAAACATCTGTAAAAGCTTGGATTCTTTACATATGAACACATTATTTTTTAATATTCTTTTCACTATGTTTTATCATGTTTTTATCATGTTTTTAACCATATTGACTATGGTTCCGTGTGCTATACAGTAGGACCTTGTTGTTTATCCATTCTGTATGTAATAGTTTGCATCTGCTGACCCCAAACTCCCAATCCATATCTCTCTCCTACTGCCCTTCACTTTGGCAACCACGAGTCTGTTCTCTATGTCTGTGAGTAGCTTGAATTTTTTTAAAACACATTTTATCAGATTGGGAAAGAAAGAAGCCCGAAAAAAGATGAAAAACAAAACCAGTAATTTAGTGCTTTATAATATAATAATAAAAAGTATGTTTTGGATATTTTGTCCAGGCACAAGTATACCGTATGATTTCACATTTTTGATAACAATCTATCAACACAAAATCCACTAATTTAGATAGACCAGATATGTGAGTCCAGTCAATATATCCATAACAATTTACTAGATTATACAATCTAGAAGCAAATGCTTCTAGGAGAAAATAAAAGCAAGGCACAGGTACCAGTGTGCTCTCTGAGAATCTCACATTTGAAGTATTTTGGGATGAGTCCTTCTCATTAGATTTAAGAGCAAATACTACATGGTATTGAACTACATGGAATTGGAACTAAATTGCAACTCCATCAGGATGCTGCCTTAATCTGAAGGCAGCTAACAAAAATTTAGTAGCATCATACAACCCACAGATGGCCTACTTCAGGAACCTTGTAATTCTGCAAAATCCGCAATAACCCTGACAACCATTTTTAATTACATTCTATTTTTATTTAATTTTTAATTATAGTGTATATATTTTTATTTAATTCACTGAATTCTTTAATGGACTGTGATAATGTTTAAAAAAAAAAACCTTCCCTTAATAAAAATATTTGCACCTAATTTTTTCTCTTTAGTTTTTTATTTGTTCTGGAAATAATTTGGGGCATGGTATGCTTATAAGATTTTATTATATTTTACTTTCATTTTAATGTTATTTTTAGTCTACTTTTATTCTATTTAGCTACAGTTTTTTAGAAAATTTACTGGATTTGTTTTTTCTTTTTTTTTTTGGCCTCACCGTGGGGCATGTGGGATCTTAGTTCCCTGACCTGAGACAACTCATGCCCCCTACAGTGGAAGGGGAGACTCCTAAGCACTGGACCACCAGGGAAGTCCCTATTGGATTTATAATTCTATCTTGGTTAAATGTTGGGATTCCCTGTACATGTGGTTATGTTTTTTAATTCGCTATTTGCTTCCATTCACTTATCTATACTAGGCAGTTATCACAGATTGTAATTACTAGAGTTTGATAATAATTCTTGATATTCAGTAAGGAAAACCCTTGGTCTTTTTCTCTTCCATATCCTTTTTAGAATGAGCACATAAAGTTCTTTATCAGAGCTTGTTGTGGTGCATATTTAAATTGCATTTCTTTTTAATCCTTCAGTGCAATTTACTTTAGGTGTTTATTATATAAGCAGCATATGAAATACTTAAGCCATTATGAAAATCTGTCTTTTATAGGTTAATATAACTTTTTTACATTTATTAAGATTGCAGATATATTTTAACATATTTCTGCATTAGTTTTATTTTTTCTCATGTGTATTGTTTTTTAACCATTTACTACCTTTGATTCTTTTGTTTCCTTTCTTACATTCTATTGGATTGATGTATTTTCAATACATTCTCTTTTTTCTCACGTAGAAGCTGAAAATATGTTTTACTGTCTAGTACATTGAATAGATGATGTTTCTTCTGAACAAGAAACAATTTTGAGGGCTTCCCTGGTGGCGCAGTGGTTGAGCGTCAGCCTGCCGATGCAGGGGACACGAGTTCGTGCCCCAGACTAGTAAGATCCCACATGCCGCGGAGCGGCTGGGCCCGTGATCCATGGCTGCTGAGCCTGCACGTCCGGAGCCTGTGCTCCGCAATGGGAGAGGCCACAACAGTGAGAGGCCCGTGTACCGCAAAAAAAAAAAAAAGAAAAAGAAACAATTTTGAGATTTAAACATGTTTTGAAAACATAAGATCTTATGTGAAATTAACAAGAATAATAGTTTTACCTTTAAAAGACAATCAATTATTATATTTAAAGTAAAAAGTTATATTTAAATTCTGTTTTGTCATTTTTTCTTACACACCATACATTTCTAATGGTTTACTTTTATGTTGAAGTAAACATTTCTATAGCTTTTCAGGGTGAGTCAATAAGAAGCAAATTCTGTTGTTTTTTGTGTCTTAAAATGTCTTTGTCTTGCTTTTACTGTTAAATCATATTTTAGAGAAGTTAATAATTCTAGGTTGGTAGTTTCTTCTCCAACACTTTCAAATGTCTGTGGCATGTACTGTTTTGATGAGAAGCCATCTGTTAATCTATTTGTCACACCTTTGTAGGTAATGCGTTCTTCCTTGGTAGCTTTTAATACTCTCCTTGTTATTTTTTTTCTTTTCTCTTCTAGCACTTTCTTCTTGGTGAATTTCTCAGTAATATTTTAAAATTCATCATTTCTTTCTTTTTGTGTATAATCTAATGTGTGATCTGTCCACTTAATTTTTTTTAATTGAAGTGTAGTTGATTTCCAATTTTGTGTTAGTTTCTGGTGTACAGCAAAATGATTCAGTTATACATAAATATATGCATATATATATATATATTCTTTTTCATATTCTTTTCCATTATGGTTTATTACAGGATATTGAATATAGTTCCATGTGCTATACAGTAGGACCTTGTAGTTTATCCATGTAACTTTTATTTAAATGTCTATAGGTATTTTGTCAAGATTTCAAATTGTTTAGTCTTTAAAAAATATCCAATTATTTTTATTTAATTTATTCTGACTTCATTTCATAAAGTCTTCTTATTTTTGGACATTATACCTTCTTTTACTTATTTGATGATCTTATATTAATTAAAATTTTTTTCAATTTCTTCTGGAACATATCTTCAACTATGTATTTGCTTATTTATTTGTAGCATCAGTGGCTGTGTGTGGGGGTTGCTTAAGGCAGGGTGGGTGTTTGTCTGTGTTTCACCTTACCTCCCTGGTCTTATATTGGCAGCTTTGAACTTCTGCCATGTTACTCTGCTGAAAGCAATGCAGAGTCAAGCTTGAGGCTAGCTTGCCTGATCACAAGAATTTTTTTTTTTTTAAAGTAACCATCTCTCTCTACATAATACTTTATTTAAGTTGCAGCAATGACCAGCCTTTTTTCTCCATCTCAGATCAATACTATTCCAGTCCCTGGATTCAGTTTGGTTCTGGTACCTCCCATGAATTTTACAGAAATTTCTCTTTCCCATTAACCCCAAGTAACTAATTCTCCAGGCAGCCTTCCCTGCTTCTCTGTGTATCCTTGGCTCTTGCCACCAACTCCTCCTGCTTTCCTGCAAAGTCATGCCTCTTAGATTTCCCCTTTTATGTTTTATCTATTATTATTATATGTTTTATGTTTAGGAATATCCTCAAAGGATAAATAGGGAAATAAGTTTTATTTTGCTTTGCTTTGGGATTGTACTGTCAGGGCTGTGCTCACACTATAGCCCATCCAAGTTATTGGACCAAATATTAACTATCAGGTAGATCAAAAAACATAAACCTGTGTTAAGAATTCAAAAAAAAGTGGACCTCACGGAAATGCCATTTGCTGGTCATTTAGTGAGTATATAATTGCTTTTTGAGTTTAGTTAGATAAATTAATAGAATTTTCATGAACTTTTTTTTATGATAAAAGTTAAGTGGACAATGTTTTTGCATTTATAAGCTCCTTAAAGTACAAATGTGGATACAAAATGCTAAAATCTATACTATTAAGATATAACTTGGCTTTCATTGTAAACATCTGGAGAAAAGTAGAAAATGTCAACCTGAACATGGGGTCTTTTATTAATATTACTCAAAAGTAGACATATTATTATTCAGTTCATAAACTAACTTTCTCTTAGGTGGAGAAAATTGATAATATTTGAAAGTCATTAATTTATTGGATCTACAACCATGGAAATATTTCAAATGATGTACTGAGAATGTTTTTTTACATTAAAAAATATACATCCATCTTTTCATAGTGATTTTCAGAAACTACAGAGCATGTAATTAATATGTTAAATTTAATTTAATGCCAACATAAATTCAATGAAACATGAATTTTATAAAATTTGGTAAAACAAAAATTTTATATTTGAAAGACCTCTTAGAATTTATGTAGTCCAAAGTCATTTCTCCACAGATGAGGAACAAAAATAAGTATAATGAGCTGAAATCTGATGGTACTTAGCTAATAGCTTCTAGCAATACATCTAGAATATTTCTAGACGTATATGTAGGAATATGTCTAGACACAAAATTCCCTAATACCTAGAGTTCTTTCTAAGTTTTTATTGAAGTTTTTAATTAAATACATCCATATGATTATCCTAATATTATAAAATATGTAGGAAAATGATGTCTAGAGTAAGGTAACAGGATAAAACTACCGGTATTTTCTTGGTCCTGTTCTAACAATGTGTTTGGTTATTTAGCATGCATACTTCTGTAACAGTGTTTGTAAATGGCAACTTTTCTCATTGTGAAGATGACTTTATGTACAAGAGATCTCTCACATTGTGGCAGTGTGTTATCCACAGGTTAAATTTAACTTTGATACCGCATTGCTTGACACTTTATTTATTTATTTATTTATTTTTGCGGTACGTGGGCCTCTCACTGTTGTGGCCTCTCCCGTTGCGGAGCACAGGCTCCGGATGCGCAGGCTCAGCAGCCATGGCTCACGGGCCCAGCCGCTCCACGGCATGTGGGATCTTCCCGGACCGGGGAACGAACCCGCGTCCCCTGCATCGGCAGGCGGACGCTCAACCACTGCGCCACCAGGGAAGCCCGACACTTTATTTTTATGTTTAATTAATTGATTTGTTTTGTGAAAATCCACATCTTATATGAAGTAGAATGCTTTGAATATTGTAGTGTAAATTATTATCTTTTGTATTTTAAGTTTTAAGAAAATTTCTTTCAGGGAATACAGCTGGAATTTAATATTTCCAAATAAAATCTGCAAGTTTTCATATTCTTTACAAAAATACCAAGTGAAAAAATAACCACTTTGATGGTAAAGTTGATGTTATATAGTGAATTCTTAATTAAAACTAATAATCAAAAATCACTTAATAATCAAAAATATCAAGATAACATTATAATTCTTAATTAAAACCTAATAATTAAAAATCACTTAATAATCAAAAATATCAAGATAACATTATTTACATTCTTCCCCTGAGAAGAACAAAATGCTCTATAATTGTGAAAACTTTCAAAATTGGCACTGAGCTGTATCATGGAAGTATGATATTAATAAAGAAGATGTATCTCAGCTCCATGTTGAAAATGAAATAAAATGAAAACAAAACAAAACAAAAAGCCTGTTATATATGACTCAAATATTAATGTAATGCAAAGTAAATAATCCATTTTTATATGAAAGCTTAGGCAAATTCTAAATTTAAATAAATAATAAAACACATTTTTCCAAATTTTATGCCTTTAGAGATAGTACTCAGAAATACATCTGCTATGAAGGGAAGAGAGGAAGAACCTATTCTAACAAAACCATCAAATTCTTTTAGACTTACTCATCACAAGATTTAAAATGTGTCATTTTTTGAGGCAACATGGTAGTACTATAAATATATTTTACAAAGACAATACAGTGAGATTACCAATATGAAGCAATAGAAGTCTAAGGACCTAGAGGCATAAAATCCACAAAGGTATCGAACATTTTTCATTTTCTGAAATCACCCTGCCATTTTAAGCAACAAACTGAAGGTCTTGTAAAAATGGCTTTATTCTTCTATCCCTGAACACTTGACAAAGGGTTTAGGGAAAATCGTCAGTGTCTGGTCTTTGAAAAACTCTCACTTTGTTTTCTGTTTTCACTGCCTATATGAGTTCACTCTTAGGAAGGAAGAGTATTCCGAGATTCACGAGTTCAGAACTACCTGTATAAAATGTTCCATCTCAACTATAAATTCACCCCTCATCAAGTGCACAATAAATACGTTCATGGATTTGAAAATTATAGTCTTTTAAAATGAGCTCAATCAAGCCTGAACACTGTAAGCGCTTTCTATGCAACTGATTAAGAAAGAGTATGAGCAAAATATCTAAGACCTATGTAAACAGAAGCTTATTATCCTTACAATCATACCTTTTCAAATGACTGATAACTACGTTAAATAAGAAAATTTCCAAGTGAATGTGATTTTCTTTCTTCCTAGGTT